>NC_141104.1:10714800-11079800 GCF_041138505.1 Cibotium barometz | reverse complement strand
CCCCAAAAATCTCCAGACTCTCTATAGGAGTTGGAAGTATTTTCCATTAGATTTCCTTGGTGTCAAGAGAACTGAAGATAGTGACTTCTGAATAGCATTGTAACCTCTTCAACTGACTCCATTACTATCCATAGCATCCTGTATTTCTTTTGTGGAGACTGCATTACTACTAACAAATTGTTCTATGATATCTCTAATTAACCACCTTGAACTTCTTTTCCTGTAACATTTCCTTTGCCATTCTTGATGTAAGTAGAGGTTTAAATTGCTTTGCTGGATGCATATTTGGATTAATAAAACCCCGTAGTTTACAACAATGATAATATCTGACATTAAGAACACAGTCAATGATAATATTTGACATTAAGAACACAGTCAAGAACACAGTCAATGATAATTTCTAACATAGTCATACCTTATTGCTTGGGGATTCTTTTCTTTAACCACCTAATGATAAGTTCTAACATCAAGAACACAAAATAAACAAAGCTTTAAATACATCTCCTACCTTATTGCTTGGATTCTTTTCTTTAGCCCACCCAATCTAGGCTTCAAGTTCTCAAAGTACTTGAGCTTTCTCTTTGTTTGTTGTAGTAGTCTAACGCTTGTTTTCTTTTGCCTCAATTGTTTCCGTAGTCTGGCAAGTTCAATATCATCTTTCTCCATTCTCAATTTTAGTGCCTTGCATTCTTCTGTTGAACGAAGAAGTTGATCTACTTGGTATTGAGAGTATTGCCTTTCACTATTTGCATAGGCAGCAATGGATTGACAGTATCCTAGCAATCCATTCACTCCATCTCCTGTAAAACGTAATAGAGTTGTGGGATTAGAGAATGGAGGATGGGAAGCGGTTGTAGGGTTGATAGGATTGATTGATCCATCACACCAAAGATCTAATATGTGCTGCAAACCAGACCCTCTCATGTTTGCCTTATCATTTGATGAGAGCATTGCAGATTGTTTTTTGCACTTTTGAATGGGCTCATAGTCACTATTAAGATCAATGCGGAGATGATATTTTCTGTTATTATCTACTCGTTAAGCACGTTAGTAGAATGGTTGCTTACATTGTTGCTCTCCATGGACTACGTGTAAGGGTGAAGATAGGGTGATAATATCTTGCTTATACTATTAGGGGGTTTATTAGAATTTCAATTCTAAGCGCGAAATGCTTCATTAAAGAGCCGTATCTTGGTGTATAAGATACGAAAATAACTACTTTATGACAAGCTGACAAGAATTATATTAGAATAAGGTTATATTAGGATTCAAATTTATGAAAAGCTTGCAGCTATTCATAAATGCAAGAGCCGAATAATCACATCTTAAAATTCAGTTGTTTTATATTTGTACATTTTTTCTAGAGAGAGAAAATAGGAATTCGTGAATTTCATAGAAGGCCCTAAAATTGATCTCCAAAATGTCCTAATGTCATGGGGTGACATTATACGATGATGTCATATGATGATTTCATGGGTGATATCATGCTTAGGCTATGTGATGACATCCTACTTATGCCATGATATCATCGCACCTCATACTGGAGTATCTTCATGCACAACCCTCTTTTTGTACCCTAGCCATCTCCTAACCAGCAAAGGTCACAATAAGACCCCTTCAAGCGTCTAATCTGGGGTTCCCACCAAAGTCACATTCATAAATGGCTTCTCCTTGTTGTAATGGGGGCCTTACAAGTGTGCAACACATATAATGCTCAGAGGTGGGCATTGAGCATATACTAACACTCCCCCTTAATGTCCACTTGAAGATTAACTATGCTGATCTTGGCCCAACACCAACTCGATGAGAAGATGTCGAGTAAGATGATCCTTCCCAAGAGCCTTGGTGAAGATGTCAGCATAGTTATGGTCCTAAGGATAGTACACAAGCTCCACTATCTCATCCTCAATCAACTCTTGCACATAATTATATTGAATCTCAATGTGCTTTGTTTGAGCATGAAACACAAGGTTCTTGGCAATAGGTATGCAACTCTAGTTGTTCTCACATTGTAAAGCTATAGCCCCATGTCCACTAAAATCCTCCTCGTTCATACTGCTTCACAAGCAACAAAGCAAGCTACCTTGTACTCAGCTTCTGTAGAAGAAAGCACCACTGAAGGTTGCTTGTTGGTGGTCCATGAGAAAACACTGGAACCAAGCGAAAAACAATATCCAGAAATTGGTTTCGTGGAAATCTCAATCTCCTACCCAATCTAAATCAACATAACCCATAAGAGTGTCACCTACACTACTATAAGTAATACTGTACTCAAGAGTGTCACTTACATTGTAAGTAATACAATAACCAAGAGTACCTCTGATGTACCTAAGTACTCGCATCCTTTACTTCCAATGACTCTCCCGTGGCTTGTTGAAAAGCCTACTCAAAACAACAACTATGAAGCTGATATCAAGTCTAGTGTTAGTGAGAAAAATTAAACTCCCCACCAGCTTCTTGTACTTCTTGATGTCTACTAATGGTGAAGAATCTTCTGTAAAAAGCTTCACATTCACCTCCATAGGTTTTGACACAGGTTTGCACTCAGTCATCCCAAATGCTATGAGAATCTCCCAAGCATACTTCTGCTACAATATGAAGACCTTACATGACTCTTGCAAGACCTCAATCCCTAAACAAAAATGCGTAAGACCTAAGTATGTCATCTCAAACTCACGGGCAGCTCAGCATATCCACTACATGTTGGTCATTTCTTCATATTATCACATGTGATATTTAAGTAATCTACCATTAGGAAACCTTTGGACATCTTTTGGGCCTTGTAAGGATTCCCAATTTTTAGGGATTAAGGCTAATTTTGTGCTTTCTTAACGATACAAGGTCAATAAAGAGGCCTACTTGGAACCTATAATTTGAGCTTTCTAGACCATAACTCCCCTACAAAAATAGGGTCTAAAGTTGTCATTCTCTCTCCTCTTCTCTTTCTAGCAAGCTCGTAACTAAGGGGGGCCCAAAATGGTCATTTGTTTTTCCATTTTGCAAGTTTTATACTTTGAAATTGACCCCAGACCCATACATATGTAAAGCATTCAATTTTTAACCTTGATTTCCCCCTAAAATCCACTCTATCTCATCATTGAATGCCTCCATCTTTTTCTCCTTCATTTAATGCCTCCACTTCCCCACCAAATCAACCAAATCAGTGTGGAAAGCGTCAAGATCATCTCTTCTCACTTTCCACATAATCAATCTTGAAACTAAGGGAGGGGCCAACAAGATTTTCTCTCATTTTTGAACTTTTTTGCTTTAAAAGTTATCCCAAACCCATATATATATATATATATCAAAAAACCATTTTTCAATCTCTTTTTTTCCCCCAAAATTAAACCAACTCTCTCTCTCTCTCTCTCTCTCTATATATATATATATATATATATATATATATATATATATATATATATCTACTCATCTCTCTATTGTGAGCTTGGCGTGCATAGCCTCACTCTATCCCTCTCTACAATCCTCTCATCTCTTCTTAACTCTCCCTTTCTCTCTCTATTGTGAGCTAATGGCTTGCAAACTCTCTCTCTCTCTCTCTCTCTCTCTCTCTCTCTCTCTCTCTCTCTCTCTCTCTCTCTCTCTCTCTCTCTCCTGTGGAATGCATCCTCCCTCTCTATAATCTCAACTCCTTGGAAGGTTATGGCATGCACTCACTCCCTCTAATCTCACTCAATTTTGGATTAATAAGTATGCTCCTACAATTGAGGACATTAATAAGTGTCATGAAACGGCACTATAAAAGTTGTACATTATGAGATATTGGCCACCCAAGGCCTAGTTAAGTAAGTTTTGGGTGCCCAAGTGTGAATAAGGGCCAAATGTATATAAGGCATTTTCTCATAATGAAAAGACACAATCCCTTTGTGCTTTTAAGAGCTCTTCTTTGTGTCTTGAGAGAGATTGAGAGAGAGCATTTGAGCATTTATGCCTGTTTTATGCTAGAATGCTATTTGCATCATTGGAAGCATCAACGTGAATGAGCAGGTTGGTATCTATTTTTCTTCTTTTCTAAAAATTCACAAAAATCTAAAAATAAGGAGCCATTGACTGTGCCTTGAACTTGTATTCCACTCCTTAGATGTGGCACAATCATTTTGGAACTGTTGGATAAGTATTTTGCACCCAGAATCACAATAGTCAACGCGGGAAGTTCCCACATGAAACTATAGGAAAATGTTCACACCGTGAACCGCTCCCGACATCAGCGCAGCGATTAATGCTGTAATTCACGGGATTACCTTGCCAAAAATAGGTAACCTTATCCTGATACCTCTGACACCACGAGGTCTGACAAAATCAAGAATCGTGAATGTGCAAAAAATCATTCACGACGTGAAATATTCAAGAACTCTTCACGGCGTGAACCAATTCATTCATGACGTGAACCATTTGAGAAACTTTCATGGTGTGAACCATCTTTTATTCACAACATAAACCCATTATTTTTCACGACGTGAACTTTTTCTTGCTCACGCCTGAATCAAATCCAACTCACAAGCTTGGTATATTTAGGCTAAGGCTAAGGAAGTCTTGAAAAGATTGACACCCATAACAAGGTAACAAGGAGTTCTGATTCCAAGAATAAAAAATTTTAAACACGTGAAAGTGTAGAAAATCGTTCACGACCATGTGAACTGTTTTCTGACACTTCACGTTGTGAACTATTCTTTGCAATCTCATGGTCTCATAAACAGATCGATAGAATCTGATCAAAACTTAACTGGGACATCAAAGTAGCTTATCATTTGAATCATATGGCATACATACACTTAAGATCTAGAATGCTCCATCGGAGGAGACGGTCTTACACCTGACAATAGTGCATCAAATCACCCAAGATCTTTCTATCAAAAAAGTGTGGGTTTAGGTCACTCAGTAAGCACTCACTTGAGTGTCTTAAGGAACCTGACCACCATTGTGAGGTCCCTATCCCCACCACGCAACGAACTCAGGGGTTTTAGCAGCGAAAGTAGCACTTCTTGCATGGGGCAGGGTCTCACAGTCGGGGCCTCACCCACGGATATCCGGAAAAGAGACTAATCCATCGGTTCTTCCGAAAATAATCTCGAAAAAACTTCCCTTGCCCGGAAAGCATGGGCGCTTCCTCCAGGATAACTTTTCTCTAACGTAGTCAAAAGCCTTAACTAACTGAACTGATCTGACCGAACCCGTAAGTCCCAAATCAGATCAGGGAAAAGATTGCACTTGGATCATAGAGACCAACGCTTTTTTCCTCATTGAGAGGCACAGCCGTTGATTCTTTTCCATAGAACAAGTTTTGTCCAAGATTTACTTCATCCATCGTACCATAACAGAATTGAGTCTCAATTTAAGGATCCATCAGTCTAGCCCAGTCCCGTGGGTTAGCCAACCGCCCACCAACCACTATAGTGATGGAATCCAATTAAGAATTTGGTTAGGTTTTGTCCCAGGTACCAGGGAAAAGAGTTCCCAGGCCCCCTAGCCGGATATTCATGCAAACTTAAAACTAGTCACACCACTTACACACCCAATATGAAATTGCCTTTTTCACAGAATCAACATCTTCTAAAAATAATCTTTTAATGAAACCATTGTGTCACTAATCATAATCCTCAAAATCTTCGGTTGAATCCTTATTTCCAATCATTCCTTCATCGGTGTACCTATGGCATCATTGGCAAACTAGAATGCTCACCACTTGTCCACTCACGGGCCTTTTCGATAGTTCCTAGCTCATAGTAGTAACCGGCAATATATTCACATATCAAAAATGGAATCTTTGTTGAAGATCAGCAAGATCAACCAACGGATCCATATAAAAGAGCCATGGACTCATCGGTTGGAGGACCAGCAAGGTCAACCAACCAAATCCATGCCCGAATTCAAAAACAATCCTACATTCCTACAGGACATAGAACTCTTAATTCTGCAAAGGCGTGCAGAGGCAGATAAATGCGCCACTCCAAGGTGCAATGGCAGGACCAAGAAGAGCCAACACAGGAAGAGGAAGAGGTCTAGGTAGGCGGGGAGAAATTCCTCCACAGACCAAGGTTAGATCCAACCATTGACCGTAATGTAGCCACAAGGACGGATCTGTTGAATATAGTTGCAAAGATGGGCCTACGAATGGTGAGGGAACTAGGCATTGCTCTAAAATCCCGACCCTCCTAGATGAAGTCACACATCATTTCCAAACTCATCCAAAAATTCTATGGGGATGGAGATCCTATCCAACATGTAGAGATTTTTGAATCCACATGCGAAACCTGTGGGCCTGTCAGTGATGTGACAATGACTCATGCTTTCTCACTGACCCTAGAAGGGAAAGCGCATCACTGGTTCCAAACCATCAAACCTGAGGATAAGGTTAACTTCACATGACTCAAGAATGTGTTTGTGCTTAGCTTTACCAGAAGTGGTGACAGATGGAGCCCTGTGTGGGCACAGCTGCACAATATCAAACAAAGGAAATGCAGTCGATGAGAGACTATGTGTCTCGACTTAAGCACTTAAATTCAAGGTGTAAACTATGGGAGATGTTAACTAATGATCAGTTATTGCCTTGCTTCCGGAGAGGGCTTAGAGACCACAAGATGCATGATTATCTAGTACTAGCCCGATCAGCCACTCTAGATGCATGTTACAAATTGGAAATTGAATAAAAAGATAATATGCTAGAATTGCCACAACTAGAAGATGTCAAAAATCTTCAGTAACAATGATGACTTCGCGTGTTTCGAGTCACCAAGAGATTGGAACTCGAAGCAAGCAAGTTAGAAACATGACTGTAGACAAGCTTAGTAACGTAATACTAGAGAAATTGAAGGTAAAGAAGGGAAGAGAAACATCTGGGCATGGGCATACCATCTTTATCCCCGCAGAGAATTGGTGTGGTGCTCTATGTGCAGATTGAATCACACTACCACCGAATGTCCCCAATTAAGAGCAAGGCCATTACTCTATTGTGAATATTGTATTGATCATTTGATCAAGGATTTTCCATATCGCACAAGTGGTTCGACTTCCACTTTTAATCAGGCCAGCATCCAAACCATTAGTGTGCAGCCTGGAAATATCACACCACTCAATTTCCTGACACAAGCCCAAGCTCAATTGGGAGACAAGGGGAAGAACCGAACAGATGCAACTATTTCTAGAACTGGCCTCAGGAGAAGAGCAAAAAAAGTGGGTAAGGGTGACACAAGGGTCAACATCCAGATGGATCTGAAGAAGATATAAGATTGACATTGGATCCACCCAATCAAGAGAAAATGGGGATCAAGGGATCAACCACAAAGGGCTGGACCTAGAGGAGCAAAGGGAACGACCATCAACTTTTAAAGGAGTCAATGAGTACCCCAACTCCGACGAGGAGATAAGAAAGATTGAAGAAACTAGGGCCTTAGTAGAAGAATGTCAACGGCTTCATGAAGCCAAGAGAAGAAATGGAAGAGAGATCTCAAGCAAACACAATGTCCCGAATGTTTGAGGAGATAAGAAAGATTGAAGAAAGAGAAGAGGGATCTCAAGCACATTGTCCCGAATGTTTGAGGAAAATGCATTGGGTGAGTCCATCCATTCCTTCCCTATGGTGGATGAATGTGAGACACACACCTAGGGAGAACCCTCAATCACCAAAGAACCCACAGACATAGGAAGTCTCGTGGTTGTATTGTCCACACGTGTGCAAAGGCCATTGGGGCAACCGTTATGCAGTTCACCAACCCTTTGGACATACATAAAGGACTGGGTAGAAGGCAACCGATACTATAGAGGAGGTTCTACCACCCCTAGCAGCAGAAAGAACCCTAAGACACACAAGGAAAGCCTGAGTCGTTAAGATACCACTTAATCAACTGGGATATTATTACAAAAGCGACCACAAAAATGCTCAATCCTGATTCATCATGGTAGGTACCAAGCATTGGCCATCTTGGATGGTGGGGCAGAGGTTTAGCATCATCACAAAACATTGCTGGGAGAACTGGGGAAAACCCGATCTAAAAAAGGGCAGATCTAAAATGGCTGACGGAACATCTTCAAGGCCCATTGGACTTCTGGAGAATGTGAAACTCAAACTCTTTACATTTTGGCTACCATCATACATTTGTGGTAATGGACTTCCCGTGGTGCCAACCTCACTCATATGACATAATATTGGGGAGACCCTTCATGAGGGAATCCAAATTGGTACATGATTGGGCATTAGATCACGTGTATGTGCGTAGGGATTCACAAATTTTAAAGATAGATCTGAGAACATGGAAAGCACATCCCATGGAAGGGAAATTGTTCGGTAATGATTCCGTCACAAACGGAGCGGACCGCATCTGTACAAATATGCCAAACCATGGTGGAAAATTCCAAGGAAGAAGAGGAAATGGAAATGTATGCATCACTTCATCCTCCGAACTTCAGTGAAAACAGGATGCATGTGCTAGCTACCATACATGTGATGCAACCGAGGGAGACCCAGTATGCGGAATATGGAACTATCTCTACGACCTTTGTCTGTATGGTTAATTGGCAAACCATTGATGAAGAATCAGAAGAGGACGCCTCTAGCATAGAAGGGATCGTAATGCAAGGTCATACCAACTCTCAATGCTTCAGAAGATGACAAAAATAGAAATGATATATTGCCCAACAAAATGCCCTATTACGAAGAAAACCCACGGACGCTCAATGCCTGAGATACCTTGAGTCCACTAAGGACACGATGAGTTTTCCAAGGATTGGCGTGAGGAATTGAGTAAGATATCACTAGAAGAAAAACACAAGGAGATGGTCACCCTTCAAGAGCCAGAAACACCTAAGATTACAAAAGCTCGGTGGCGAAAACGGAATAAATCTTTGGCAAAAGCCAAACGTGAGGCTAGAAAAGTCATGGATAAAATAAAAAGTGAGAATGAGGATAAACCAAACTTGCTCTTAGTACTACCAGACCACTTCAAAACCTACACTATTGACGAACAAAAAGTAGTCGGACTGAAGACAATAAGGGTTAAGGAGGATGGGCTATCCACATCATACAATGGCCCAATGGAAGTCAAAGAAGTTAATATTGCAGGACCAGGGGAGGAAGCCAGACTCGTATTCATTGTTAAGGACTTGACTCAGCTGATGAAGATGAGCTCGTTGCCCTCCTTAAAGAATTTAAGGACTATTTCGCCTTGAATTACAAGGAGATGAAGGGTGTACCACCTAAGGTAGTGCAACATACAATTCTAATCATGGAAGGATCAAGGACAACCAAACAGAAACCATACCAGATGAATCCTAAGTATGCAGCGATTGTAAAGAAGGAAATAGACAAGCTCATTGCTATGGATTTCATCTATGAGATAGAGCACACGGATTGGTTGTCACCAATTGTAATAGTGCCAAAAATGAATGGGAAACTTAGGGTATGAGTCGATCTTAAAAAGGTCAACGCAACGACTAGGAAAAAGACCATTACCCATTACCTTATACGGAACATGTTTTGGAGAGAGTGGCTAGTGAAGAAGCTTACAGCTTCTTGGATGGATTCTTCGGCTACAATCAGGTGTCCATAGCACCATAAGACTAGCATAAGACAAGTTTCAATATAATGTGGGGGACATTTTCATACAAAGTCATGCCCTTCGGTCTCACCAATGCTCCAGCAACTATCCAACAATTGATGTGCATAGCCTTCAAAGACTAAAGTTTGCAAAAGTGGTTGGAGGTATTCATTGATGATCTATGTGCACACTCTCGATGGGCGGATCATCTAGCTTGCTTAAGGAAGGTATTCGAGCGATTTCAATTATATCGTATATCCCTGAACCCTTTAAAGTGCCAATTTTGGGTCAAACATGGTGTGATATTGGGACACTTTGTCTCAAAGAACGGTATATCCACGGATGATAGCCAAGTAAAGTTGATATTGGAGCTGCCACCACGCAAAGATTTATGGTCCACGTTGGGTATTACCGTCGCTTAATAATTTTCTATGCTGAAATCGCCAGGCCATTGTATAAGCTTAATAATTTTCTGTGCTGAAATCGCCAGGCCATTGTATAAGATTTATGGTCCACGTTGGGTATTACCGTCGCTTAATAATTTTCTATGCTGAAATCGCCAGGCCATTGTATAAGCTACTCATTGTCTTTGAATGGACTCAAGAGTGCCAGGAAGCATATGATTGACTGAAGCAAGCATTACTAGTGCACTAATAGGATACAACCCCCCAATTGGGACCTGCATATTGATGCATCAAACTTTGCCATTGGATGTGTACTAACCTAGCCCGGTGAGTTCAAATTGGACTATCCAGTCTGCTTCGCTAGTCATCAATTAAATAATGCAAAGGTGAACTACATCACCACAAAGAGAGAAGGATTGGCCATAGTTTACGCTATCAAGAAGTACCGACACTACTTATTGGCCCAAAAATTTGTATTCTTCATGGACCATCAAGCCTTATTGTACTTAGTGAATAAGCCTTGCACCATGAGAAGAATCATAGGATGGTTGCTATTACTCTTGGAGTTCGACTTTACAGTCCAAATGGGTAACCAACAACTGGTGTTGAAGATGATCTCCCTGATTCTTGTTTGTTCAAACTGGACATGGTACCCAAATGGAGCGAGGAGATATATGATTATCCAACTTATGGTTTTCTGCTAGAAACACCCTTGAACAAAGATAAGATGTGGCAGCTTATCAAGCTTACTGCACCTTATCAATTAATTACAAGAGAACTATACAAGCTGGGTAAAGTCAATGTCCTAAGAAGATGTGTGCAAGAAGATGAGTTTGTCACATTATTGGATGAAGCTCATTTAGGGATAGCAGGAGGGAATTTTGCAAGGGAAATCATGGCTCACAAGTTACTTCAAGCTGGATTATGGTGGCCCACATTGTTCGGAGATGCCATAGAATTTGTTAAAAGGTGCGAAGAATGTCAACGTTTTGCTATCCCACGACAAAGGGACAAGATGCCACTCACCCCTATTATTATAAGACGCCCCCTCAAAAAGTAGGGAGCAGATTTTGTTGGACCTATTAGTCCAGTGGCACATCCATGTGATCATGGCCACACGGACTATTTCACCAAATGGGCAGAAGCCAGAGCCTCAAAGCGAGCTAATGCATGGAACATCTGATGGAGAATGCATTAGCTGAAAGGCTAATCGATTTAGAGAAGATTAATGAGACCAAGCTAATAGCATCACATGGACTCATGGTTGAGAAACTACGCAGGAAGCATTGGCTTGACAAAAAATTAAAACAAAAGAAGTGGAAACGGGGGACCTTGTCCTCATGTATGGTGTAGGAAGCACTAGAAAAAAGAAACTCAAATATAGAGGCCTGAGACCCTTCCGAGTGTCTGAGATCACACCTCAGGGGTCGGTTAGAATTTAGAGGCCTGAGACCCTTCCGAGTGTCTGAGATCACACCTCAGGGGTCGGTTAGAATTTAGACAATTGACGAGACGTGTAGATGGAGGGTTACGTCAATGGAAGCAAACTCAAAAAATATTTTGGACCACTGACCCAAGAGATGCTCTTGCAAGAACATCTCTTAAAACAACAAAAACAGCTCGCAAAGCAAAAAATTCAACAAGCTCAAGAAGAGGCTAAGGCAAGGGAGGCCAAAGCTAAACATTTACTCCAGAAGAGAATGTTACACATCAACATGGCCTCCTTATAAAACGAAGAGGAATTGAACATTGAGCCAGCACGACTTGTAAGATTCCTCCCTCTAGCTTTTGAGGTGTAAAGCTGTAAGAACCTTCCCTTGTGTTCTTGTAATTATTCCCCTCTCTAAAATAGAAGAAAGATCTTGTTTTACCCTCTTTTGGCCTAGAGAGAGAAAATGTCTAGAGAGAGATAATCTAAAATTGAGATATCTTTGGATATAAAAATCCTCCTAGTGTCTAAAATAGATTCCCCTGAAACAGAAGTTCAAAATGGACTTTCCAATGTGCATTAGGAATTAATTGAAAATGGTATAAGGGACCTTCGCCTAAGAGTCTACATTTTTTGAAATTTTTGGATTATGATCCAATTAAGGTTCCAATGGACCAATTGGATTAATCCGTGTTAGGATGAGATAAATCCAAAGAATATTACCCAAAAATGAGTAAATGCTCACATAATATGAAGAGTTGACTGAATACAAGGTTTATTAGTTAAAAATTATGAGATATTACTAAAAAATAAGATATTTTAGAATAATGATGCATTTTTGACACCTCGATAAGGAGAGGGGGACTCTTGAGGTAGGTACCTTTTTCACATGTGTGGAAGGGTTTTTAATTCAAAAAAATTGTGATATTTTTATCTCTCCTCTCTCCTGGATCAAACCAAATCAAAAAGGAGCCAAACTGGTCCAAATCTTGTCCAAATTGAGTCAAACTAAACCTAGAAAATTCTAGAACCCATTTGGACTTGGTTAGTAGCCTCCCTCACCTATAAATAGACCCTTAGTCTTTTGTAAAAAAATATGGGAGCTATACTATGCTAGTATTATATTAAAATAATCATATTTTCTATTATCCCTTAAATTTTCCTCTCTTGGGAGCTTGGAGCTCTCTCTCTCTACTACAACAACTCTTGGATTTTCTTTATCCTCTTGGTGGACAAATTGATTGGTCGGGGCTTCACTACTAATAGAGAATTAAGCCAAACTTGGAGGTAAAATCAAATTTTATGGTTTTATCCAATTTATCTCAATGACTTTCTTCTTCTCAACCCCTCTCAAGCTTGAGAAGCTTTCTAAATGAATGTTTAATTCAAATCAAGCTTTCCCTTAAAGTCTTAATGCTTAATTAAGAGAAGTAAGTGATTGAGACCCCAAATTCACGTCAAGATTCTGGATTACATTTTTTGAAGCAGTAGGAATCTTCTTGGATCTTAGCACAGCTTACAACCCCGAGACCAATGGTCAAACAAAAAGGATAAACCAAGTAATCGAAGATATACTTTGGTCATGCTGTTGGCAGGGAACCCCCAAGAAGTCGCTAAGTTATCTGCACACCTAGTTGAGTTTACCTACAATGCTTCTTATCACCAAAGTATTGGGATGAGCCCTTTCAAAGCTCTGTATGGACAAGATTGCTTAACTCCATTAACTTTGTCCGACACCCATTGATTAGGGTCAAGATGTCCAGATAGATGCTTGACGACATGGAGCAGCAGATGTAGTCAATTCGCAAAGATATAAAAGCTACCCAAGATAGACAGAAACTGTATGCAGATAAGAAGAGGACAGACAGAAAATTCTAAGAAGCAGATGTAGTCAATTCGCAAAGATATAAAAGCTACCTAGGATAGACAAAAACTGCATGCAGATAAGAAAAGGACAGACAGAAAATTCTAAGAAGTAGATATGGTCTTCATTCAAGTACGCCCCAAAAGAATTTCTCTATCTCTTGGGAAGTACAAGAAGTTATCCCCGAGATATTGTGGGCCATATCTAATTACAAAGAAAGTAGTTGACTTAGCCTACAAACTTCTTTTGCCTCCTCATCTCAATGTACATAATGTATTTCATGTAAAAAGTATGTACCAAGCCCGAATCATGTGCTTGATGATGATGAAATCTTAACTTCTTCAACCCAAGGGAAGATGGAACTCCAACTAGAAGAAATCCTTGATGTTTGAGAGAAGGTTCTCAGGAATAGAATTCTGAGAGAATTATTGGTTAAATGGAAGTTCTATCCTTTTGAAGATGCCACGTGGGAGAAAGAAGCTGAACTATTGCAGGATTACCCCCAGTTTGCAAGATGAGGACATCTCGCATTTTTCAAGTGGGAGAGAATGTAAGATTCTTCCCCAGCTGCTCAAGAAGTCCAGTATCTTCCCCTGTAATCAAATCCCTCTTTAGAAATATAAAAGATCTTATTTCTACCTGTTTTGGCCTAGAGAGAGAAAATCTTCTAGAAAGAGGTTATTCAATTTTTAAATATTTTTGGATGGAAAAATATCTCATCTTATTAAAATAAATTTCCCCGAAATAGAAGTTCAAAAAGAATTTCAGAAGGTGCATTAGAAATAAATTATAATTTGTTCAAAAGGCCTTATCCTAAGGGTCCAGATTTTCTGAAAATTTTTAAATTAAGGTTCCTATGGACCAATAAGATTAATCCAAATGTAGGGAGGAGGTAAATTGAAGAAATAAATAAAATCCACCCAAAAATGAGTAAATACTCACATAAGATGAAGAGTGGACTAAGGACCAAAGGAAATACTAAAAAAATGAATTTTGGACACCTCTTAGAGTGGGGATTCCCCCTCATAAAGTAGGCGCCTTTTTCCCATCATTGCTTTTAAATTTTAAATCAATAAAATTAGATATTTCATCTCTCCTCTCTCCTAATTCAAAATTGGATCCAAAAAGTGAACTAAACTGACCCAAAAATGGTCAAAAATTGACCAAACTGATCTGGAAAATTCTAGAATCAGTTTGATTGGTTAGAAACTCACTTTTTCTTATAAATAGAAGCCTCCCCCTTTGTAGAAGCTTAATAGTGTTTTATGCACTGTTACTCTACTCCTCCCCAGAGCCAAAAACTATGAATTCATTGATAATTCATTAGTTTTTGACCATTTCCTCTTCAAAAGAATTGGTGGCCACTCTTGTTGCAAACAACAGTAGAGCCCTCAAACCATCATGCCAAAGGAAAGCTCACAAAAATTCATGTAAGCTAGAAATCCTACTTTTTCTTTATTCCATTTAATGGTTTTCTAATTTTTATTTTCTTTAAAATGAAAAATGATGCTATGCCTTGTTGGAAAGGCTTTCCTCCTCTCTTCATTCTTGAATTCAACCTTTCTTTATCCTAGACATGTAATCAAATTCTTAGAATTAAACTTTTCATATTGTTTCTCTTTAAAAAGTGGAATTTGATTAGTTTAGAATGCTTTAAACCATTTGGGATAACTTCCAAGTAACTTGAGAATGAAAAAAAAATTTGAAAAATGGTCAGCCATACAAAGGAGGTTATGGCAAAATTTTCTTAAATTTTGTGAAATAAGTTTTATCTTTTATTATTCAAAAAGTGTTATTTTCATTCTAGGCATAGAAAAATGCATATTAGAAATATTTTTATTATAAAAGTGTTATTTCCATTAGAATTAATTTCTATGCATAGAAAGATGCATATTGGAGAATTTTTTTATTCTAAAAGTGTTACTTTTATCAAAATTGATTTTTATGGATAAATAGATGCATAAAAGAATTTTTTTATTATAGAAGTGTTACTTTCATCAAAATTGATTTTTATGCATAAATAGATGCATAAAAGAATTTTTTTATTATAGAAGTGTTACTCTCATCAAAATTGATTTTTATGCATAAATAGATGCATAAAAGAATTTTTTTATTATAGAAGTGTTACTTTCATCAAAATTGATTTTTATGCATAAATAGATGCATAAAAGATTTTTTTTAAATTATAAAAGTGTTACTTTCATCAAAATTGATTTTTATGCATAAAAGGATTTATTTTAAATTAGTACTTGTCTGGTTCTACCAATTCCAGTGGTTGGGCGGTGGCTAACCCATGGGCCGGATGGGGGCTGGAATCAGTAGAGTTTAAATAATAAAATTGATTAATAGGAATACGCTTAGAACTCGAATAGTTAAATAATAACCTGAAGACTTCTCAAATGAATAGATCAATAGCTGTGCGTGATTTCAATTAGGAAAAAAGCTGTGAGATCCTTGTCCCTATCGTGCAATGGATTCGAGGTGCTAGCAGCGGAAGTAGCACTTCTTGCGCAGGGCAGGGTCCCACACTCGCCGGGGCCTCATCCATGGATATCCAGACAAGAGACTAATCCGTCGGTTTTTCCACCGAACTCGAAAAAACTTCCTTTACCCGGAAAGCACGGACGATTCCACCAGGATAACTCTTTACTCTAACGTAGTCAAGACCATTACTGATCAAGCTGATCTGACTGCACCTATAAAGATACTCGGTCAGATCAAGGAAGAAACTTGCACTTGGATCATTGGGATCAACGCTTTTTTCCCCACCATCAAGAGGCACAGCCGTTGATTCCTATCCATAGAACAATTACTATCTGGGATTTACTTTATCTATCATAATAACAGAAATTGAGTCTCGATTTACGGATCCATCAGTCCACCATCCAGTCCCATGGGTTAGCCAACCACCCAACCACTGTAGTGATGGGATCCAATTAGGAATTTGGTTAGGTTTTGTCCCGGGTACCAGGGAAAAGAGTTCCCAGGCCCCCTAGCCGGAAGTTCATGCAAACATAAAACTAGTCACACCACTTACCAATATAAAATTGCCTTTTTCTCAGCATCAGCTAACTTTAAAACAATCCTTTAATGAAAGCATTATGCCATTGATCACTATCCTCAAAATCTCTAGTTGAATCTATATTTCTAATCATTCATTCATCGGTGTACTTATGGCATCATTGCCAACCAGCACCTGTTCAGTCAGGGGCCTTTTCGATAAATCCTAGCTCATAGTAACCGGCAATATTTTCACCTATAAAAATCAAGATGGAATCCTTGTTGAAGATCAGCAAGATCAATCAACAGATCCATATAAGAGAGCCATGGACTCATCTGTTGAGGACCAGCAAGGTCAATCAACCAGATCCATGCCCGGTTTTAGAAAACAACTCTTACTCCTTGTTCCAATATCTTCCACGACGCACGTGTGGGTATCTTCAGCGACCCAGAGCCCGAGCACCGTATGGTCAGCACCCTCTAGGATCCTTCGCAGGTGACCTAGTGCTTCACTCATAGGCCGCTTCCTTGGTCCCTCATCCACCGTACCGGAAGCTCACCATTTAAATCAAACCAAGGCTGTGGTCAAGACCTCGGTCGACCTTGCTACGCGAGACGTCCTCCATTGACTCTCCGACAGCAGTTGCAACTTTATCAGTTAGGTCTCCATGACCTTAATCCACAAGACGGTCAAAATGCTTCCCCAGCATTCTTGACATAAAACAGTCATTTACAAACAGGTCACAAAATACAGTTTCTATTTCGAACTCTCGTCTTTCCACACAATCCTTCCTCAATCCACATTACTTATTCCACATTCCATTCATATGTGTACTCATTCTCATCCATTCACTCATATCGACGACACATTATTTCACATACACATTCACATTCATTATTCTACATACACATCTACATGTATACATCCATTTTCACATCCTCATTCATACATCCACATCCACATACATACATCCACATCCGTATCTATATCCATACATCCACATCCACATCCATACATCCTTATCTACATGCATACATACACATCCACATTCACATACATACATCCACATCTGTATCTACATCCATACATCCACATCTACATGTATACATACACATCCATACATCATACATTCAAATCCACGTTCACATTCATACATCCATTCCCATTCACATCCATACATCTATATCCACATTCCACATTCCACATTCATACATCATACATCCACATTTACATTCACATACATCCATATCCACATAGCATATCTGCATCTATATCCACATTCACACATCCACATTCACATTCACATACATCCACATCCACATTCCATATCTACATCCATATCCACATTCACACATCCACATTCACATTCACATACATCCACATCCACATCCCATATCTACATTCATACATCCACATCACATCCATTCTCGCCCTATCACAACCCATATACATCTTATCCCATCAGCATGACTGAAGTATATCTTTGATTACTTGGTTTACCTTGATACTCTGCTGGAGTATGGATGACAGAGAATTGTCGGTTATGCCCTTGGTTTTTAATTGTAGCATAGATCTATCCTTTTTCCTCTTCTACTACATCTCAAATTGCAACTACTCTGGCTGCTGTAGTCTAAATGGAATTCTTTCTCTTTGGCTGCCCCAGTTCTGGAAAGGAGTTCTGAGGTTATTCTGGACAGAGGCAGATGGATGAGCTCGAGTTCTTCTGGGGTTACCCTGGCTTGGGCGAGACGGACCCTGATTAGATTGGTATGAAAGGATTGGTCTCTGAATTTGGGGTTTTTGACTTCCCTGTGCCCTTGACATGGCAAGAGTCGGGTAGTCTTTTAACTGATGACCAAGACCTTGGCATCCAAAACACCGGTTCTCACTTCTGAACTCATCGTTTTGAATCCTTAAAACAGGTGGGCTCCTAAGAAAGTATTCTGGGGAAAGGGTCTTCCTTTTTAAACAGAATCTTTCTTTTATTTTAGAGAGGGAATAATTATAAGATCAGAAAGGGAGGTTCTTACTTCTGTATACCTCGAAGGCTGGGGGAGGAATCTTACATTCTACCCCACTTAAAGAAAATGCGAGATGTCCTCATCTCGCAAGGTAGAGGACAACTCTTATTCTTAAGATCCAATTTATTCTGAGGTTCCTTATATTCTGGTCAACCCAATAGAATTACTGGGATAAATATCCCTTATATAGAACTCATCACATTAAATAACAATTCATTCAGATCATATCATTCATATCTTTAACACGATAATGGTCCATTAGACCGAAAAATTTCTTTCTGAACATTCCTCCACGAGAATTTTAGTCAAGAAAGTTCTCAATTTGTCATCCCTTAACTTGATCTACCGTGACAAGTGTTAACAGTAGCAATTTGACAACACAATCCACTAATCTCATAGTGATTTGCTAAAATCATTATCATCATTCTAGTTATGAATATCATCACAGGGACTCGTCCCATTCATCCTCATTGTGGTTTCACTCAGCTTATTACATTTCAGCCAATTTTCAGGGATCATCATTTTTCAATTCAGAATCCAAATCAACTTATCAGTTCTCAAACAGAATTAAAAATCATATCAACCACATTCAAAATCATCATTTGGATAGCATTAATGCTTATAATTTCAAGTCTTAGATTTACTCGTATATACTGTCGGTAAAGAGCTGCAGTATAGTCATGATACTTGGAACTGTAAGGTAAATACCATCATGTCTAGGCCTCAAGCAAGTCAGGGATTCCATGCAATTACGGTACTTCCGTCTGAAGACCCAATTATCCAATTTACGAATTTCAGGTTGAATATCAAATTGTATGGATTTTATCACACAATTACAATCTTTTAGTGCTTCTTGATAAAATTTTGACATATTTGGCTTCTCGGTTGATCCTCATTAACCAAATTGCTCTGATACCAAGTGTGAGATCCCTGTCCCTACCGCGCAATGGATTCGGGGTGCTAGCAACAGAAGTGGCACTTCTTGCATGGGGCAAGGTCCCACACTCAGGGCCTCGTCAACGGATATCTAGACAAGAGACTAATCCGTCGGTTTTTCCACCAAACTCAACAAAACTTCCTTTATGCGGAAAGCACAGACGATTCCACCAGGATAACTCTTTACTCTAACGTAGTCAAGACCATTACTGATCAAGCTGATCCGACTGCACCTATAAATATTCTCGGTCAGATCAAGGAAGAAACTTGCACTTGGATCATTGGGATCAACGCTTTTTTCCCCATCAAGAGGCACAGCCATTGATTCCTATCCATAAAACAATTACTATCCGGGATTTACTTTATCTATCGTAAGAATAGAAATTAAGTCTCGATTTACGGATCCATCAGTCCAGCCTAACCCGATCTAGTCCCATGGGTTAGCCAACCACCCAGCCAACCACCGAGTGATGGGATCCAATTAGGAATTTGGTAAGTTTTGTCCCGTGTACCAGGGAAAAGAGTTCCCAGGCCCCCTAGTCGGAAGTTCATACAAACATAAAACTAGTCACACCACTTATGCACCCAATATGAAATTGCCTTTTTCTCAGCATCAGCTAACTTTAAAACAATTCTTTAATGAAACCATTATGCCATTGATCACTATTCTCAAAATCTCTAGTTGAATCCCTATTTCTAATCATTCATTCATCGGTGTACTTATGGCATCATTGGCAACCAGAACGCTCACCACCTGTTCACTCAGGGGCCTTTTCGATAGTCCCTAGCTCATAGTAACCGGCAATATTTTCACATATAAAAATCAAGATGGAATCCATGTTGAAGATCAGCAAGATCAATCAACAGATCCATATAAGAGAGCCATGGACTCATCCGTTCAGGACCAACAAGGTCAATCAACCAGATCCATGCCCAGTTTCAGAAAACAACTCTTACTCCTTGTTCCAATATCTTCCACGACGCACGTGTGGGTATCTTCGGCGACCCAGAGCCCGAGCACCGTATGGTCAGCACCCTCTAGGATCCTTCGCAGGTGACCTAATGCTTCACTCATAGGCCGCTT
Source organism: Cibotium barometz (assembly GCF_041138505.1). Classification (NCBI taxonomy): domain Eukaryota; kingdom Viridiplantae; phylum Streptophyta; class Polypodiopsida; order Cyatheales; family Cibotiaceae; genus Cibotium; species Cibotium barometz. Next base: position 11,059,513 of record NC_141104.1, on the reverse strand, counting down.
CCTTGGTCCCTCATCCACCGTACCGGAAGCTCACCATTTAAATCAAACCGAGGCTGGTCAAGACCTCAGTCGAGACCTTGCTACACGAGACGTCCTCCATTGACTCTCCGATAGCAGTTGCAACTTTATCAGTTAGGTCTCCATGACCTTAATCCACAAGACGGTCAAAATGCTTCCCCAGCATTCTTGACATAAAACAGTCATTTACAAACAGGTCACAAAATACAGTTTCTATTTCGAACTCTCGTCTTTCCACACAATCCTTCCTCAATCCACATTACTTATTGTGTAATCATTCTCATCCATTCACTCATATCGACGAGACATTATTTCACATACACATTCACATTCATTATTCTACATACACATCTACATGTATACATCCATTTTCACATCCTCATTCAGACATCCACATCCACATACATACATCCACATCCGTATCTACATCCATACATCCACATCCACATCTACATGCATACATACACATCCACATTCACATACATACATCCACATCCGTATCTACATCCATACATCCACATCTCCATGTATACATACACATCCATACATCATACATTCACATCCAAGTTCACATTCATACATCCATTCCCATTCACATCCATACATCTATATCCACATTCCACATTCATACATCATACATCCACATTCATACATCATACATCATACATCCACATTCACATTCACATACATCCATATCCACATTCCATATCTACATCCATATCCACATTCACACATCCACATCCACATTCACATTCACATACATCCACATCCACATTCCATATCTACATCCATATCCACATTCACATTCACATACATCCACATCCACATTTCATATCTACATTCATACATCCACATCACATCCATTCTCGCCCTATCTCACAACCCATATACATCTTATCCCATCAGATACACTTCTTACCTCATCCCATACACATCTTATCACATCCTAACTCATCTTAGCACATCCTATCACATCTCATACACCTCTTATCACATCCTATCATATCTCATACACCTCTTATCACATCCTATCACTTCCCATACGCATCTTATCACATCCTATCACTTCTCATACACATCTTATCACATCCTAATATCTATTTTAAGAGAATTCTTATATTTGATATAAGATTTCTTTATGCATAAAGTCCATTTTAAGGAGAATAACACTTTCAAAATAAAAATCAATCTTTTATGCATCTTCCTATGCATAAATTCATTTTAAATGAGAATGACACTTTTGAGTTAAAAATCAATCTTTTATGCATCTTCCTATGCATAGAATCGAAATTGATGAAAATAACTCTTTAGAATTAAAAATAGATTTCTTTATGCATCTTTCTATGCATAAAATCAAAATTGATGAGAATAACACTTTTGGATTAAAATAAATTCTTTATGCATCTTTCCATGCATAAATCTAATTTAGTAGGAATTACACTTTTAGAATAAAAGAATTTTTCTTATGGTTTATGCATAAAATCCCTTTATGATGAAAATCACACTTTTAGTAAAAAAAATATCTTTTATGCACCCATTTATGCATAAAAATCAAATACGATAAAAGTAACACTTTTATATTAAAATAATAATCTTTTATGCATACCTCTATGCATGAAAATTAATTATGATAAAAGTAACACTTTTATAATAAAATTTATCTTTTATGCATACCTCTATGCATGAAAATCGAATATGATAAAAGTAACACTTTTATAATAAAAATTTATCTTTTATGCATACCTCTATGCATGAAAATCAAATATGATAAAAGTAACACTTTTATAATAAAAATTTATCTTTTATGCATACCTCTATGCATGAAAATCAATTATGATAAAAGTAACACTTTTATAATAAAAATTTATCTTTTATGCATACTTCTATGCATGAAAATTAATTATGATAAAAGTAACACTTTTATAATAAAAAAATTTATCTTTTATACACATAATCAAAATGCATCTTCTATGCATGAAAATGATACTTTAGAATATAGAAACCATAAGGATTACTCTTTTAGAATAATAAAAGATGAATTTTATTTCACTAATTTCTAAAAATTTTACCATAACCTCCTTTGTATGGCTGACCATTTTTCAAATTTTTTTAGTCTTTAAGGCTAATTAAAAGTGCACCAAAAGCATTAAAATTATCCTAAAGTAAATATTTTTCCACTTAATTAAGAAAAACATTATAAAAACTTGACATTAATCATTAACCATTCACCTAGGATAGAGAATGGTTGGTTTTGCTAGAGAAGAGAGGGAAATGCCTTTTTGTAATGAGGCATAACATTTTTAGAGAAGACATAAAGCATAAAAAATCATTAATTTAGCCTCAAGCATAGATTAATCTAAGATTAAGGAAAAGCTTTATGAAAAGCTTCATTTGGATTGAGAATAGGTCATGAGTATGACCATTTCTTGAGTGAGAGAGAAAAATTACATAAAAACCATTAGAATTAAGCATAAATGAAAATTTATGTAATTCTTTACTATCATTCATCAATTAACTTCAATAGCATTCATCAATTTATGTAATTCTTTACTACCATTCATCAATTAACTGCAATAGCATTCAAAAACCATTCCAATTAAGCTCTCTCAAGCTTGAGAGGGGTTGAGAAGAGAGAAACATTGAGGAATTATAGAAAGATCAAAATTCACCATTTACCTTACAAATTGCTTGATTCTTTGCTCACGGTAAAGGCCCCCAACCAATCAATTGGTTAAGTATGTTGATGGAGCCACCAATGGGGATTGAAGAAAGAGGGAAGCTCCAATTTCTTCAATTTGGAGAGAATTTTCAGAGAATAGTAAAAATTAGCATTATTTTCGCATAATTCTAGTATAGTAAAATTCTCATATTTTTTTCAAAGGACTCATGTTCTATTTATAGGAGAGGGAGGCCCTAACCAAAGCTAACTGATTTCTAGAATTTTCTAGATTTCAGTTTGGTTGAATTTGGACTAGATTTGGACCTAGTTTGGTTCCTTTTTTATTCGGTTTGGTTCCATTTTGATTTGGTTTGGTTCAAGAGAGAGGAGAGATAAAAATATCACATTATTTTTGAGTTTAAAACTCATTCAAGCATGTGAATTAGGCGCCTCATTGAAGGGACTCCCCTTCCTTACATATGTGTCAAAATGGAATCATTATACCCAAAATATCTCATATTTTTGATATTACTCATAGTTTCTTACTAATAAACCTTGTACATAGTCAACTCTTCATCTTATGTGAGCATTTACTCATTTTTGGATACCCAAAATATCTCATATTTTTTATATTACTCATAGTTTCTTACTAATAAACCTTGTACATAGTCAACTCTTCATCTTATATGAGCATTTACTCATTTTTGGATAATTTCTTTTACAAATTGGATTTATCTCCTCCCCACACATGGATTGATCTTATTGGCCCATAGGAACCTTAATTGGACCATAATCCAAAATTTTTTGAAAATCTAGACCCTTGGACCGTAATTCTGCAAGATGCACGAATAAGAGACTTAGAGAAAATTTAATTAAGAGAGTAACCACCAAGAAAAGTCTCAAAGAGAGTAAGACTTAAGACAAGAACAAAGATTTTAACTTTATTCACTCTTGGGATATATACAACAAAGATAGAAGAACTTTTTACAATTCCATAAGTCCGTCCATCATATGGTCACAAAAGCAGCACTCACAAGCAGCACACGTATAAGGTAACTCATCTATGGGAATAATTCGGCCGGTTATTGTAGCACCTACCTCATTGGTATGAGGTGATCTAATAAAAGGACCTCTAAGAGGCAAGCCAAAAATGGGATAAAGGCATATCTTCTGGTGAGGAAGAAAACACGCAAGTAAGAAGACCCGCTCAGAAAATCCACCATGCCTTGATCTCATCACGCAATAGTATCGGGGACCCAAACCCAAAGCTTCAATAACCATAGTCAAGCGGACATTGTTACGAAAGTGATGCCGACCCCACGGTGTTACCCTAGTTATGTCTCGATAGGTCCGCCATTTGGTCTGAGCTACAGAAGTTCCCAAGTGAGGGAAAAGTGAGTGCTCATACAGTTCTATAAAATCCTTCTTCGCAGGCTCGCTTGCGTCTTGAAGGTGAGAAATCATCATGGATAAAACCAAGTCCTATTGTCAAGCCATAAGAGAGATTAAGAAAGAAAGGAGATCGATGGAAGTAAGATTACTGCAAGCGACAAGTAAGAGTTACGACTTATATAAAAGAAGGAACTAGCGTAACCTAGAAGCCAATGGCGTATCTTACCACTGAAGTTTTACCGTCTTTCCATGGTTTGGGCTTGGCACATATTTCTTTAGAAGGCTTACATGAAATACATCATGAACTTTGAGATGAGGAGGTAGAAGAAGCTCGTAGGCTAAGTCACCTACTTTCTTTGAAATCGGATATGGCCCACAATATCTAGGGGATAACTTCTTATACTTCCTAAGAGATAAAGAACTTCCTTTTGGGCCGTACTCGAATGAAGACCATATCAACTTCTTTGAATTCTCTGACTGTCCTCTTCTTATCTGCATACTGTTTCTATCAATGTTGGGCAGCTTTTATATCTTTATGGATTGCCTGCATCTGCTGCTCTATGTCGTCCAGCATTTGTGTGGACATCTCGACCCTAATCAATGGGTCGGACCTAGTTAATGGAGTTAAGCAATCTTGTCCATACAGAGGTTTAAAAGGGCTCATCCCAATACTTCTGTGATAAGAAGCATTGTAGGCGAACTCGATTAGGTGCAGCTAGCTTAGCCACTTCTTGGGTTCCCTGCCACAGCATGACCGAAGCATATCTTCGATTACTTGGTTTACCTTCATACTCTGCTGGAGTATGGATGACTGAGAATTGTCAGTTAGGCCCTTGGTTTTCAATTGTAGCATAGATCTGTCCTTTTTTCTCTTCTACTACATCTGAAAATGTGACTGCTCTGGCTGCTACAGTTTAGGTGGAATTCTTTCTCTTTGATTGCCCCAGTTCTGGAAAGGAGTTCTGAGGTTATTCTGGACAGAGGAAGATGGATGAGCTGGAGTTCTTCTGGGATTACCCTGGCTTGGGTGAGACGGACCCTGATTAGACTGGTATGAAGGGATTGGTCTCTGAATTTGGGGTTCTTGACTTCCCTATGCCCTTGACATGGCAGGAGTCGGGTAGTCTTTTAACTGATGACCAAAACCTTGGCATCCAAAACACCGGTTCTCACTTCTGAACTCATCGTTCTGAATCCTTAAAACAGGTGGGCTCCTGAGAAAGTATTTTGGGAAAAGGGTCTTCCTTTTTAAACAGAATCTTTCTTTTATTTTAGAGAGGGAATAATTATAAGATCAAAAAGGGAGGTTCTTACTTCTGTATACCTCGAAGGCTGGGGGAGGAATCTTACATCCTACCCCACTTTAAAAAAATGCGAGATGTCCTCATCTCGCAAGGTAGAGGACAACTCTTATTCTTAAGATCCAATTTATTCTGGGGTTCCTTATATTCTGGTCAACCCAACAGAATTACTGGGATAAATATCCCTTATATAGAACTCATCATTAAATAACAATTCACATTCAGATCATATCATATCATTCATATCTTTAACACGATAATGGTCCATTAGACCGAAAAATTTCTTTCTGAACATTCCTCCACAGGAATTTCAGTCAAGGAAGTTCTCAATTTGTCATCCCTCAACTTGATCTACCGTGACGTGTTAATAGTATCAATTTGAGAGCAGAATCCACTAATCGCATAGTGATTTGTTGAAATCATTATCATCATTCTAGTTATGAATATCATCACAGGGATGTCCCATTTATCCTCATTGTGGTTTTGCTCAACTTATTACATTTCAACCAATTTTCAGGGATCATCATTTTTCAATTCGGAATCCAAATCAACTCATCAGTTCTCAAACAGAATTAAAAATCATATCAACCACATTCAAAATCATCATATGGATAGCATTAATGCTTATAATTTCAAATCTTAGATTTACTCGTATATACTGCCAGTAAAGAGCTGCAGTTATACCCTCGATATATACGGGTAGTCATGATACTTGGAACTATAAGGTAAATACCATCATGTCTAGGCCTCAAGCAAGTCAAGGATTCCATACAATTGCGGTACTTTCGTTTGAAGACCCAATTATCCAATTTACGAATTTCAATTTGAATATCAAATTGTATGGATTTTATCACACAATTACAACCTTTTAGTGCTTCTTGATAAAATTTTGACATATTTGGCTTCTCGGTTGATCCTCATTAACCAAATTACTCTGATACCAACTGTGAGATCCCCGTCCCTACCGCGCAATGGATTCGGGGTGCTAGCAGCAGTGGAAGTAGCACTTCTTGCGCGGGGGAGGATCCCACACTCGGGGCCTCATCCACGGATATCGGGACAAGAGACTAATCCATCGATTTTTCGAAAATCGAACCCGGAAAAACTTCCTTTACCCGAAAAGCACGGACGATTCCACCAGGATAACTCTTTACTCTAATGTAGTCAAGACCATTACTGATCAAGCTGATCCGACTGCACCTATAAAGATACTCGGTCAGATCAAGGAAGAAACTTGCACTTGGATCATTGGGATCAACGCTTTTTTCCCATCAAGAGGCACAATCGTTGATTCCTATCCATAGAACAATTACTATCCGAGATTTACTTTATCTATCATCGTAAAATAACAGAAATTGAGTCTCAATTTATGGATCCATCAGTCCAGCCTAACCCCATCCAGTCCCATGGGTTAGCCAACCACCCAACCACTGTAGTGATGGGATCCAATTAGGAATTTGGTTAGGTTTTGTCCCGGGTACCAGGGAAAAGAGTTCCCAGGTCCCCTAGCCGGAAGTTCATGCAAACATAAAACTAGTCACACCACTTACGCACCCAATATGAAATTGCCTTTTTCTCAGCATCAGCTAACTTTAAAACAATCCTTTAATGAAACCATTATGCCATTGATCACTATCCTCAAAATCTCTAGTTGAATCCCTATTTCTAATCATTTATCTACATCCATATCCACATTCACACATCCACATTAACATTCACATACATCCACATCCACATTCCATATCTACATTCATACATCCACATCACATCCATTCTCGCCCTATCACAACCCATAATCTTATCCCATCAGATACACTTCTTACCTCATCCCATACACATCTTATCACATCCTAACTCATCTTAGCACATCCTATCATCCTATCACATCTCATACACATCTTAGCACATCCTATCATCCTATCACATCTCATACACCTCTTATCACATCCTATCACATGTCGTACACCTCTTATCACATCCTATCACATGTCATACACCTCGTATCACATCCTATCACTTCCCATACGCATCTTATCACATGTCATACACCTCTTATCACATCCTATCACTTCTCATACACATCCTATCACTTCTCATACACATCTTATCACATCTTAATATCTATTTTAAGAGAATTCTTATATTTGATATAAGATTTCTTTACGCATCTATTTATGCATAAATTCCATTTTAAGGAGAATAACACTTTCAAAATAAAAATCAATCTTTTATGCATCTTCCTATGCATAAATTCATTTTAAATGAGAATGACACTTTTGAATTAAAAATCAATCTTTTATGCATCTTCCTATGCATAAAATCAAAATTGATGAAAATAACTCTTTTGAATTAAAAATAGATTTCTTTATGCATCTTTCTATGCATAAAATCAAAATTGATGAGAATAACACTTTTGGATTAAAATAAATTCTTTATGCATCTTTCCATGCATAAATCTAATTTAGTAGGAATTACACTTTTAGAATAAAAGAATTTTTCTTATGCATCTAGTTTATGCATAAAATCCCTTTATGATGAAAATCACACTTTTAGTAAAAAAAATATCTTTTATGCACCCATTTATGCATAAAAATCAAATATGATAAAAGTAACACTTTTATATTAAAATAATAATCTTTTATGCATACCTCTATGCATGAAAATCAATTATGATAAAAGTAACACTTTTATAATAAAAAAATAATCTTTTATGCATACCTCTATGCATGAAATGCAACTAAGATAAAAGTAACACTTTTATAATAAAAATTTATCTTTTATGCATACCTCTATGCATGAAAATCAAATATGATAAAAGTAACACTTTTACAATAAAAATTTATCTTTTATGCATACCTCTATGCATGAAAATCAATTATGATAAAAGTAACACTTTTAAAATAAAAATTTATCTTTTATGCATTCTTCTATGCATGAAAATTAATTATGATAAAAGTGACACTTTTATAATAAAAAAACTATCTTTTATACACATAATCAAAATGCATCTTCTATGCATGAAAATGATACTTTAGAATATAGAAACCATAAGGATTACTCTTTTAGAATAATAAAAGATGAATTTTATTTCACTAATTTCTAATAATTTCGCCATAACCTCCTTTGTATGGCTGACCATTTCTAATTTCTAATAATTTCGCCATAACCTCCTTTGTATGGCTGACCATTTTTTAAATTTTTTTAGTCTTTAAGGCTAATTAAAAGTGCACCAAAAGCATTGAAATTATCCTAAAGACAAACATTTTTTCACTTAATTAAGACAAACATTATAAAAACTTGACATTAATCATTAACCATTCACGTAGGATAGAGAATGGTTGGTTTTGCTAGAGAAGAGAGGGGAATGCCTTTTTGTAATGAGGCATAACATTTTTAGAGAAGACATAAAGCATTAAAAAAACCATTTTTGTAATGAGGCATAACATTTTTAGAGAAGACATAAAGCATTAAAAAAACCATTAATTTGGCCTCAAGCATAGATTAATCTAGGATTAAGGAAAAGCTTTATGAAAAGCTTCATTTGGATTGAGAATAGCTCATGAGTATGACCATTTCGTGAGTGAGAGAGAGAAATTATATAAAAACCATTAGAATTAAGCATAAATGGAAATTTATGTAATTCTTTACTATCATTCATCAATTAACTTCAATAGTATTCATTAATTTATGTAATTCTTTACTACCATTCATCAATTAACTTCAATAGCATTCAAAAACCATTCCAATTAAGCTTCTCAAGCTTTAGAGGGGTTGAGAAGAGAGAAACATTGAGGAATTATAGAAAAGATCAAAATTCACCATTTACCTTACAAATTGCTTGATTGTTTGCTCACGGTAGAGGCCCCCAACCAATCAATTGGTTAACTATGTTGATGGAGCCACCAATGGGGATTGAAGAAAGAGGGAAGCTCCAATTTTTTCAATTTGGAGAGAATTTTTAGAGAATAGTAAAAATTAGCATTATTTCAGCATAATTCTAGTATAGTAAAATTCTCCTATTTTTTTCAAAGGACTCATGTTCTATTTATAGGAGAGGAAGGCTCTAACCAAAGCTAACTGATTTCTAGAATTTTCCAGATTTTAGTTTGGTTGAATTTGGACTAGATTTGGACCTAGTTCGGTTCCTTTTTTATTCGGTTTGGTTCCATTTTGATTTGGTTTGGTTCAAGAGAGAGAAGAGATAAAAATATCACATTATTTTTGAGTTTAAAACTCATTCAAGCATGTGAATTAGGCGCCTCATTGAAGGGACTCCCCTTCCTTACATATGTGTCAAAATGGAATCAGTATACCCAAAATATCTCATATTTTTGATATTACTCATAGTTTCTTACTAATAAACCTTGTACATAGTCAACTCTTCATCTTATATAAGCATTTACTCATTTTTGGATACCCAAAATATCTTATATTTTTTATATTACTCATAGTTTCTTACTAATAAACCTTGTACATAGTCAACTCTTCATCTTATGTGAGCATTCACTCATTTTTGGATAATTTTTTTTACAAATTGGATTTATCTCCTGTTAGAAAAAGTGATCTATGTCATATCATAGACAAGGTCAAAGGGATGTGGATGAATGTGGTGAAGGCTAGGAGTTATCCCACATGTAAAGGCAAAGCCCATATGGTACTTGGACCTATATAAAGGGTCATTTCAATGTAATGTTACACAACAACTCATTCTTAAGTACACAATCTCTTGGTCAAGTAAGTGCATCTTGTGTTGCTTTGTATTGCTTTTTGTCATTTGTTGATAATCATGTTTAGCATTATGTTTGAGCCTCCATAGGCTAGCCTAGCCCTAGATCCATGATTTCCAACATGGTATCAGAGCCTAGTTGGCTATGGCTTAGCTTAGTTTAGTTGTTTTGCCATTTCTCTTCAATATGGTGCCCGCAAAAGGAAGTGCCATTGAGAAGAAGGAATAGCAAAATTATTGCATTAGTCTTTGCATCATTAGGGTTTCTCAAAATTCTAGATTTTTAGGGTGTGTGCTACACCTGCCCGTACCATCTACTGCACCTCTTCACAAGTCACAGCACCATCTCTACAGCCGCCCATTCCCTGTACGTATAGCCCCCCATGGTACCATCTTCAGGACGTTTTCACTCTTCGATTACTACCTGTGTAAGCCTCAACCTTTTAAGCTTCAAGGATTATCAAAGCCTTACTATAAGGCTTATGAAAGCCTTTGTTTAAGGCTTACTATCAAAGCCCTGATAAAAGGCTTGATAGCCCGTGCAATAGAGCTGTGCGCAAAAAGAAGGTACGAGAGGAGAGAAAGAGCTCATTCACAATGCGCATAGTAGGCTCCAGCCACCATGAGCAGTGAGGCGAGTGATGATCAGCACATCAGCACATCAAAGATAGCTCCATCAAGGCAATAAGCTGTAGAAGCAGCATTAGAGGTGGCATATTCGTAGCAGCAAGTGAAGCAGGTGATGCAGTTGACCAGATCCGAAATCAGCGCAGCGATAAATGGGCGGTGCCGGTGGAGCCGTTTTTCTCATTTGAAATAAAGGATTTTTTCATTATTTTGAGACTAAGGTTTGAAAAACCTTTAAGTAATATAAGAGGTTGTTCATATGGTACTTAAGAAAGGGTGTATCTTTTACCTTTTTTGGAAAATTCTCTGTACTATGTGGATGCCACAATGGAATGCCCACATGCATTATGAAGATGCCTCAAGGATGGGAATGCACGTATGTCCAGTCTATGTGCAATGTTAGGACAAAGAAGATGCTATGCAGAATGAAGATGCATATGAAGATGCAGACAGAGATGCAAAAATGGATGGAGACAAACACGAAGATGTCAATGAAGATAAACAAGATGCTGTCTATGTTGATTATTATGTCATGACTCACATGTCATAATGACGAATGAATTATTCCCTCTCTTACCCAAATGTTTATGTATGGACACCTCTAACCACCGATGATGTAGGTTATGTGTTATTTTTATGATGCCCACAATATCTCTCAGTAGGCCATGTAGGCCATGTAGCCCTCAAGGGGGGATTGATGGGGAGTTGGGTCTCCATGACCAACAAATGATGATGATGCCCATGGATATGATGATGATGATGCTGTGATGATGATGGGGTATGGGAGAGGAATATTTTCATGTAGGAATGTTTTCATGTCATGCTATTTTCTTTTCGCAATGTAGAAGCTATGCTCCCTATGAGCGATGCTAATTTCTTTTATGTACTGTAGAGCTATACTCCTTATGAGTTAAGCTTTTTCTTTCATGTAATGTTAGAAGCAAGGAAGGGCATTATGATATGCCATGATCAAGGAAGGGTGTTAGAAAAAGTGATCTATGTCATATCATAGACAAGGTCAAAGGGATGTGTATGAATGTGGTGAAGGCTAGGAGTTATCCCACATGCAAAGGCAAAGCCCATATGGTACTTGGACCTATATAAAGGATCATTTCAATGTAATGTTACACAACAACTCATTCTTAAGTACACAATCTCTTGGTCAAGTAAGTGCATCTTGTGTTGCTTTGTATTGCTTTTTGTCATTTGTTTATAATCATGTTTAGCATTATGTTTGAGCCTCCATAGGCTAGCCTAGCCCTAGATCCATGATTTCCAAGATCTCCTCCCCACACATGGATTGATCTTATTGGCCCATAGAAACCTTAATTGGACCATAATCCAAAAATTTCTGAAAATCTAGACCCTTAGGCTAAGGTCCTTTATACCCATTTCCAATTAATTCCAATTGCACATTGGAAAGTTCTTTTTGAATTTCTGTTTCAGGGGAATTCATTTTAATAAGATGAGATATTTTTCTATCCAAAAATATTAAAAAACTAAATATTCTCTCTCTAGAATATTTTCTCTCTCTATGTTAAAACAGTTAGAAACAAGATCTTTAATATTTCTGAAGAGGGATTACACGGGAAGATGCTGGACATCTTGAGGGGCTGGGGAGGAATCTTACATTCTCTCCCACTTGAAAAACGCGAGATGTCCTCATCTCGCAAAACTAGGGTAATTCCGTAAGATGCACGAATAAGAGATTAAGAGAAAATTTAATTAAGAGTAACCACCAAGAAAAGTCTCAAAGAGAGTAAGACTCAAGACAAGAACAAAGATTTTAACTTTATTCACTCTTGGGACATATACAACAAAGATAGAAGAACTTTTTACAATTCCATAAGTCTGTCCATCATATGGTCACAAAAGCAGCACTCACAAGCAGCACACGTATAAGGTAACTCATCTATGGGAATAATTTGGCCGGTTATTGCAGCACCTACCTCATTGGTATGAGGTGATCTAATAAAAGGACCTCTAAGAGGCAAGCCAAAAATGGGATAAAGGCATATCTTCTGGTGAGGAAGAAAACACGCAAGTAAGAAGACCCGCTCATAAAATCCACCATGCCTTGATCTCATCACGCAATAGTATCGGGGACCCAAACCGAAAGCTTCAATAACCATAGCCAAGCCGACATTGTTACGAAAGTGATGCCGACCCCACGGTGTTACCCTAGTTATGTCTCGATAGGTCCACCATTTGGTCCGAGCTATAGAAACCATAGCCAAGCCGACATTGTTACGAAAGTGATGCCGACCCCACGGTGTTACCCTAGTTATGTCTTCAATAACCATAGCCAAGCCGACATTGTTACGAAAGTGATGCCGACCCCACGGTGTTACCCTAGTTATGTCTCGATAGGTCCACCATTTGGTCCGAGCTACAGAAGTTCCCAAGTGAGGGAAAAGTGAGCGCTCATACAGTTCTATAAAATCCTTCTTCACAGACTCGCTTGCGTCTTGAAGGTGAGAAATCATCATGGATAAAACCAAGTCCTGCTGCCAAGCCATAAGAGAGATTAAGAAAGAAAGGAGATCGATGGAAGTAAGATTACTGTGAGCAACAAGTAAGAGTTACGACTTATATAAAAGAAGGAACTAGCGTAACCTAGAAGCCAACGGCGTATCTTACCACTGAAGTTTTACCGTCTTTCCATGGTTTGGGCTTGGCACATATTTCTTTAGAAGGCTTACATGAAATACATTATGAACTTTGAGATGAGGAGGTAGAAGAAGCTCGTAGGCTAAGTCACCTACTTTCTTTGAAATCGGATATGGCCCACAATATCTGGGGGATAACTTCTTATACTTCTTCCTTTTGGGCCGTACTCGAATGAAGACCATATCTGCTTCTTTGAATTCTCTGATTGTCCTCTTCTTATCTGCATACTGTTTTTGTCGATCCTGGGTAACTTTTATATCTTCATGAATTGCCTGCATCTGCTGCCATATGTCATCCAGCATTTGTCTGGACATCTCGACCCTAATGAATGGGTCAGACCTAGTTAATGGAGTTAAGCAATCTTGTCCATACAGAGCTTTAAAAGGGCTCATCCCAATACTTCTGTGATAAGAAGCACTGTAGGCGAACTCGACTAGGTGTAGCTAGCTTAGCCACTTCTTGGGTTCCCTGCCACAGCATGACCGAAGTATATCTTCGATTACTTGGTTTACCTTGATACTCTGATGGAGTATGGATGACTGAGAATTGTCGCGGTTAAGCCCTTGGTTTTCAATTGTAGCATAGATCTGTCCTTTTTCCTCTTCTACTACATCTGAAATTGCAACTGCTCTGGCTGCTGTGCAGTCTGAGGCAGAATTCTTTCTCTTTGGTTGCCCCAGTTCTAGAAAGGAGTTTTGAGGTTATTCTGGACAGAGGAAGATGGATGAGCTGGAGTTCTTTTGGGGTTACCCTGGCTTGGGCAAGATGGACCCTGATTAGACTGGTATGAAGGGATTGGTCTCTGAATTTGGGGTTCTTGACTTCCCTGTGCCCTTGGCATGGCAGGAGTCGGGAGTCTTTTAACTGATGACCAAAACCTTGGCATCCAAAACACCGGTTCTCACTTCTGAACTCATCGTTCTGAATCCTTAAAACAGGTGGACTCCTGAGAAAGTATTCTGGGGAAAGGGTCTTCCTTTTTAAACAAAATCTTTCTTTTATTTTAGAGAGGAAATAATTATAAGATCAGAAAGGGAGGTTCTTACTTCTGTATACCTCGGGATTTACTTTATTTATCGTAATAAGAGAAATTGAGTCTCGATTTACGGATCCATTAGTCCAACCTAACCCCATCCAGTCCCACAGGTTAGCCAACCATCCAGTGATGGGATCCAATTAGGAATTTGGTTAGGTTTTGTCCCGGTACCAGGGAAAAGAGTTCCTAGGCCCCCTAGCCGGAAGTTCATGCAAACATAAAACTAGTCACACCACTTATGCACCCAATATGAAATTGCCTTTTTCTCAGCATCAGCTAACTTTAAAACAATCCTTTAATGAAACCATTATGCCATTGATCACTACCCTCAAAATCTCTAGTTGAATCCATATTTCTAATCATTCATTCATCGGTGTACTTATGGCATCATTGGCAACCAGACCGCTCACCACCTGTTCACTCAGGGGCCTTTTCGATAGTTCCTAGCTCATAATAACCGGAAATATTTTCACATATAAAAATCAAGATGGAATCCTTGTTGAAGATCAGCAAGATCAATCAACAGATCCATATAAGAGAGCCATGGACTCATCCGTTGAGGACCAGCAAGGTCAATCAACCAGATCCATGCCCGGTTTCAGAAAACAACTCTTACTCCTTGTTCCAATATCTTCCACGACGCACGTGTGGGTATCTTCGGCGACCCAGAGCCCGAGCACCATATGGTGAGCACCCTCTAGGATCCTTCGCAGGTGACCTAGCGCTTCACTCATAGGCCGCTTCCTTGGTCCCTCATCCACCGTACCGCGAAAGCTCACCATTTAAATCGAACCGAGGCTGGTCAAGACCTCGGTCGACCTTGCTACTACGCGAGACGTCCTCCATTGACTCTCCGACAGCAGTTGCAATTTTATCAGTTAGGTCTCCATGACCTTAATCCACAAGACGGTCAAAATGATTCCCCAGCATTTTTGACATAAAACAGTCATTTACAAACAGGTCACAAAATACAGTTTCTATTTCGAACTCTCGTCTTTCCACACAATCCTTCCTCAATCCACATTACTTATTCCACATTCCATTCATATGTGTACTCATTCTCATCCATTCACTCATATCGACGACACATTATTTCACATACACATTCACATTCATTATTCTACACACATCTACATGTATACATCCACATTTTCACATCCTCATTCATACATCCACATCCACATACATACATCCACATCCGTATCTACATCCATACATCCACATCCACATCCATGCATCCACATCTACATGCATACATCCACATCCACATTCGTACATACACATCCGCATCCGTATCTACATCCATACATCCACATTCACATCCATACATCCACATCTACATGCATACATACACATCCACATTCATACATCCACATCCACATCCACATACATACATCCACATCCGTATCTTCATCCATACATCCACATCCACATCCATACATCCACATCTACATGTATACATACACATCCATACATCATACATTCACATCCATGTTCACATTCATACATCCATTCCCATTCACATCCATACATCTATATCCACATTCCACATTCATACATCATACATCCACTTTCACATTCACATACATCCATATCCACATTCCATATCTACATCCATATCCACTGTAAGATTCCTCCCCAGCCTCTCAAGATGTCCAACATCTTCTCGTGTAATCAAATTCCTCTTCAGAAATATAAAAGATCTTATTTCTAAGTGTTTTAGTCTAGAGAGAGAAAATTATTCTAGAGAGAGAATATTCAGATTATGAATATTTTTGGATAGAAAAATAACTCATCCTATTAAAATAAGTTCCCCTGAAACAGAAATTCAAAAAGAATTTTCCAATGTACAAGTGGAATTAATTGGAAATAGGTATAAAGGACCTTAGTCTTAGGGTCTAGATTTTTAGAAATTTTTAGATTATGGTCCAATTAAGGTTCTTATGAGCCAATAGCATCAATCCATGTGTAGGGAGGAGATAAATCCAATTTGGAAAAGAAGATACCCAAAAATGAGTAAATGCTCACATAAGATGAAGAGTTGAAAATGTACAAGGTTTATTAGTAAAAAACTATGAGCAATATTAAAAATATGAGATATTTTGGGTATCCAAAAATGAGTAAATGCTCACATAAGATGAAGAGTTGAGAATGTACAAGGTTTATTAGTAAAAAAACTATGAGCAATATTAAAATGATCCTATTATGACACATATGTAAGGAAGGGGAGTTCTTTAAAGGAGGTGCATATTTCACATAAGATGAAGAGTTGAAAATGTACAAGGTTTATTAGTAAAAAAACTATGAGCAATATTAAAATGATCCCATTATGACACATATGTAAGGAAGGGGAGTTCTTTAAAGGAGGTGCATATTTCACATGCTTGAATGAGTTTTAAACTCATAAAAATTGAGATATTTCATCTCTCCTCTCTCCTAATTCAAGTCTAGTTCCAAAAAGTTGGCTTAACTGACCTAAAAATGGTCAAAAATTGACCAAACTGATTTGGAAAATTCTAGAATCAGTTTGTTTGGTTAGGAGCTCAATTTTTCCTATAAATAGAAGCCTCCCCCTTGTTGAAAAACATATAGTGTTTATGCATCGTTACTCTACTCCATCTAAGCCAAGAACTGTGAATTCATTTAATAATTCACTAGTTTTTGGAGCTTCCCTCTTTCTTCAATCCCCATTAGTGGCTCCATCAACATACTTAACCAATTGATTGGTTGGGGGCCTCTACCGTGAACAAAGAATCAAGCAAGTTGTAAGGTAATTAGTGAATATTGATCTTTCTATAATTTCTCAATGTTTCTCTCTTCTCATCCCCTCTCAAGCTTGAGAAGCTTAATTGGTATGTTTTTTTTTAATGCTATTGAAGTTTATTGGTGAATAGTAGTGAAGAGTTACATAATTTAATAAATGCTATTGAGGTTAATTTTCATTTATGTTTAAATTCTAATGATTTTTATGTAAATTCTCTCTCTCACTCAAGAAATGGTCATACTCATGACCCATTCTCAATCCAAATCAAGCTTTTCATAAAGCTTTTCCTTAACCCAAGATTAAGCTATGCTTGAGGCCAAATTAATGGCTTTTTTCTATGCTTTTAGTTTATGTATATTGATGATCCAATCCATTATGGATTAATGATCCAATTAGAGATCATTTTAATTATTTCCTTAATAATAAGCTTTATCCATTAGAAAAATTGAGATTTATCAGTCATAGCAGCGGAGCTATGGCAAAATTTTTATAAAAATTATGCATAAAATAATTTCATTCAAAGCATAAAAAGAGGACTTCCTACCATATTCTAGGAATTATCATCCTAGATTAATTGAAAAAAATTTCATTATAATCATGGAGAAATTGAATTTTAATATCAAAAGTGTTACTTTTACCATTTTTATTTTATGCATAGAAGTATGCATAATGGTTAAATTTTTATATCAAAAGTGTTACTTTTACCATTTTTATTTTATGCATAGAAGTATGCATAATGGTTAAATTTTTATATCAAAAGTGTTACTTTTACCATTTTTATTTTATGCATAGAAGTATGCATAATGGTTAAATTTTTATATCAAAAGTGTTACTTTTACCATTTTTATTTTCATGCATAGAAGTATGCATAATGGATAAATTTTTATATCAAAAGTGTTATTTTTACCATTTTTATTTTATGCATAGAAGTATGCATAATGGTTAAATTTTTATATCAAAAGTGTTACTTTTATCATTTTTATTTTCATACATAGAAGTATGCATAATGGATAAATTTTTATATCAAAAGTGTTATTTTTAGCAAAATTCATTTTCATGCATAGAAGTATGCATAAAGGATAAATTTTTACATCAAAAGTGTTATTTTTATCAATTTTTATTTTCATGCATAGAAGTATGCATAATGGATAAATTTTTATATCAAAAGTGTTATTTTTAGCAAAATTCATTTTCATGCATAGAAGTATGCATAAAGGATAAATTTTTATATCAAAAGTGTTATTTTTATCAATTTTTATTTTCATGCATAGAAGTATGCATAATGGATAAATTTTTATATCAAAATTGTTATTTTTAGCAAATTTCAATTTCATGCATAGAAGTATGCATAAAGGATAAATTTTTATATCAAAAGTGTTATTTTTATCAATTTTTATTTTCATGCATAGAAGTATGCATAATGGATAAATTTTTATATCAAAAGTGTTATTTTTATCAATTTTTATTTTCATGCATAAAAGTATGCATAAAGGATAAATTTTTATATCAAAAGTGTTATTTTTATCATTTTTATTTTCATGCATAGAAGTATGCATAAAGGATAAAATTTTATATCAAAAGTGTTACTTTTATCATTTTTATTTCATGCATAGAAGTATGCATAATGATTAAATTTTTATATCAAAAGTGTTACTTTTATCATTTTTATTTTCATACATAAGAGTATGTATAAAGATATATTTTTATTATAAAAGTGTTACTTTTATAAAAATTGATTTTAATGTATAGAGGTATTTTTTAAAAAAAAAAGATAAATTTTAATCGGAGATCGACGTAAATGAATATTCCTCGAGAAATCCATGTTTTGAAATTGTAAACAAATATTCATTGTAGGAAATTTTAGAAAAAGAGAAACTAAGATAGTACCTTTCGAGAAGATAAATTTAGAGAGAACCTTTCGGACCTAAACTCGGACTCAGATTATTGATCAAGACCTAATTCCTTCGTGAGTTTCAATCAATGACGATGTGCCCAGTTCGGGAAAAATGTATTCAATCACCCATCGAATCAAAAACTAAGTTAAGACTTGTGACTTGATCTAAGAATCAAGTTAACAGAATTTGAAGAATTCTGTTTGGAATTGAAAATTGGATTTATGATATACTCATGGTATTCAAACAAAAATCAAAACTGTAAACTTGCATAGAAACCCTGCCTTCTTAAAAGACTGTCTTACGCCAGAATGCTGGAGGGAGCATTTGGCATATATGTTTATCTAAGGGAAGTTCGGTTGCAACAGCTGGCGGGGAGTGTTCGAGGGACAGCTCACGCGGCAAGGCTTGCCGAGGTCTTGACCAGCCTCGGTATGGTTAAAATGGTGCGCTTCCGGTACGATGGACGAGGGCCGATGAAGCGGTCCCTGAGTGAAGTCCCAGGACACCTAAGGAGGATCCTGGAGGGTTCTGACCAGGCGATGCACGGGCTCGCGGTGCCGAGGACATCCATGCGTATGTCGAGGAAGATATTATATGATGGAACTATGTTTTTTTTTATAATCTATCACTGGATCTCGTTGTTGACTTGCTGGTCTCAACGGAGAGTCCAGAGTGATACTGTTTTGTTGAGAAACAAGGACTCAATGAAAATTTTGAAGTATGACATGTATAAATCGTAAATTGTTTATCAAGGATTGTTTTTATTAAAGTTTTAATAAAGAGGAGTGCGTGCGTATCTGTTTTCTAAAGCTAAAGTTAAGAAAGGCAATTCAATTATGGGTGGGTGAGTACTTATTTGGTTCCACCGATTCCAGTGGTAGGGTGGTGGCTAACCCATGGGCCGGATGGGGTTAGGCTGGAATCAGTGGAGTTTTAATAATCAAATTGTAAAATCTTAGGATTACGCTAAGATTCGAGTAGTTAAATAATCTCCTGATAAATTTTTCAATAAGTAGATCAACGGCTGTGCCTGACCTGGATCAGGAAAAAAGCGTTGAATTTACTAAAATGATCAAATTATATCAGTGATAGTTTCCTTCTATCTGGTTTATCCAGTTAAAGGATAACTTAGAATTGATTACGTTAGAAAAATTCGTTTAAAAAAAAAATTTAAAAAAAATCATAATGGCGGATTCGCCCCCACTTTCCGGGCATGGGAATTTTTCCCGGTTTCGGTTTTTGGAGTGACCACCAGCCTAGTCTCGTGCCCGGACATTCGAGAGCGAGACCCCGAGTGAGAAAACCCGCCCCGCGCATGTGGGGGTTGCTTCCGCTGTTCGGCTACCGAGAGTCCGGCGCGCGGAGGGGGCGGAGGGATCCCACAGTTGGTATCAGAGCGAAATTGAAAGCTAATAAAGATAATTAAATTCTTATCTGAAATTGGTAAAAAGAATTCAGAAACAGCATTTTCATAATGTATTTTCATTCCGTAAGTTTCTTTAATGAAGAAATTTTAATCAAAGAAATTGTTTTTATAGATGGAAGTTCCCCATTTATCTGGTATTCCCGACCTCACCCAGTCTCAAGATATGATTGCATTTGCCTTCGAGCATCTCATCTCTTCCGCTTCAACTCGAATAAGCCGAACAAGACTCGCGCGCCATTTCGAGGATTTATATTTTCCTACCCCAGCGGAGAGAATTCAGCATAAGTGGTTTGCAGGGCAATATGTCCACGCCTCTTGCGACCGCCGTGCAATGCTGTGGGAGAACCTCTCATTGGCTATGATCTTGGTAAAGCTGAAAATCGTACGTGGCGTCATTTTGTATCATTCAACGCCTCGAAATTTCAGGCTTGCATGCCAAGTCTACAGACTTCTTAGTTGTTTTATTCCTAAATGGAATATAATAGCTCCCTTGTCAGTAAGTGGACATTTGTATCAGGGCATGGCTATGGCCCAATACCGTCATCATATGCGTTTCCCGAGGAGATTTTGAATTCTGGAGCCGAGCTACTCTATGTACATAATGCAACTTTTATATAAATAAAAAAATGTTTTCCGAAAGAAAAAAAAAATTCTTGTTGTATAAATGATTGTTTACAGCAGCGAACGATCTGCTGATAAAGAAAAATCTATTATCGGACATATGTCATAGATCTCCAATAAGATCTTGTCTTGTTTAAGAAATTGTTTTTTTTTTTTGAACTCTTAAGTCATAGGATCTCATGAATAATATCAAAATAAAAATTTATTAATACATAAATTTTGGCAGAATCATGAGACGAGGAAACCGTGGTTGTCAGCCAGACCCTGTCTCTGAAGATGACGAGCTTGACCTTGATGTTCGTAAGGCTCTTCATAGGACTCAGCCAGGACCCTTCAAAGGAGAAGGGGAGAACTTGGGCGAGGCTGTGGAGAAATGGGTGGAAGCCATGGAAGAGTATTTTGACGTCACAGGATACAATCAGCGGAGCAAAATGGCTCTTGGCCGGCTGAAAATAGTGGAAACAGCCAGGGTAGCATGGAGGAACCACTGTGACACCAATCATTTGGACAGAAATACTCAATCCTGGAATGATCTAAAAACCTATCTAAGAAAGAGATTTTGCCCTCCTGGATTTTTAGAAACCAAAATGAACGAATTCTTAGAACTAAAGCAGGAGAGCAAAACCATCGAGGAATATCACCAGGCCTTTACCCTTCTACTCAAATATTCACCACCTCTTGATGAAGAGCAACTCATGGCCAGGTTCATTCGAGGAATGAACGAACCCTTGGACACACTGGTCAAAAATGCCAAGCCAGTGTCCATGGCTGAAGCAGTAAGAATGGCAAAAGATTTTGCCAAAGCTTTTGTAGTAAAGGTCCCACCAAAACCTGCACCCTCTAACTTTAAGAGATTCCAAGCCCAGGGAAGTACTTCCAACTTTCCACCCCCAAAGAGGCAGCAAGGCTTGAATCAGAATCAGGATGCAGGAAGATTCAGAAGTGAAGGAAGACCCTTCCCCCAGAGTAATTTCTCAGGAACCTCACCACTTTCAAAAAATCAAAAGGATGAGCTCAGAACTGAAAATCGATGTTTTGGATGCCAGGGTTTTGGTCACCAGTTAAAAGACTGCCCGACTCCTACCATGTCAAGGGGACAGGGAAGTCAAGAACCCCGAATTCAGAGACCAACCCCTTCATTCCAGTCTAATCAGGGTCCGTCTCGCCCTAGCCAGGGAAACCCCAGAAGAATTCCAGCCCAGCCATCTGCCTCTATCCAGAGTAATCTCAGAACTCCTTCCCAGAATTGGAACAACAAAAGAGAAAGAGTTCTACCTCAGACTGCAGCAGCCAGAGCAGTCACAATTTCAGATGTAGTAGAAGAGGAGAAAGGGCAGATCTATGCTGCAATTGAAAATCAAGGGCCTAACCAGCAGTTCTCAGTCATCCATACTCCAGCAGAGTATCAGGGTAAGCCTTTCAAGCTTTTGATTGATTCAGGCAGTTCTCATTCATTCATTTCCCCTGGATGCTTGCGTAAGCTAGTCTTAGAACAGAAATCAGGGAAACCTATGCAAGTTGAATTGGCCAGTGGAAAGACTCTTTTCACTCACCATGAGACAGATCTTATCCAGTTCAATCTAGATGGTAATGTAACCGACTGTCAGTTCAAAGTCTTACCTCTAGGAGTTTTTGACGGAATCCTTGGAATGGATTGGCTCCACAAATATCAAGCTGACATACACTGTCACAATGGAACCATTTCCTTCCATGACCTTCACGGGAACAAAGTCCATGGAACTGGAGTTTCCGGATCCCCAAACCTTCAATTAGTAAAAGCTTCCAGGTTACTGAAAGGACTTAGGAAGAAGCAGCAAATTTATGTTGTCAAAATGAACCCAGTAGACTCAAAAATTAAAGCTAAAGAACCAGAATGGTTAAGTGAATTTGATGATCTATTCCCAGCAGAGCTAACTGAAATGCCTCCAATTCGGGAATTAGATCATGTGATTGAATTGACCCCCGGAGCTCAACCAGTAGCCCTACGCTCTTACAAAATGCCAGTTCCTGAAGCCATCGAACTCAAGGAACAGCTTAGGCAGCTGTTAGAACAAGGGTTTGTAAGACCCAGTGTTTCGCCTTGGGGTGCGCCAGTTCTCTTTCAGAAAAAGAAAGATGGAACACTTAGACTCTGTGTGGACTACAGAGGTCTAAATCAGCTGACAGTTAAGAATAAGTATCCTATCCCAAGGATTGATGAGCTTTTGGACAGGCTAAATGGAGCCCAGATCTTCACAAAAATAGATCTCAAATCCGGATATTACCAGATCAGGATCAATGATCCAGATATACCAAAAACAGCCATCAATACTCGCTATGGGCATTATGAATTTACTGTCATGCCGTTCGGATTAACTAATGCTCCAGCTACATTCAATCGCCTAATGCAGGACATCCTCAGAGAATACTTGGATGACTTTGTTCTAGTTTTCTTTGATGACATTCTGATTTACTCAAGAAATGTAGCCGACCATGAGACTCATGTCCGAAAAGTTCTTGAGATTCTAAGGAAGCATCAACTCTTTGCCAAAAAGAGCAAATGCACTTTCTCTGCCGACCACGTTGAATACTTGGGTTTCCTGGTATCCAAAGATGGAATTTCTCCAGATTCCGCAAAAATCCAAGCTGTCATAGATTGGCCCGAACCAAAGACAGTGAAAGAAGTCAGAGGATTCTTGGGATTGACTGGTTGGTATAGAATTTTTATACCAAAATATGCTCTCATAGCTTCCCCCCTGACTAACCTTCTCAAAAAGAATATCCCATTTCAATGGTCTGCCAAGTGCCAAAGTGCTTTTGATAAGCTGAAGACCGCCTTGGTAACCAGTCCCATTCTGAAACTGCCAGATTTCTCTCTACCCTTTGAGGTAGTAACTGATGCAAGTGGTTTTGCCCTGGGAGGTGCACTCATGCAGGAAGGTCATGCAGTGGCCTATGAATCCCGAAAGCTCAGAACACATGAGAGGAATTATGCTGTCCACGACTTGGAATTGCTTTCAGTAGTCTATGCCTTAAAGTTGTGGAGACATTACCTACTGGGTAAAAGGTTTACTTTGATGACAGATCATCAGAGCTTAAAGTGGATCTTTACTCAGAAGGACCTGAACATGCGCCAAAGAAGGTGGATGCAGACCTTGCAGGAATTTGATTTTGAAATCAAGTACCGCCCAGGCAAAGAGAATGTGGTAGCAGATGCTCTCAGCAGAAAAACCTCCTTGCTTGCAATTACTGTAATATCAAATCCTTTGATTACTCAAGCAAGTGAGAAGATCATGCAAGATAGATTCTTTGGCCCTATTGCTACCCTACTTATGCAGGAAAGCAAAACTCCGCAAGAGTTGAACAGAGTTCAAGGGTACAGCCTGGATGATGGCATTATGTATTATAACCGCAGGTTATGCATTCCCAATGATGAGGGAACTAAGAACCAAATTCTGAATGAAGCCCATGACAGCCTTATTGCAGGACATCCAGGTTTCATTAAGACCTACATGTCCGTAAAGAAAAGTTTCTTTTGGCCTGGTTTGAAAAAGGATGTGATGAATCATGTACGTCAATGTCTGACATGCCAAAAAGTCAAAGCTGAAAGAGTAAAAATGCCTGGGAAGTTACATCCATTGGACATCCCCCAGATGAAGTGGGAATGTATCAGTATGGACTTCATTACTGGATTACCTTCAGTGCAATCAGGTTACAACTCCATCTTCGTGGTAGTCGATAGACTAACCAAAGTTGCCCATCTGATTCCAGTAAAAGATACCTACACTGCAGTGGATGTGGCCAGAATGTTCCTCAAAGAAATCTTCAGATTGCATGGCCTACCGAGGAGAATAGTAAGTGACCGAGATCCCAAATTTACTTCAAGGTTTTGGACTGCATTTTTTGAAGCAGTGGGAACTTTCTTGGATCTCAGCACAGCTTATCACCCTGAGACCGATGGTCAAACTGAAAGGGTAAACCAAGTAATTGAAGATATACTTCGGACATGCTGTGGCAGGGAACCCAAGAAGTGGCTAAGCTATCTGCATCTAGTCGAGTTCGCCTACAATGCTTCTTATCACCGAAGTATCGGGATGAGCCCTTTTAAAGCTCTGTATGGACAAGATTGCTTAACTCCATTAACTTGGTCTGACCCATTGATTAAGGTCGAGATGTCCAGACAGATGCTTGACGACATGGAGCAACAGATGCAGTCAATTCGTAAAGATATTAAAGCTGCCCAGGATAGACAGAAGCAATATGCGGATAAGAAGAGGACAAATAGAGAATTCAAAGAAGCAGATATGGTCTTCATTCGAGTACGACCCAAAAGAAGTTCCTTATCTCTTGGGAAGTACAAGAAGTTATCACCCAGATATTGTGGGCCATATCTGATTACAAAGAAAGTAGGTGACTTAGCCTACGAGCTTCTTCTGCCTCCTCATCTCAAAATTCATAATGTATTTCATGTAAGCCTTCTAAAGGAATATGTGCCAAACTCAAATCATATGCTTGATGATGAAATCCTAACCTCTTCAACCCAAGGACAGATGGAACTCCAACCTGAAGAAATTCTCGATGTTCGAGAAAAGCTTCTCAGGAACAGAATTCTCAGAGAATTATTAGTAAAATGGAAGTTCTATCCTTTTGAAGATGCCACCTGGGAGAATGAAGCCGATCTGTTGCGGGATTATCCCCAGTTTGCGAGATGAGGACATCTCGCGTTTTTCAAGTGGGAGAGAATGTAAGATTCCTCCCCAGCCTCTCAAGATGTCCAACATCTTCTCGTGTAATCAAATTCCTCTTCAGAAATATAAAAGATCTTATTTCTAAGTGTTTTAGTCTAGAGAGAGAAAATTATTCTAGAGAGAGAATATTCAGATTATGAATATTTTTGGATAGAAAAATAACTCATCCTATTAAAATAAGTTCCCCTGAAACAGAAATTCAAAAAGAATTTTCCAATGTACAAGTGGAATTAATTGGAAATAGGTATAAAGGACCTTAGTCTAAGGGTCTAGATTTTTAGAAATTTTTAGATTATGGTCCAATTAAGGTTCTTATGAGCCAATAGCATCAATCCATGTGTAGGGAGGAGATAAATCCAATTTGGAAAAGAAGATACCCAAAAATGAGTAAATGCTCACATAAGATGAAGAGTTGAAAATGTACAAGGTTTATTAGTAAAAAACTATGAGCAATATTAAAAATATGAGATATTTTGGGTATCCAAAAATGAGTAAATGCTCACATAAGATGAAGAGTTGAGAATGTACAAGGTTTATTAGTAAAAAAACTATGAGCAATATTAAAATGATCCTATTATGACACATATGTAAGGAAGGGGAGTTCTTTAAAGGAGGTGCATATTTCACATAAGATGAAGAGTTGAAAATGTACAAGGTTTATTAGTAAAAAAACTATGAGCAATATTAAAATGATCCCATTATGACACATATGTAAGGAAGGGGAGTTCTTTAAAGGAGGTGCATATTTCACATGCTTGAATGAGTTTTAAACTCATAAAAATTGAGATATTTCATCTCTCCTCTCTCCTAATTCAAGTCTAGTTCCAAAAAGTTGGCTTAACTGACCTAAAAATGGTCAAAAATTGACCAAACTGATTTGGAAAATTCTAGAATCAGTTTGTTTGGTTAGGAGCTCAATTTTTCCTATAAATAGAAGCCTCCCCCTTGTTGAAAAACATATAGTGTTTATGCATCGTTACTCTACTCCATCTAAGCCAAGAACTGTGAATTCATTTAATAATTCACTAGTTTTTGGAGCTTCCCTCTTTCTTCAATCCCCATTAGTGGCTCCATCAACATACTTAACCAATTGATTGGTTGGGGGCCTCTACCGTGAACAAAGAATCAAGCAAGTTGTAAGGTAATTAGTGAATATTGATCTTTCTATAATTTCTCAATGTTTCTCTCTTCTCAACCCCTCTCAAGCTTGAGAAGCTTAATTGGTATGTTTTTTTTTAATGCTATTGAAGTTTATTGGTGAATAGTAGTGAAGAGTTACATAATTTAATAAATGCTATTGAGGTTAATTTTCATTTATGTTTAAATTCTAATGATTTTTATGTAAATTCTCTCTCTCACTCAAGAAATGGTCATACTCATGACCCATTCTCAATCCAAATCAAGCTTTTCATAAAGCTTTTCCTTAACCCAAGATTAAGCTATGCTTGAGGCCAAATTAATGGCTTTTTTCTATGCTTTTAGTTTATGTATATTGATGATCCAATCCATTATGGATTAATGATCCAATTAGAGATCATTTTAATTATTTCCTTAATAATAAGCTTTATCCATTAGAAAAATTGAGATTTATCAGTCATAGCAGCGGAGCTATGGCAAAATTTTTATAAAAATTATGCATAAAATAATTTCATTCAAAGCATAAAAAGAGGACTTCCTACCATATTCTAGGAATTATCATCCTAGATTAATTGAAAAAAATTTCATTATAATCATGGAGAAATTGAATTTTAATATCAAAAGTGTTACTTTTACCATTTTTATTTTATGCATAGAAGTATGCATAATGGTTAAATTTTTATATCAAAAGTGTTACTTTTACCATTTTTATTTTATGCATAGAAGTATGCATAATGGTTAAATTTTTATATCAAAAGTGTTACTTTTACCATTTTTATTTTATGCATAGAAGTATGCATAATGGTTAAATTTTTATATCAAAAGTGTTACTTTTACCATTTTTATTTTCATGCATAGAAGTATGCATAATGGATAAATTTTTATATCAAAAGTGTTATTTTTACCATTTTTATTTTATGCATAGAAGTATGCATAATGGTTAAATTTTTATATCAAAAGTGTTACTTTTATCATTTTTATTTTCATACATAGAAGTATGCATAATGGATAAATTTTTATATCAAAAGTGTTATTTTTAGCAAAATTCATTTTCATGCATAGAAGTATGCATAAAGGATAAATTTTTACATCAAAAGTGTTATTTTTATCAATTTTTATTTTCATGCATAGAAGTATGCATAATGGATAAATTTTTATATCAAAAGTGTTATTTTTAGCAAAATTCATTTTCATGCATAGAAGTATGCATAAAGGATAAATTTTTATATCAAAAGTGTTATTTTTATCAATTTTTATTTTCATGCATAGAAGTATGCATAATGGATAAATTTTTATATCAAAATTGTTATTTTTAGCAAATTTCAATTTCATGCATAGAAGTATGCATAAAGGATAAATTTTTATATCAAAAGTGTTATTTTTATCAATTTTTATTTTCATGCATAGAAGTATGCATAATGGATAAATTTTTATATCAAAAGTGTTATTTTTATCAATTTTTATTTTCATGCATAAAAGTATGCATAAAGGATAAATTTTTATATCAAAAGTGTTATTTTTATCATTTTTATTTTCATGCATAGAAGTATGCATAAAGGATAAAATTTTATATCAAAAGTGTTACTTTTATCATTTTTATTTCATGCATAGAAGTATGCATAATGATTAAATTTTTATATCAAAAGTGTTACTTTTATCATTTTTATTTTCATACATAAGAGTATGTATAAAGATATATTTTTATTATAAAAGTGTTACTTTTATAAAAATTGATTTTAATGTATAGAGGTATTTTTTATAAAAAAAAGATAAATTTTAATCGGAGATCGACGTAAATGAATATTCCTCGAGAAATCCATGTTTTGAAATTGTAAACAAATATTCATTGTAGGAAATTTTAGAAAAAGAGAAACTAAGATAGTACCTTTCGAGAAGATAAATTTAGAGAGAACCTTTCGGACCTAAACTCGGACTCAGATTATTGATCAAGACCTAATTCCTTCGTGAGTTTCAATCAATGACGATGTGCCCAGTTCGGGAAAAATGTATTCAATCACCCATCGAATCAAAAACTAAGTTAAGACTTGTGACTTGATCTAAGAATCAAGTTAACAGAATTTGAAGAATTCTGTTTGGAATTGAAAATTGGATTTATGATATACTCATGGTATTCAAACAAAAATCAAAACTGTAAACTTGCATAGAAACCCTGCCTTCTTAAAAGACTGTCTTACGCCAGAATGCTGGAGGGAGCATTTGGCATATATGTTTATCTAAGGGAAGTTCGGTTGCAACAGCTGGCGGGGAGTGTTCGAGGGACAGCTCACGCGGCAAGGCTTGCCGAGGTCTTGACCAGCCTCGGTATGGTTAAAATGGTGCGCTTCCGGTACGATGGACGAGGGCCGATGAAGCGGTCCCTGAGTGAAGTGCCAGGACACCTAAGGAGGATCCTGGAGGGTTCTGACCAGGCGATGCACGGGCTCGCGGTGCCGAGGACATCCATGCGTATGTCGAGGAAGATATTATATGATGGAACTATGTTTTTTTTTATAATCTATCACTGGATCTCGTTGTTGACTTG
This sequence comes from Cibotium barometz, assembly GCF_041138505.1. Taxonomy (NCBI): domain Eukaryota; kingdom Viridiplantae; phylum Streptophyta; class Polypodiopsida; order Cyatheales; family Cibotiaceae; genus Cibotium; species Cibotium barometz. The sequence goes on along the minus strand of NC_141104.1, from coordinate 11,029,972 downwards.
CTGGTCTCAACGGAGAGTCCAGAGTGATACTGTTTTGTTGAGAAACAAGGACTCAATGAAAATTTTGAAGTATGACATGTATAAATCGTAAATTGTTTATCAAGGATTGTTTTTATTAAAGTTTTAATAAAGAGGAGTGCGTGCGTATCTGTTTTCTAAAGCTAAAGTTAAGAAAGGCAATTCAATTATGGGTGGGTGAGTACTTATTTGGTTCCACCGATTCCAGTGGTAGGGTGGTGGCTAACCCATGGGCCGGATGGGGTTAGGCTGGAATCAGTGGAGTTTTAATAATCAAATTGTAAAATCTTAGGATTACGCTAAGATTCGAGTAGTTAAATAATCTCCTGATAAATTTTTCAATAAGTAGATCAACGGCTGTGCCTGACCTGGATCAGGAAAAAAGCGTTGAATTTACTAAAATGATCAAATTATATCAGTGATAGTTTCCTTCTATCTGGTTTATCCAGTTAAAGGATAACTTAGAATTGATTACGTTAGAAAAATTCGTTTAAAAAAAAAATTTAAAAAAAAATCATAATGGCGGATTCGCCCCCACTTTCCGGGCATGGGAATTTTTCCCGGTTTCGGTTTTTGGAGTGACCACCAGCCTAGTCTCGTGCCCGGACATTCGAGAGCGAGACCCCGAGTGAGAAAACCCGCCCCGCGCATGTGGGGGTTGCTTCCGCTGTTCGGCTACCGAGAGTCCGGCGCGCGGAGGGGGCGGAGGGATCTCACATCCACATTCACATTCACATACATCCACATCCACATTCCATATCTACATCCATATCCACATTCATACATCCACATTCACATTCACATTCACATACATCCACATCCACATTCACATTCACATTCACATACATCCACATCCACATTCCATATCTACATTCATACATCCACATCACATCCATTCTCGCCCTATCACCACCCATATACATCTTATCCCATTAGATACACTTCTTGCCTCATCCCATACACATCTTATCACATCCTAACTCATCTTAGCACATCCTATCACATCTCATACACCTCTTATCACATCCTATCACATCTCATACACATCTTATCACATCCTATCACATCTCATACACCTCTTATCACATCCTATCACTTCACATACGCATCTTATCACATCCTATCACTTCTCATACACATCTTATCACATCCTAATATCTATTTTAAGAGAATTCTTATATTTGATATAAGATTTCTTTACGCATCTATTTATGCATAAATTCCATTTTAAGGAGAATAACACTTTCAAAATAAAAATCAATCTTTTATGCATCTTCCTATGCATAAATTCATTTTAAATGAGAATGACACTTTTGAATTAAAAATCAATCTTTTATGCATCTTCCTATGCATAAAATCGAAATTGATGAAAATAACTCTTTTGAATTAAAAATAGATTTCTTTATGCATTTTTCTAGGCATAAAATCAAAATTGATGAGAATAACACTTTTGGATTAAAATAAATTCTTTATGCATCTTGCCATGCATAAATCTAATTTACTAGGAATTACACTTTTAGAATAAAAGAATTTTTCTTACCAAGGAAGCGGCCTATGAGTGAAGCGCTAGGTCACCTGCGAAGTGTTGAAAGAACGGTAGAGGGGAAGGAGACACACACTGGAGCAAACCCTAATGTATATTGCAAACCCTAACCATAGAGAGAAGGCATCTCCCTTCTCACACAAAGCATAATGCCATAATCCATAATACACACAACACACTATAAGTTGTGTCCACACTCTACTAACCCTAGCTAATGTCCACACTCTACTAACCCTAGCTAATGCCATAATCCATAATACACACAACACACTATAAGTTGTGTCCACACTCTACTAACCCTAGCTAATGTCCACACACTATGACCAGCTGGACACGCGGTCATTTATGTCTCACACATGTTCCTACCTAATCTGCCAACACATAGCACAGCTGGCTCACACTGACATCGAGCTTGAATCTCAACAGTCCCTCTCAAGCTCATGATGTACTGTCGATGAAGATGTAGATGAGCTTGGGATATCAAGACTCTCAACACTCCCCCTCAAGCTCATCCCATGTACTCCCAACATAGTACGGAAGTACTCAAATTTTTCCCTGCTAAGTGGCTTCGTAAAGATGTCTGCCACCTGCTCATCAGTCTTCACATACTGAAGATCAACTGTACCATCCAGCACCTTCTCTTTGACAAAGTGATAATGGACCTCTATGTGTTTGGTCCTTGCATGAAATACTGGATTCTTTGCCAACTGTATGTGCTGCTCATGTTGTCACAATGAATGACAACTTTGCCATCAATAGGCTCACCCAAATCTGCCAAGAGATTCCTTAACCATACTGCCTCACAAGTAGCAATGGCTGCACCCCTGTATTCAGCCTCTGTACTAGATAAAGCAATTGCAGGTTGCTTCTTGCTACTCCAACTCACCATGGCACTTCCAAGTGTAAAAGCATATCCACTAGTAGACCTCCTGTCATATGCGCTACCTGCCCAATCAGCATCTGTGTAGCCATGTATGTCCAAGCTTTTACCACTCTCATAAAGTAGACCATAATGTGCAGTGGTCTTCACATATCTCATGATGCGTCTCACTGCATCCAAATGTGGTTTTCTGGGACTCTGCATAAACTGGCTTACTAGTCCCACAGCATAACTCAAATCCGGGCGTGTGATAGTCATGTAAATGAGACTACCAACCATCTTCCTGTACATAGATGGATCATCAAGCTCCTCACCATAATCAGCCCGCAACTTCACATTTTGCTCCAAAGGTGTACTCATAGGCTTACACCCTGTCATGCCATATTTTGTCAACATATCCAAAGGTGTACTCATAGGCTTACACCCTGTCATGCCATATTTTGCCAATATATCCAATGCATATTGGTGTTGTACTAACCATGTACCTGCATGGTCTTTGACCACTTCTATTCCAAGAAAGTATCTCAACTCACCAAGGTCTTTCATGTCAAATTGCCCACTCAAAGCTTTCTTGACATGCATCACATCTGCACCATGATCACCTGTGATAATCAAGTCATCCACATAGATGACGAGTAAAACAATCCCATGCTCTGTCTTCTTCACATAGAGTGAAGAATCTGCTGTAGAAATCTGAAAACCAAGAGAGATAAGATATCTGCTCATCTTATCACTCCAAGCACGAGGTGCTTGCTTCCGACCATACAATGCCTTTTTCAATTTGCATACGTGAGTGGGATATCTTGGGTGTACATACCCTTCTGGCTGTGCCATATACACTTCCTCTTGTAGATCTCCATTTAGAAATGCATTTTTGACATCCATTTGATGTATTTCCCAGCCATTAGCTGCAGCCATAGCAATGACTGCTCTCACTGTGCCCATCTTAGCCACTGGACTAAAGGTTTCATCATAGTCCAAACCTTGGGTCTGTGCATAACCCCTTTGCTACCAATCTTGCTTTATGTCTCTCAATAGAACAATTAGATTTGCACTTCACTTTGTAAACCCATTTACAGCCAATAACATTCTTGTCCTTTGGTAATGCAACCAATTCATTATGGACCAATGCGTCCATCTCAACATCCATTGCTTTCTCCCATACATGCTCTCCAATAGCCTCTGTATAGCATGTAGGTTCCACATGCTTCACCATAGATGTCATATATGCATAGTGCATAGCAAATTCTCGATATGTCAATCTGTCAACTGGATATCTGACTCTCTGGGATCTCCGCAATGCATGCGGGTCACTCTGTACACCTGTAACTCTAGCATGTAGTGGCACATATCTATCCTATCTTGCACCAGGTGTGCGTAAAACAGGTATGCCAAGCTCCTCATCCAAACTCTCTAAACTAGATGACTCATAACCTGTGATTCCAATTCCTTCGTCTTTCTTCTTGCCTTTATCCATAGCACTACTCACACTGGGAGTGTGAGCACTACTCCCAGTGCTCACACTCTCATGCCTCAAACGTCCTGACCATGGACGTACAGTACTACTCTCAGCCTCTGCTGCTGCTGGCCCAGACATAGAAGTAGAACTAGAACTTGCTTGTGGCAAGTTCACAGGCACATCAGCCTCAAGTGACTCAATGACACCCTCATCCTTTGCTTTGTACCAACTAGCAAGCTCATCAAACACCACATCTCGTGAGATGACCACTTGTCTAGTTTGTGGGTTGTAATATTTTTATGCCTTTCGATCCTGTGCATATCCAACAAATACACATTTCTCTACCTTAGGATCCAACTTCCTTCTTCTTTCATCAGGCACATGTACATAAGCTATGCATCCAAAAACTTTGAGGTGTCCAATGTCTGGCCTATAACCTGTAGGCCGCATCTCTGGTGTGCTTCCATGAATGGCTGCTGTAGGTGTTTTGTTTAGTATATACACTGCAGTAGCACATGCTTCTGCCCAATAGTAATCTAGCATGCTCTTTTCATTGAGCATCGCCCTAGCCACTTCATATATGACTCTATTCTTTCTCTCAGCCACACCATTGTGCTGAGGTGTATACCTGCAAGTCAATTGTCTTCTTATTCCATGCTTCCTCAAGAAATGCTCAAAAGCTTTTGAGGTGTATTCACCACCTCCATCTGTCCTCAAACATTTAATCCAACAGCCATATTGCTTTTCTGCAAGCTTTGAAATCCATGAACTTTTCCAATACTTCACTCTTCTCCCTGAGAAAGTATATCCATGTCATCCTGCTGAAATCATCTATGAATGTCACATAGTATAAACTGCCTTTGATAGATGGGTTTTGTGCAGGACCCCATACATCACTATGTATGATCTCAAGTGGCTTGCTACTCATATTTCCTTCTCTAGGAAACCTCAACCTTGCCTGCTTTCCAAACTGACAGGCTTCACAAACATGCATATTCCCATCATATTTGAATCTAGGCAATCCACTGACAATGCCTCTTGTCTGCATGTTCTTTAATCTTTGTATATTGACATGTCCAATCCTCTTATGCCATATATTAATGTCCTGTACCACATTTTTGCTTTTGGAGAACATGGCTGATTTTAACTTGGGAATTCTAGCATCCAGCTTAAACAATCTGCCTTCTTTCTTGCCTTTAGCAACAATGACTCTACATCCATGTTTGAAGTCCTCAACGAAGCAACCATGCTCGTTGAAACGAACCTGTAATCCCTGTTCCACCATTTGACCAACTGAGGCCAAGCTTTTTGTGATCAAAGACACGTACAATACATCTGACATAGATTTTGTTTGACCATTGTGCATAACCAATGGTACACTTCCAACATGTGTAATGGCATGCTGAGTATCATCTCCTATTTCCACATAGCCTTTCACATCCATAGGCTTCATATGCTCAAACCATTCACCATGACACGTCATATGGTTTGATGCTCCTGAGTCCATATACCAAGTATCATCATTCTCAGCATTTGTCATCATCGATCCCACAACATGTTTCATGGCAAACAAATGATTTGCAGTGCCATCATTACTGCTTGATGCATAGTTTCCACCATGTTGTGCATAATTTTCACCATAATGACCACCACGTTGTGCTCTACCCCCTCTCAAATCATTCTGTTTGCGGAAACAATCTCTCGCCATATGACCATATTTGCCACAATAATGGCATTCCACATCTTGCATAGAATTTTGTTGGCCTTGCCAACGTCCTCTACCACGGGGGTTACCTCTGCCTCGCTGAGGTGCATATCCACGACCACCTTGAGCACCATATGAAGGCTAAAAATTTTGCTGTGGTGACCTGTCCTGCCATCCACGACCATTACCACCACGTCCACGTGATGCAAATCTCCCCCTGCCTCTCTAAAGCCTCTTTGCCCGAGTAGAAAGCTTGATTTCTGCCATTATCATCATGGCTAGTAGATGCATCCAGAAATGAATCACTGAGTTTGATTTCCTTAACCAGCAAGAGTGAAACCAACTCATCAAAGTTTGGTACACTTGTACTCCTCACGGAGATAGATGTATCAAAAGATTTATATTCCTTGCCAAGACCACGCAAGGTAATATCCACCAAATCATCATCAGGCATGGGGGCATTTATTGTGGCCAATGCATCTGCAAACTTCTTGATTTCTTGCACATAATCATGTATGCTCCTTTTATTCCTTTTCACATGATGTATCTGCTATCGCAACTGAGACTTGCGAGAACTCGTGTCCGTATCAAACATCTTTACCAAAGTATCCCATGCATCTTTGGGATTCTCAGCATCCTGTATGTGTATGAGCATAGCATCGGAAATACATATAGACAGATAATGCATCACTTTGAATGCTCTCTCTGACCATTGCTTATGAGCAATAAGCTGCTACTGTGTAGGTTGTCGAGGTAGCTCAGGCTCTGGCTCAGCACCTGTAATGAGATTCCAAAATCCTTTTCCTTTCAAGAAACTTTTTATCCTGTACTTCCATGCCTGTAAGTTCTTCCTATCCAGCTTTTCACCAACAATCTGTACTGGATTATCCGACATTTTTGCTTAATGTTCACCTTTTGCACTTGTCCAAATCTATAACCGAGCCTTCCTTAGCTCAACCACACTCCAATGAATGTTCCAGATACTCCAAAGTAACCACAAATCTTCAAATTTGATGTAGAAAATCAACCTGTATACATCCAAGATGAACTGACTCACGCAGTCCGGGACACCCTGTTTTGATGCGCTTTCTAAGACTCCAAATCACAATGTAGTGGTGCAATCAAGTATGGGCAAATTGCATTGACAGCTAAACAACCTCAATGTAGAGTATCAACATCATCTGACATGTGTACATATCAATTTTTGAAAACCCCTTTCTCTGTTTTGGGAAAAACCAGAAAAACCAAAAAAACCAATAGTAAATTGGCTCTAATTTCTTCAATATTTGTCCAAATTGAGCAACCAAGCATTCATTAGCTTAGAAATAGTGTCCATCAACTCCATGTAAGAGGAATTTGTCCACTTGTTTAAGACCAAAGATTAATTGCTCAATTAAAGATGCTCTGTTTCTCTCCAACCAGTGGACAGCCTGTTTAATCAGCTCATTCCCAGCACAATTAGGCATAATTCATCAATCCAATCAAATAGCCCTCTTCTCCAAAGTGTATAGCAACCAATTGCTAAAGCAATTGTGAAATGTATCAAGCAACCAATGAGAATTTGATCTCCTCGCTTCAAAAACCTGAAAATTCTACCCTGTTTCTCTGTAGGAGCTGCGCCGCCTGCTCCTGAGGGATTTGGGAATGGTTGTAATGCTAAATGATGAGGTAATCAAGTATCCAACACTCCTAGGTATGTGTGCAATCCATCAATGCTTGGATTTTTGCCAAAAATATGCTCCAAATGCATCAGATCTTCACCTCCTTTTCTTTGTTTTGTGAGAGCTCAAAAACTAGAGTTTTTCACTCAATCAAATGCATGTAAATTGCTTCAAAATTTATTTAAGGCTTGCATAGGAGTTGCCAATACATCCCTCTTTGTCAAATACATGTGTCCTTTGCCAGAATCACTTCTATTTCACCATACATCAATGCTTTCAAGCTTTAATGGAAAGCTTCCAAAAACCAGAATTTCTTTGCTTTGATTTGCTCTAACTTGCTTTGTTTTTGCCTATATCACCTACAATCCACTCAAGGATGTTTAGAGGACCTTACCCGGTAGGCCAAGCTCTCAGATCTGATAAGAATCGGTGTGCTCCAAGCTTCACAGCTCCAATGGCAAGCTTCACAGCTTCTCTTCATAGCTTCTTCTCCCTCTTCTCTTCACTCACTCATAAACCCTAATAAACAGCACAAGGCTCTGATACCATGTTGAAAGAACGGTAGAGGGGGAGGAGACACACACAAAGGAGCAAACCCTAATGTATATTGCAAACCCTAACCATAGAGAGAGGCCATCTCCCTTCTCACACAAAGCATAATTCCATAATCCATAATACACACAACACACTATAAGTTGTGTCCACACTCTACTAACCCTAGCTAATGTCCACACACTATGACCAGCTGGACACGTGATCGTTTATGTCTCACACATGTTCCTACCTAATCTACCAGCACATAGCATAGCTAGCTCACACTGACATCGAGCTTGAATCTCAACAGCCCCTCTCAAGCTCATGATGTACTGTCGATGAAGATGTAGATGAGCTTGGGATATCAAGACTCTCAACACGAAGGATCCTAGAGGGTGCTGACCATACGGTGCTCGGACTCTGGGTCGCCGAAGATACCCACACGTGCATCATGGAAGATATTGGAATAAGGAGTAAGAGTTGTTTTCTAAAACCGGGCATGGATCTGGTTGATTGACCTTGCTGGTCCTCAACAGATGAGTCCATGGCTCTCTTATATGGATCTGTTGATTGATCTTGCTAATCTTCAACGAGGATTCCATCTTGATTTTTATATGTGAAAATATTGTCGGGTACTATGAGCTAGGAACTATTGAAAAGGCCCCTGAGTGAATAGGTGGTGAGTGTTCTGGTTGCCAATGATGCCATAAGTACACTAATGAATGAATGATTGGAAATAAGGATTCAACAAGAGATTTTGAGGATTGTCATCAGTGACATAATGGTTTCATTAAAGGATTGTTTTAAAGTTAGCTAATGCTGAGAAAAAGGCAATTTCATATTGGGTGTGTAAGTGGTGTGACTAGTTTTATGTTTGCATGAACTTCCGGCTAGGGGGCCTAGGAACTCTTTTCCCTGGTACCCGGGACAAAACCTAACCAAATTCCTAATTGGATCCCATCACTACAGTGGTTGGCTAACCCATGGGACTAGATGGGGTTAGGTTGGATTGATGGATCCGTAAATCGAGACTAAATTTCTATTATTACGATAGATAAAGTAAATCCCGGATAGTAATTGTTCTATGGATAGGAATCAATGGCTGTGCCTCTTGATGGGAAAAAAAGCGTTGATCCCAATGATCCAAGTGCAAGTTTCTTCCTTGATCTGACAGAGTATTTTTATAGATGTAGTCGGATCAGCTTGATCAGTAATGGTCTTGACTACGCTAGAGTAAAAAGTTATCCTGGTCGAATCGCCCGTGCTTTCCGGGTAAAAGAAGTTTTTTCGGGTTCGGTTTAGGAAAAACGGACGGATTAGTCTCTTGTCCGGATATCCGTGGACGAGGCCCCGAGTGTGGGACTGGGACCGTGGCCTGCGTAAGAAGTGCTACTTCCACTGCTAGCACCCCGAATCCATTGCGTGGTAGGGACAGGGATCTCACAGTTGGTATAGCACTTCTTGCATGGGGCAGGGTCCCACACTCGGGGCCTCATCCACGGATATCCGGACAAGAGACTAATCCGTCGGTTTTTCCAAAACCGAACCCGAAAAAACTTCCTTTACCCGAAAAGCACGGACGATTCCACCAGGATAACTCTTTACTCTAACGTAGTCAAGACCATTACTGATCAAGCTGATCCGACTGTACCTATAAAGATACTCGGTCAGATCAAGGAAGAAACTTGCACTTGGATCATTGGGATCAATGCTTTTTTCTCCATCAAGAGGCACAGGTATCCATAGAACAATTACTATCCGGGATTTACTTTATCTATCGTAATAACAGAAATTGAGTCTCGATTTACGGATTCATCAGTCCAGCCTAACCCCATCCAGTCCCATGGGTTAGCCAACCACCCAACCACTGTAGTGATGGGATCCAATTAGGAATTTGGTTAGGTTTTGTCCCGAGTACCAAGGAAAAGAGTTCCCAGGCCCCCTAGCCAGAAGTTCATGCAAACATAAAACTAGTCACACCACTTACGCACCCAATATGAAATTGCCTTTTTCTCAGCATCAGCTAACGTTAAAACAATCCTTTAATGAAACCATTATGCCATTGATCACTATCCTCAAAAGCTCTAGTTGAATCCATATTTCTAATCATTCATTCATCGGTGTACTTATGGCATCATTGGCAACAACCAGAACGCTCACCACCTGTTCACTCAGGGGCCTTTTCGATAGTTCCTAGCTCATAGTAACCGGCAATATTTTCACATATAAAAATCAAGATGGAATCCTTGTTGAAGATCAGCAAGATCAATCAACAGATCCATATAAGAGAGCCATGGACTCATCCGTTTTGAGGACCAGCAAGGTCAATCAACTAGATCCATGCCCGGTTTCAGAAAACAACTCTTACTCCTTGTTCCAATATCCTCCGCACTTGGGGCCTCGCCCACGTATATCCGGATAAGAGACTAATCCTTCGGTTTTTCCAAAACCGAGCCCGGTAAACTTCCCTTGCCCGGAAAGCACGGGCGATTCCACCAGGATATTTTTACTCTAACGTAGTCAAGAGCCTTAACTAACTCAACTGATCTGACCGAACCCGTAAGTCCCATAGTCAGATCAAGGAAAAGACTTGCACTTGGATCAGAGACCAACGCTTTTTTCCTCATTGAGAGGCACAGCCGTTGATTCTTTTTCATAGAACAATTTTCATCTGGGATTTAATTCATCTATCGTATCATAACAGAATTGAGTCTCTTTTTTGGGATCCATCAGTCTAGCCAGCCTAATCCCTTCCAGTCCCGTGGGTTAGCCAACCGCCCAACTACTGGAGTGATGTGATCCATTTAAGAATTGGGTTAGGTTTTGTCCCAGGTACCAGGGAAAAGAGTTCTCGGGTCCCGTACCCGGATATTCATACAAACTTAAAACTAGTCACACCACTCACACCCAATATGAAATTACATTTTTCATAGATTGAGCTGTCTTTAAAACAATCTTTTAATGAAACTATAGTATCATTGATCATAATCTTCCAAAATATCCGATTGAATCCTAATTTTCAGTTTTTCCTTCATCGGTGTACCTATGGCATCATTGGCAAACGAGAATGCTCACCACCTTTCCACTCAGGGGCCTTTTCGATAGTTCCTACCTCATAGTACCCGGCAATATATTCACTTATAAAAGACAAAGTGGAATCTCCGTTGAAGATCAGCAAGATCAACCAACATATCCATATAAAAGAGCCATGGACTCATCCGTTGAGGATCAGCAAGTTCAATCAACCAGATCCATGCCCGAATTCAGAAAACAACTCTTACTCCTTGATCCAAATATCTTCCCCGACGCACGTGTGGGTATCTTTGCTCGATGACCCAGAGCATCCCTAGCACCATATGGTCAACACCCTCTAGGATCCTTCACAGGTCACCTAGCGCTTCACTCATAGCCGCTTCTTTAGTCCCTCATCCATCGTACCGGAAGCTCACCATTTAAATCGACTGGTCAAGACCTCGGCCGACCTTGCTAGTGAGACATCCTCCGTTGAGTCTCCGTCAGCTGTTGCAACTTTATCAGTTAGGTCTCCATGACCTCATTCACAAGACGGTCAAAATGCTTCCCCAGCATTCTTGACATAAAACAGTCATTTAAAAATAGGTCATAAATACAGTTTCTATAACAAACTCTCGTCTTTCCACATTGTTCCACATCAATCCACATTATTTAATACACATCTATTTCATATGTATTCCCATTCTCATCCAATCACATCATTTTCATCTCATCACATCTTTCCTTATTTATCCTCATCAGATCTCATCCACTCGCATCTATCCACAACTCATCACATCACATTCATTCACATCTCATCCATCCACAACTCATCACATCACATTCATTCACATCTCATCCATTCACATCTCATCACATCACATTCATTCACATCTCATCCATTCACATTCATTCACATCTCATCCATTCATATCTACCCCGATCAACATCACATCACATCACATCCATTTCACCTCACATCTCATTCATTCACATCTATCCCGATTCACATCCCATCACATCTCATCCATTCACATCACATCTCATTCATTCACATCTATCCCGTTTCCCATCACATCTCATCCATTCACATCACATCTCATTCATTCATATCACGTCTCATTCATTCACATCTATCTCGATTCACATCTCATCCATTCACATCACATCTCATTCATTCAAATTTCACATCTATCCCCTTTCCCATCACATCTCATCCATTCACTCACATCACATCTCATTCATTCACATCTATCCCATTTTCCATCACATCACATCACATTCATTCACATCACATATCATCCATTGACATTTATCTCAGTTTACATCACATCCATTTCACATCATATCTCATTCATTCACATCCTGATTCACATCACATCACATCTCATCCATTCACATCACGATTCACATCACATCTCATTCACTCACATCTATCCATTTCACATCACATCACCTCCATCCATTCACATCCATCACATCACATTCATTCATATCCATCACATTCATTCTCATAACCATCCCATCACATACATTCTATCCACATAACATCACATCACATCTATCCACATCATATCTCATTCATACACATCTCATCTCATTCATTCACATCCATCCAATCGTTCACATGTACGACTACCCACATCTATACATTCATATCTATCACTTCACATCCACATATATTCATGTTACATCACATCTCTTTACATCACATCACATTCTTTCATACACATCCACATCCATTCTTTCACATACATCCACATCCATTTTTTGACATACACATCCACATCCATTCTGTCATATACATCCACATCCATTCTTCACATACACATTCACATCCACTCTTTCACATACACATCCACATCCATTCTTTCACATGCCTATCCACATCCATTCTTCACATACGCATTCACATCCATTCTTTCACATACACATTCACATCCATTCTTTCACATACACATCCACATCTATTTTTTCACATACATCCACATCCATTCTTTCCTCGAAACTGACGAAAGAGTCTGGTCTTGGTCATAGTTTGATTCAAGGTTTGAGTCGGGTAGTAAGATTTTTCCTGAACACCTTTCTCGAAAAGGTTTGATAATTCAGTTACTATTTTACTGAATTTCTTTCTTTGAATATTTACTTAACTGATTTCTAAATTAGTTACGAATTCCAATGAGGAATAAATTAATCATTTATCTGAATATTTCGATCTCGATAGATTTCTTGAATTTTCTTTTTACAATCTATGTGAATATAAAACGATAGAAATTTCTCTCTTAGAGTATTTAATTATTCATTTATCAAATACTCATAGAATTTAAGAGAATTCTAATTTTGATATAAAAATTCTTTATGCATCTATTTATGCATAAAAATCAACTTCAATGGGAATAACACTTTTATTAAAAAAATCCTTTTATGCATCTATTTATGCATAAAATAAAATTTAATAGGATTAACACTTTGAAAATAAAAAAGAATTTCTTTATGCATCTTTCTATGCATAGAAATTAATTTTAATAAGAATAACTCTTTTATAATAAAAAAATTCCATTATGCATCTTTCTATGCATAGAAATCAAATTTAATAAGACTTAACAATTTTTATAATAATAAAAATTTCATTATGCATCTTTCTATGCATAGAAATCAAATTTAATAAGATACACTTTTATAATAAAAAAATTTCCATTATGCATCTTTCTATGCATAGAAATCAAATTTAATAAGACACACTTTTATAATAAAAAATATTCCAATATGCATCTTTCTATGCATAGAAATAAATTTTACTAAGAATAACACTTTTAAAATTAAAAAAAATCATTATGCATCTTTCTATGCATAGAAATCAAATTTAATAAGATTCACACTTTTATAATTAAAAAAGTTCCATTATGCATCTTTCTATGCATAGAAATCAAATTTAATCAGAATAACACTTTTGTAATAAAAAAATTCCTTTATGAATCTTTCTATGCATAGAAATCAATTTTAATAAGTAACACTTTTATAATTAAAAAAATTCCATTATGCATCTTTCTATGCATAGAAATCAATTTTAATAAGAATAACACTTTTGTTATAAAAAAATCCATTATGCATCTTTCTATGCATAGAATTAAAATTTAATAAGAATAACACTTTTATAATACAAAAAAATCCATTATGCATCTTTCTATGCATAGAAATCAAATTTAATCAAAATAACACTTTTGTAATAAAAAAAATTCCTTTATGCATCTTTCTATGCATAGAAATAAAATTTAATCAGAATAACACTTTTGTAATTAAAAAAATTCCTTTATGCATCTTTCTATGCATAGAAATAAAATTTAATCAAAACAACACTTTTGTAATGAAAAAATTCCTTTGTGCATCTTTCTATGCATAGAAATCAAATTTAATCAGAATAACACTTTTTTAATTAAAAAAATCCTTTATGCATCTTTCTATGCATAGAAATCAAATTGAATCAGAATAACACTTTTGTAAATAAAACAAATTCCTTTAATCATCTTTCTATGCATAGAAATCAAGTTTAATTAAAATAACACTTTTGTAATTCAAAAAAATACTTTATGCATCTTTCTATGCATAGAAATAAAATTTAATTAGAAAAACACTTTTGTGATAAAAACATTCCTTTATGCATCTTTCTATGCATAGAAAAAAAAATTATTAGAATAATACTTTTGTAATGAAAAAAATTCCTTTATGCACCTTTCTATGTATAGAAATCAAATTTAATCAGAATAACACTTTTCTATTAAAAAAATTTTCTTTATGCATCTTTCTATGCATAGAAATCAAATTTAATAAGAATAACACTTGTAATTAAAAAAATGCATAGAAATCAAATTTGATCAGAATAACACTTTTGTAATTAAAAAAATTCCATTATGCATCTTTCTATGCATAGAAATCAAATTTAATCAGAATAACACTTTTGTAATAAAACAAATTCCTTTATCTATCTTTGTATACATAGAAATAATATTTAATCACAATAACAATTTTGTAATTAAACGAATTCCTTTATACATCTTTCTATGCATAGAAATCAAATTTAATCATAATAATACTTTTGTAATTGATGTTTTTATATTATGCATCTTTCTATGCATAGAAATAAAACTTAATAAGAATAACACTTTTGTAATAAAAAAATTCCATTATGCATCTTTCTATGCATAGAAATGAAATTTAATAAGAATAACACTTTTGTAATAAAAAAATTCCATTATGCATCTTTCTATGCATAGAAATCAAATTTAATAAGAACAACACTTTTGTAATAAAAAACATTCCATTATGCATCTTTCTATGCATAGAAATCAAATTTAATAATTAATATCAGTGATATCCATGCATATTCATAGGTGAATATGTATATGGAGTAATTTGAATATTTCTTTTAGATGCAAAAATGGTGGGAATTAGTCTTTTGGAATAACATAAAAACAAACTTTCTTTTTCACAAAATTCTAGAAAATTTTGCCATAACCTCCTTTGTATGGCTGACCATTTCTCATTTTTATCTTTCTATAATTAACTTAATTAACCCAATTTAGAATTATAGAACTCTAATCTACACAATTTTCTAAATTCAAGAGAGTAAATAATAAGAAGAGTTTAATTAATCACTTAGTTAATCTTTCTAGGATTAAGAAAGGTTGAAATGTAAAGAAGAGAAGGGTGTGGCCTTTTCATCAAAGGCTAGCATTTGAATTTAATTCAATCATCTGCAACTCATGAAAATCAAGGAAACCATAGATTTTTCATGAAAATTTATAAACAAAGTAAGAAAATTAGCTTACATGGATCTTGTAAGCTCTCCTTTGGCTTGAGGGATTGAGGGTTCTACTCTTGTTTGAGGCAAGAGTGGCCACCAATTCACTTTGGAGAGGATTAGACCAAAAATAATTGAATTATTAAAAAATTCAATGTAGATGGCTCTCTCAAGACAGAAGTAGAGTAACGGTGCATAAACACCATTAAGATTTTACAAAGGGGGAGGCTTTTATTTATAGGAAAAAGTGAGCCTCTAACCAAGCAAACTCATTCTAGAATTTTCCAGATCAGTTTAATCAATTTTTGACCATTTTTGGGTTAGTTCAGCTTACTTTTTGGATCTAGTTTTGAAATAGGAGAAAGGAGAGATAGAAATATCTCATTTTATTGATTAAAAATTGGGGGTAATGATGAGAAAAAGGCACCTACTTCATGAAGGGAGATCCCCACAACACTGAGGTGTCAAAATTCAGTTTTTAATTCTTTTCTTTGGTTCTTAGTCCACTCTTCATCTTATGTGATCATTTACTCATTTTTGGAGGGTTTTTCTTTTATTCTTCCATTTTTCTCCTCCCTACACTTGGATTGATCCTATTGGCCCATAGGAACCTTAATTAGACCATAATCTAATTTTTTTTGAAATTTGGACCCTTAGGCTAGGGTCCTTTATACCTATTTTCAATTAATTTCAATTGCACATTGGAAAGGTTTTTTTGAATTTTTGTTTCAAGGGAAACCATTTTATACACTACGAGGATTTTTATATCCAAAAATATCTTAATTTTGAATTATCTCCCTCTAGACATTTTCTCTCTCCAGGCCAAAACAGGGTAAAACTGGATCTTTCTTTTATTTCAGAGAGGGGAATAATTATAAGACCAGAAGGGAAGGTTCCACCTATACACCTCAAAAGCTGGAGGGAGGAATCTTACAATGCAAATGCCCTGCATTGTGGCTTGCCCATCATGCAAGCTTTACATGGTTCCTATAATTCTAAAAAATGTAGGCATCTACCATTCCCTTTTTTTACATTTTTTTCAGGCATTGCAAATCCAGTGTGACCGAATCACTCATGCCAAAGCCTACTCGTGCTCTTATCTACAGTTGTTATAAGGGCACTCATCTCGTACAGATTGTTGCGTCTTGCTCCTTTGCCAATTATCTTGCTAGTAGCATCTAGAATTTCTACTTTAGTTTTCTTGAAGTGTACTTTGAGTCCATGATCTGTCATCGCAACACTGATAGCAAATTCCTTTTGATTTCAGGTACATAGAGCACATTTAATAACTTCTTCTCTTCACATGTAGCTGCCCACAAAAGAGATGGTTCTAGACCCTTTTGCTAGACATTTAAAATTATTCCAAGAGAACTATACCATCCCTTTTTACTGGTCATGTATCGGGATGTTCCACTATCCAAAATCCATGAATCATCAACAATCAACTCGATCCTATACAGATAAGAATACCTATTTAATGGTGACCCAAAGTTCAAGCTCGGTCTCAGTGTGTTGTTAACTTACTCCTTTCCCTTCCATGAAGACTTTAGGGTTCCATTCTTTTCATTAGCCTGCTTCTTTCTACACTCTTTGACAGCATGACCCTTCTTGTCATAGTAATAACAACTCCCTTCAAACTTCTTCTTCTTTGGCTTCTTCTTCTTGTCATCTCAAAAGCTGTCATGCCTTTTCCTTTAGCACATTGGCCGAAAACGCACCTTCACTGGTCTTCAGCCACATCTCCTCCTCAAGAAACGTAGCAGTAAATTCTTCAAATGATATAGGTGGAACTCTAACCTGAGTGTTTAATGTTGTAACTAAGCCATCATACTTTTGTGCGAGAATTCGGATGCACCTCTAAGCTAGTTCCTCACTAGTCTTTCTAATATTCACTACAACCATTTGATTCCACAAATTGTTGATCCACATGATAAAGCTTCAGCATCTCCTCCTTCAATAAACTTCTCAGTGGTGGCTAGTTGATTCCCTAGGTTCTGAATCCTAGTTTGATTTCGGGTCTCATACTAATTCCTCAATATGGTCCAAGCCTCTGAAGCCTTAGTTGTGTGTCGAATCAGAGTAAGAATAGAATCACTTAAACTGGTGACGATGGCACAAAGTGCATCAACATTGTGTCTCTTCCATTCACGAATAAGTGTAACATCTAGTGGAAGTATGTTCCTCTTGTTATTATTGGGGTCGGGTGTTCTCATTAGTTCAACCTTCATTGCTAGAATAGTTTCTAGAAGCTCATAAGAGTCTAGAATTACATTGATTTTGAATTTCTAGAGAGTGTTGTTTGTCACATCAAGCTTTCCTTCTAAGAAGATTGGTAGACGACTGCGTAGGACTGGTGCAGCAGCTAGCAACAACAACAGTTTAAAAGATCCCTGTCCCCACCGCACAACAAATTCTTGGGTGCTAGCAACGGAAGTAGCACTTCTTGCGTGGGGCAGGTTTCCACTTGGGGCCTTGCCCACGTATATCGAGACAAGAGACTAATCCCTCGGTTCTTCCAAAATCGAACCTTGAAAAATTTCCCTCACCCAAAAAACACTGGCGATTCCTCCAAGATATTTTTACTCTAATGTAGTTAAAAGCCTTAACTAACTGAACTAATCTGACCAAACCCATAAGTCCCATAGTCAGATCAAGGAAAAGATTGCACTTGGATCATAGAGACCAACGCTTCTTTCCTCATTATAATAGGCACAGCCGTTGATTCTTTTCCATAGAACAATTTTTATCCTGGATTTACTTCATCTATTGTAAGGTCCCTGTCCCCACCGTGCAATGAGGTTAGAACACCCAGCCATTTGAAAATGCAACCGGTCGTGAGTTGTAGTTTTGAGAGACCAAAAAAATCCTTTAAAAACAATCCAAATCTAGCACCAAAAGAATCTTTAATGTGCCCAATAAAGTAGAACTTTAAAAAGAGACTTTTTTGCTTAACTTAAAACATACTTGCAAGTGATTTATTCGCTAAATTAAAAATTTACCAAATTTTCCACTATTTGATGTCTAAGTACAAGCCTATCACAACTACAAAATCTTAGAATATTTCAAACAAAAAAACACGACACAAAAGTTGCATTAGAGACACAACAAAGAGCTTCACTTTGAATACAAAATTATTGCTATCGTTACTAGAAAGCAAAATATAACTACTTTTACCGCACAACTTCAATGTCATGATTAAATTAATCTTCATTGATTAAAAAAAACAAGTCTAATTACGAGACAATTCCTATAAATGCTTCAATAGTGACAACATTTGACCATTTTTTTGAACCAATCTCAAAACGCAAGCTCCTCAAAAAGATTTGTGATGCTAGTTTTGAATACAAACAAACGTTGTTCAAAACACTCTCAAAGGATTTAAATACCAAAAACTGTTTGAAACTACAAGTGTCTAAATCTATTCTAGCACAGGAAATTCCTCCTCTTCATGATGACTAACTTTTTCATCAGTTTGCTCGTGTCCTACAATGAGTGGTGTTGACTCCGTAAGAGGAATATCAATATCCACAGTATGTGGATCTTCATAAGGCTCAAGATCTGCAAACTACATTTCATCATCAGGTGCAAAAGGGAGGCTGAGGTTCTCCAGATGCATCCACCAGTCTTGGGTTTGCTGCCATGTTTTTCATTTCAACCTCTTGAAACTCGTCTAGCAATTCTTTCATTGTGCAGTGACTCGTTGTTAAATAAAACGAACTTGAACAGGATCTAGCTCAACAGCAACAACATTCCCTCCTTTTTTAAGAGCACTAATAGTGGTTGTTCCTAAGAAAAAAAGAATCAACATGGTAAAGCTCACTTAAATGAGCAATATAAAATATGTAAAAAGTTAAGGTTGCATGATTACCTGTCCCCGCAAAAAGATCCATGATCCACTCTCCTTTTAAAGATAGAAACTCAATTAAATCCATCATCAAAAGTTGTGGTTTTTGATAAGGATTCATGATCTCATTTGAATCACCAGAAAGATCCCTAAGCTTTCGACACATGCTTCGTCTATCAAAAATATTTGTTCGGTTAGGTTTCAAAGCAAAATTAAAATTTCCTTTACTATTCAAACCCGCAGGAGACCAAAAACCAATGGTAGCAAACTCGGTAGCAAAAGAAAGTCTATCAAGCTTATAGCCTTTGATGTTAGGCATTGTCCTACAAAAGAAAGTCTATCAAGCTTATAGCCTTTGATGTTAGGCATTGTCCTACAAAAGAAAAATTTAGTCTTTAACTTAAGCTTTTATTACTTGCAAAAGAATCCTTGAAATTTAACATACCATATGCATAGCTGATGGACCATTTGATTGTCAATGAATGCTTTCTCTGTAGTAGCAGAGATTTGATCATGAGCATGAAAAATTACCTCAACTGTTGTTACCTTCTTGAAAGCGTCGATGAGGAATGCTCTTTATGGGAGCAGGAGGTGCTCGAGACTTGTTAAAATGAAAATAAGTAAACATTAAATGTATTCTAGAATACACATTAACTGGATTACAAAAATCAAAATTAATTTTTTAAAATATTTGATCTAATTTTTTACAAAACCTTCCAAAACACTCAAATAAAAAAAATCTATTCAAATATGTAGTTTACTTACCGCATTTTTGATGAAAAGATAAATGAAACCCTCTAAAAGGAGCTTGGCTAGTGATGGGATGAAACATTTGAACCTCGTTCAAATCCTTGCAAAATCAAGTTTTTCAATCATGATTCTTTGCATGTACAAGAAAGTCTTTTGCCTATTTCAAAAAAACACAAAATGAAAAAACAACTTTAGATAAAATAAAATAAGTAGATTTAAAAAGAAGAATTAGCAACGTACTGGTCTAATTCCTTTGCAATTTCATCGAGTGTCAAAGAACCTCCTTTCACTCGTGCCAAGATGGGTATGATAATATTTTTCTCGAGTATTCCTTGCATTGCCAATTTGTGATACGCATTTCTTGAGGAATTGGCTTCAAAGTGTCCTCATTCCTTGTTCCTTTGCCCTTTTGACTTCCAGGTGGGAGCTTTACTTTTGCCCTTTGATTTTACCTTCCTTCCAAAGCTTGAAAATGTCTTCTTGTAGATCCCATATCTCTCCATCATGAAAGGCCAACTGAAAGAAATTGTCATGACTTCGAACATTTATTTTTCGAGAGCGTCCAGCTTTGCTTGACTTCTTTGTGACAAGGCCAACTTGCTCACAAAGCTTGATTTTGAAAGCATCATCAACTTTAGGACCTTGCTGAATATGATTGATCCACTCGTTGTGAAAAAATCTTATCTTTTATGACAAAGGCATGGATAGTCGCATATCAGAATCAATGTTGTGATCAAGGGCAAGTAGCTTTGCATCATCATCACTTAACCCAGCATAGACCCATGCTAGGACTGTCTTATAGCTCTCTACATGAGGATACTCAGCACATAACTCTTTTTTAGCAATTAGAGAGTGAGTTCCCCCCAAGACAAAGTATTTGTATTGATTGATTTTTGATCTCTCAAAACTCTCTTTGTTAACACAAGAAGACTTATCCACAAGAACAAGAAGGGGTAAAACATTTGATTCTAGAATACAATCTCAAGTATAGAGAAAAATTGTATTTTTGAATACAGCTTGTTAAAGCTTCATATTCTGGAATACAACTCAAGTGTTGAGAGAAGTTGTATTCCAAAGTACAACTTGTACAAGCAATGGATTATGGAATACAACCTCAAAGTGCATGTGTTAAATTTTTAAAAATGTGACTTCAAGCTTTGTATTCTAGAATACAAACTACTGAATACACAAGAAACATGACAACTTATCAATTTTTATGTTGTATTCCAGAATACCACACAAGAATTAGCTTTTTTTAAAATGAAGTCATTATAATTTTTAAAAATTATTGATTAAATCTTTATTTTATAAAATAATGTTTTTTCAATCTCTTTTTTTCTTAATTTACATATGAAATATTGTTTTTGGTATTTTTGTGTATTTAAAAGACAAACAATTCTTTTTTAAAAATCTATTTTAAAAAAAGTCTATTTCTGAAATCACTTACCTCCTTAGATAATGTTTTTGTTTTTCTTCCTAGCCATAATTTCCTCGTTAGCAAACTTTTAACCAAATGACAATGAAAGAAAATTTCAAAATTGTAGCAAGTAACAAAGTAATCAAGAAAATGCATACCTTACAGAATTAAACCAAGAAAAATACTACAAATTCAAAAAAACGCTCTTGTGGCTCTCTTAGCGGGGCAGACCCTTGGAATGTGTGTCTAAAAAGGACTTCCTCTCATCTTCTAGGTCCCATTTTTTATAATAATTAATAATTTTTAATATTTAAATTAATATTATTATTTTTGAATCCAACCATTAAAAGTAAGTTATTTGGATTTGAGATTACACTCCACTTTGTAGCTTAAACCATTGTTTTTTAGAGAAACTTAGAGGTTTGAAGTTCCTAGTCATGGCAGAGCAACAAAATTCTCTCTCAAGCTCGTTTTGCTCTTTTCAAGTGCCTGTATCCGTACTCACTCCTAAAAGTTTGAGCCAATCTATCAGTGATGATGATGTTACAACCCACTATTTGCTAATTTATCAAATTCTGATACCGATGTTCCAGTTTCTCCATCATTAGTTCAGCCTATTTGTGTGGAGACAACCGCTCCCTTGAGAAGAAAAGATAAGTTTTTGCATCACAATGCATTAAGAGAGGCATGTAGGGTGTATTGTTGTAAAAAAAACAGCTTGAGGACACTTGGATTCAGAAAAATTAAGCAGGAATGTGAAAACTTTTTTGCTTTAAAATGTGCTCAACAGAATACAGCATTACATGGTTTTTTATTAAGGTCTGGAGAGAAGATAAAATATATAGTTTTCGGCACGATTGTGTGTCGAAAGTGTTTTCTTCAAGTGTTTTGTTTAAGTAATGAGCAGATGCAAAAGATCTAAAGTGGTTGCAACAATGGGTGGAAGAATATTCACGGTAGTACATGTGACACTCCTCAGCTGTGTTTTCTCAAGAGAGCTGGATGGAACAATTTGTCACTTATACAATGGTGAGCGCATGCCAAATTCAAAATTCACCCATTTGCCTGATAATTTTACAAAGGGAGAAGTTTACAACCTCTACGTGGAAACGTTGAAAGGAAGGAACATGTCATTTCTTTCATTAACTTCATTTCTTAGAGTTTAGAGACAATATTTCACTGATGTGAAAATTCCCAAGAAAACTAAAATGGGGGTTTGTCAAATTTGTGCAGAGCTCAAAGCCAAAAGAGATGTTGCAAAGACATTTGAAGAAAAAGGTATGTTTGATTTGTGTTTTTTATACGTTTTAATTTATGAATGAGAATTCCAAGTGGTATAATTTAAACTAGCTTTACATTGTTTTGAGTTTTCAGGTCCTATTCTACAAGCACTTAAAGCTCATCGAGAACAACAAAGTACAGAGCGTCAAAGGCTAGAAAAGCATCAAGAGAAGTGCCTTGAGCAGAAAGAAATGTATTTGGGATTATTCATAGATGGAATGGATCAAAAGAAGACGTTGATACCCCATTTTATGCGTGCTCCAAAGAATTTGAAGGAAGAGAATTTCATACAACTACACGTTGTTGGAGCCCTCATCTTTAACGGCATCATGACGTCGAAAGTTTTTATAAACTTTCCAAATTTACACAACGACCCTAACTTGACCATCACCATAATTCAGAAAATAGTAAGTGAATGGCTAGATAATACGGTAAGAGAAAACAAAAATCAAATAGTGCTTGCTTATTTGAGTATGTTGGTGGAGCAGAAAGTTTTCAAAAAGGTTAAACTTGGATTTTTGTTGGTCGGTCACACTCATGATAAAATTAATTAGATAGTAGGTTTTCAGTCAAACTTGCTAAGAAAAGTGCATTTGACCTTCTAGAGGTGTGCACAATTCTTAAAGAAGCTTATGATCCTGGGCTAGAAATTCATGTTTTGAAAGGCACCTATGATTTTAGAGAGTTTGAAATAGGTGGATGCCTTGTTATTCATGGTAGGCGAGGGAGGTCTATACCTTTCCCAGACCAATGCCTTGTGCAGCAAGGAATAGCCATACCGCGGGTGCGCAAACATACTCTTGAAGAAAGCCCTGTTCAAAAAAAAAAAAGGGGGGACAGAAAGGCACCAAGAGAAATGCTTGTCTAATCCAGGATGGTCGCCATTGTGCTTAAAATATTAAACCTTAACACTAAGCAATATCAAAAGTCTGCCAATACATAATTATGTTAGATTTATTAGTGTTGAACCGACATCTTTGACTTAGCATAGGCTAGGTATACTACTTGATAGTCCCTCGATTAACTGTTGTCTTTTGCCTTCTAGGAAAAGAACAATACATTTGGCATAAAACATTCTTTACTTTAGTTAGCTCTGCAGGTAGTAATTATTAAGGCTTGAACAAACCTATTCAATCTCTACACTGCTTCAATGTTTCCTTCCTCTAGCTAATTGGACATTTATTGCCATGTCTTATTCAGTAAAATTTCTTGTTTCGTTATTGTCTGTCATACTTTTGCTTTCAAAAAAAAAAAAAAGAGAACACACAAACTACCTATCGTTTTGCTTGCAGGTACACACTGGAGATGCTACTCTTTCTTGGCATCTACGCACTCGAGGACGTGCGCAAAATAGGAAGGGGAGAGTGTTGCGTGACGAGTGGTGATCAATGCAAGGATGCAACACAAAGATGCAAGCAGGAAAACAAGAGACTTGACATTCTTATTTAGGGCTCTTGTAAAAAGTTCCAAGTTGTAGGTGAGTGTGGGAGTGGGCTTGAGAATAATCCCACATGGGAGGTTTTGGGAGTTTTAGGAGTTTTAGTATAAAAAGTGGCTCATTAAAGAGCTTATGGACACATTGGGCTACACTCATGTTTGAGCTCTCTTGAGACTAGCTCTCCCTCTTATTCATAGAGGTGCAAGCTTTTCTCTCTCCCCATCTACACTATTGTATGAGCAATGCTCTTCTAATTCAATGCAATGAGATGATGTTTATCTCTCTTCTCATTTCTATTCTCTAGTGTGCATGCTTCTTTGTTGATGCTTGTGGATTCTCTATTAGGCTTTGTGTGGTAGTGGATTCAAGCTTAAGCTTCTCCATAGCTTGTAGCTTATCCATGGGCAAGGCATTGCTTGAGTAGTGATTGAGAATGCATATTTATTTCAAGTTCCATTAAGCTTCAAGGTTTGTGTGCATGCTAGGGAAGTAAGTGCTTGAGAATGAAGTATACTTTGAGCTTGTGTATGCATTAGCTTAGCTTTCTTCTTGTATTGGATGGATGAATGAGTGATGAGTGAATGAGCTATGGCAAGATTGAGCTTGTGTGTGTAAAGTCTATGTCAAGATAGTGGTGTTCATAGCATTTTCTCCATTCGTGGATAAGCTTTTGTGCACCGGTACGGGTTGAATCCCTAGCTCCGAAAGGGATGCAAATCCCATTGGATTGAGCTACACACGGATCATACTACTCATGCTACAAGTGAGAGAGTCTTCCGTCTCTCCAGCATGAATATCCAGCTAGGGGGCTTAGGAATTCTTTTCCCTAGTACCCAGGAAAAAACCTAACCAAATTCTTAAATGGATCCCATCACTACAGTGGTTGGGCGGTTGGTTAACTTATTACGAGACTGGATGGGGTTAGGCTGCTGGACTGATGGATCCCTAAAATGAGACTTAATTCTGTTATGGTATGATAGATATAAGATTCCTCCCCAACCCCTCAAGATGTCCAGTTTCTTCCCGTGTAATCAATCCCCTTTTCAGAATAATAAAGGATCTTGTTTCTACCTGTTTTGGCTTAGGGAGAGAAAATGTTCTAGTGAGAGGTAACTCAGTTTTTAGATATCTTTGGATGGAAAAATATCCTTTCTTATTAAACTAAATTCCCCTGAAACAGAAGTTTAAAAAGAATTTCCTAAGGTGCATTAGAAATAAATTATAATCCGTTCAAAAGACCTTAGCCTAGGAGTCCAGATTTTCTAAAAATTCTGGATTAAGGTTATGAGGGATCAATTAGATTAATCCAAATGTAGGGAGGAGGAGATAAATTGAAGAAATAAAGAGAAACCCCCCAAAAATGAGTAAATACTCACATAAGATGAAGAGTGGACTAAGGACCAAGGAAAATAGTTAAAAAACTGATTTTTGACACCTCAAGATGGGGATTCCCCCTCATGAAGGAGGCACCTTTTTTCTCATCATTGCTTTCCATTTTAAGTCAAAAAAATGAGATATTTCATCTCTCCTCTCTCCTAATTCAAGTCTAGTTCCAAAAAGTAAGCTAAACTGACCCAAAAATAGTCAAAAATTGACCAAACTAATTTGGAAAATTCTAGAGCCAGTTTGCTTGGTTTGAGGCTCACTTTTTCCTATAAATAGAAGCCTCCCTCTTTGTAAAAGCTTAATAGTGTTTATGCACTGTTACTCTGCTCCTCCTCCCCAGAGCCAAAAACATTGAATTCACTTGATAATTCACTTGTTTTTTTACTAATTCCTCTACAAAGAATTGGTGGCCACTCTTGATCCGAACAAGAGTAGAACCCTCAATGCCTCAAGCCAAAGGAAAGCTCACAAAACTCCTTGTAAGTTTTTAATTCTACTTTTTTATAATTCTAATCTATGGTTTTCTGAATTCTTTGCTTTTTTAATGTGATTATGGTTTATAAGCCTTGATGAAAAGGCTTCCCCCTTCTCTTCATTAAGAATTTCAACCTTTCTTTATCCTAAAATAAGTAACAAATAAATTGAGTTAAGCTTTTTTTATTGATTACTCCTTAGAAGTGAAAAACTGATTAGATTAGAGTGCTTTATTTCATCTTGGGATAAATTTTAAAGTAAATTTAGAATGTAAAAATTGAGAAATGGTCAGCCATACAAAGGAGGTTATGGCAGAATTTTTCTTAAATTTTGTGGAAATAAGTTTTATCTTTATGTTATTCAAAAAGAATAATCCCCACCATTTGTGCATTCTAAAAGAAATTCTTTTAATTTTAAAATTTTTATTCCTATTTTATACATAAATAGATGTATAAAAGGATTTAAAATTGTTATTTTCATCAGATTCAATTTCTATGCATAGAAAGATGTATATTGAAAATTTTTTTATTATAAAAGTGTTATTTTCATTAGATTCAATTTCTATGCATAAAAAGATGCATATTGGGATTTTTTTAATAAAAGTGTTATTTTCATTAGATTCAATTTCTATGCATAGAAAGATGCATATTGGATATTTTTTTAGTGTTATTTTCATTAGATTCAATTTCTATGCATAGAAAGATGCATATTGGATATTTTTTTAGTGTTATTTTCATTAGATTCAATTTCTATGCATAGAAAGATGCATATTGGATATTTTTATTATTATAAAAGTGTTAGTTTCATTAGATTCAATTTCTATGCATAGAAAGATGCATATTGGATATTTTTTTATTATAAAAGTGTTATTTTCATTAGATTCAATTTCTATGCATAGAAAGATGCATATTGGATATTTTTTATTATAAAAGTGTTATTTTCATTAGATTCAATTTCTATGCATAGAAAGATGTATATTGGATATTTTTTTATTATATTTTAATTAGATTCAATTTCTATGCATATAAAGATGCATATTGGGAATTTTTTTATTATAAAAGTGTTATTTTCATTAGATTTAAACTCTATGCATATAGAAAGATGCATATTGGAAATCTTTTTATTTTAAAAATGTGTTTCCTATTAAAGTGATTTAATGCATAAATAGATGCATAAAGAATTTTTATATCAAAATTAGATTCTCTTTAATTCTATGTTTAATTTCCATGAATATTTGATAAATGAATAAGTAAATACTCTGAGAGGAAAAATTCTATCATTTCATACACTCGGTTTGTAAAGAGAAAATTCAAGAAATCTATCGAAGTCAGAATATTTAGATAAATGATTAATTTATTCCTCATCAGAATTCGTGATTAATTTAAAAATCAGTTAAGTGAATATTCAATGAATGAAATTCAGTAAATTAGTAATTGAAATATCACCCCCTTTTTGAGAAAGATAATTCAAGAAGAAAAAGAGATGTGAGGTAAATAGAAGTGATGAGATGTGTGATGTGAATCAGATAGATATGAATGAAGGGATGGATAGATGTGATGTGAATAGAGGTGATGAGATGTGAGGTAAATAGATTTGATGAGATGTGTGGTGTGAATCATATAGATGTAAATGAAGGGATGGATAGATGTGATGAGAATAGAGGTGATGAGATGTCTGATGTGAATCATATAGATGTGAATGAAGGGATGGATATATGAGATGAGAATAGAGGTGATGAGATGTGAGGTGAATAGATGTGATGAGATGTGTGATGTGAATCAGATAGATGTGCATGAATGGATGGATGGATGTGATGTGAATAGGGGTGAAGAGATGTGAGGTGAATAGATGTGATGAGATGTGATGTCATGTGAATCAGGATGTAAATGAATGATATGGGATGTGAGTGGATGTATGTGAAAGAATGGATATGAATGTATGTAAAAGAATGTGATGTGGATGTGTATGTGAAGGAATGTGATGTGATGAAAAATGATATGATGTGACATGAATATATGTAGATGTGACATGCAAAATGATGTGACATGAATATATGTAGATGTGAAGTGATAGATATGAATGAATGAGATGTGATGGGTGAAAATGGATGTGATCTAATTGAATGTGACGGACGAGAATTGGAGAAAGGGAATACAGATGAAATAAATGAGGAATGATGTGGAAAGACGAGAGTTTGCTATCGAAACTGTATTTATGACCTGTTTTTTTTTAAATGACTGTTTTATGTCAAGAATGCTGGGGAAGCATTTAAAAATGACTGTTTTATGTCAAGAATGTTGGGGAAGCATTTTGACCGTCTTGTGAATGAGATCGTGGAGACCTAATCTGATAAAGTTGCAATAGCTGACGGAGAGTCAATGGAGGACGTCTCGCATAGCAAGGTCCACGGAGGTCTTGACTAGCCCCTCGTTTTGATTAAAGAGGTGAGCTTTCAGTTCAGTGGATGAGGGACCAAGGAAGCGGCCTATGAGTGAAGCGCTAGGTGACCTACGAAGGATCCTAGACTTGTGCTGACCATATGGTGCTCGGGCTCTGGGTCGCCAAAGATACCCACACGTGCGTCGTGGAAGTTATTGGAACAAGGAGTAAGAGTTGTTTTCTAAATTCAAGCATGGATCTGGTTGATTGACCTTGCTGATCCTCAACAGATGAGTCCATGGTTCTTTTATATAGATCTGTTGGTTGATTCCATTTTGTTGGTTGATTCCATTTTGATATGTGAATATTGCCACCGAGTACTATGAGCTAGGAACCATCGAAAAGACCCATGAGTGGACAAGAGCTTTCTGGTTGCCAATGATGCCATAGGTACACTGAGGAAGGAATGATTGAAAATTAGAATTTAATCGAAGTTTTTTTGAAGGATTATGATCAGTGACTATGATTTCATTAAATGATTGTTTTAAAGACAGATGAATCTATGAAAAAGGCAATTTCATATTGGGTGTATAAGTGGTTTGACTAGTTTTAAGTTTGCATGAATATCCGGCTAGGGGGCCTGGGAAGTCTTTTCCCTGGTACCCGGGACTAAACCTAACCAAATTCCTAATTGGATCCCATCACTATAGTGGTTGGGCAGTTGGCTAACCCATGGGACTGGGGTTAGGCTGGACTGATGGATCCCTAAATTGAGACTCAATTCTATTATGGTATAGATGAAGTAAATCCCGGACAAAAAATGTTCTATGGAAAAGAATCAACGGCTGTGTCTCTCAATGAGGAAAAAAGCATTTGTCTCTATGATCGAAGTGCAATCTTTCCCTGATCTAACTATGGGACTTACGGGTTTGGTCAGATCAGTTCAGTTAGTTAAGACTTTTTGACTACGTTAGAAAAAATTATCCTGGAGGAATCGCCCGTGTTTTTTAGGCAATGGGAAGTTTTTCCGGGTTTGGTTTTGGAAGAACGGATGGATTAGTCTCTTGTCCGGATATCCGTGGTGGTGGGCGAGGCCCTGAGTGAGGGACCCTGGCCCACGCAAGAAGTGCTACTTCCGCTACTAGCGATCTTGAATTCGTTGCGTGGTGGGGACAGGGACCTTACAGCTGGTATCAAAGCAAATTTGGCTAAAGTGGATCAACTGAGAAGCCAAAAATGTCAAAAATTGATGTAGCAGAGTAAAAGGTTGAAATTGTGTGATAAATTCATACAAATTGTTATTCAGATTGAAATTCATAAATTGAAAATTGGGTCTTCAGATGGAAGTACCGCAATTATATGGAATCCCTGACTTGCTTGAGGCCTAGACATGATGGTATTTATCTTATAATTCCAAGGACCGTGACTACCCGTATATACCGAGAGTATAACTGTAGCTCTTTACTAGCAGTATATACGAGTAAATCTAAGATCTTGAAATTATAAGTAAAAATGCTATCCAGATGATGAATTCGAATGTGCTTGATATGATTTTAAAATTTTGGTTGAGAACTGAGGAGTTGATTTGGATTCTGATTGAAAAATGATGATTCCTAAATTTTGGATGAAATGTAATAAGCTGAATAAAACCACAATGAGGATGATGGGACGAGTCCCTCTGATGATGTTCATAACTAGAATGATGATAATGACTTCAGCAAGTGGATTGTGCTGACAAATTGCTACTATTAACACTTGATCTAGTGGATCAAGTTAAGGGATGACAAATTAAAAATCTATATAATTGAAATCGCCATGGAGGACTGTTCAGATGGAAATTTTGGTCTAATGGACCATTATTATGTTAAAGATATGAATGAGATGTTCTGAATGAATTGTTATTCGATATTGAGTTCTATATGAATATCTTTATCCCATGATTCTTTGAGGAACTGACCAATTCAAAGAACCTTAGAATCAGTTGAATATAAAATCAGATTTGAATCATAAATAAAGGGACTTAACAAGAATTTTCGTATTGATAGGAGCATGGATCGAGGTCGTTGTGGTAGAAATGATGACCCCCAACTCGACAAGGAAGAGCTCGACTTGGATGTTCATAAAACTCTTCATAGATCGCAGCCTGGACCTTTCAAGGGTGAAGGGGAAAACTTGGGTGAGGCTGTGGAAAAGTGGATCGAAGCAATGGAAGAGTACTTCGATGTCACCGAGTACAATGAGAAGAGCAAAATGGCTCTTGCAA
Source organism: Cibotium barometz (assembly GCF_041138505.1). NCBI lineage: Eukaryota > Viridiplantae > Streptophyta > Polypodiopsida > Cyatheales > Cibotiaceae > Cibotium > Cibotium barometz. The sequence goes on along the minus strand of NC_141104.1, from coordinate 10,999,130 downwards.
GACTGAAGATAGTAGAAGCAGCCAAAGTGGCATGGAGAAACCACTACGAGACAAACCGTCTGGATTGGAATACCTAGACATTGAATGATCTCAAAAATTACCTAAGGACGAGGTTCTGTCCTCCCGGCTTTTTGGAAACAAAGATGAACGAATTCTAAGAGTTAACCCAGGGGAGTAGAACTATTGAATTATATCACCAATAATTTGCTCTCCTCCTCAAATTCTTGCCACCACTGGATGAAGAACTGCTGATGGCCAAGTTCTGAACGAACCTTTGAATATCCTGGTGAAGAATGCCAAGCCAGTTTCCATGGCTGAAGCAGTGCGGAAGGGAAGGATTTTACCAAGGCCCTTGATGTCAAAGTCCCGCCAAAGCCAGCACCATCACCTTTCAAAAGGTTTTTAATTCCAAAAGGTGATTCCAACCTTCCGCCGCCTAAAAGATATCAGGGTCAAAGCCCAAGATATGGGAAGTTCTAGAATGGAAGAAATGTCCTTTTCCCGAAACTCAATCCCCTTGAATTCAACTTCAGAAGTTCCACCCTTGAACAACTTCAGAAGTTCCACCCTTGAACAAGGGAGTGAAATGCTTTTATAATAAACAAATTCCATTATGCATCTTTCTATGCATAGAATCAAATTTAATAAGAATGACACTTTTATAATAAAAAATTTCCTTTATGCATCTTTCTATGCATAGAAATCAAATTTAATAATTAATATCAGTGATATCCATGCATATTCATAGGTGAATATGTACATGGAGTAATTAGAATATTTCTTCAAGATGCAAAAATGGTGGGAATTACTCTTTTGGAGTAACATAAAAACAAACTTTTTTCACAAAATTCTGGAAAATTTTGCCATAACCTCCTTTGTATGGCTGACCATTTCTCATTTTTATCTTTCTTCCCTTAACTTAACTAACCCAATTTAGAATTATAGAACTCTAATCTACACAATTTTCTAAATTCAAGAGAGTAAATAATAAGAAGAGTTTAATTAATCACTTAGTTAATCTTTCTAGGATTAAGAAAGGTTTGAATGTAAAGAAGAGAAGGGGGAGGCCTTTTCATCAAAGGCATAGCATTTGAATTTAATTCAATCATTTGCAAAACATAAAAATCAAGAAAACCATAGATGTTTCATTAAAATTCATAAACAAAGTAAGAAAATTAGCTTACATGGAGCTTGTAAGCTCTCCTTTGGCTTGAGGGATTGAGGGTTCTACTCTTGTTTGAAGAAGCAATAGTCACCAATTCACTTTGGAGAGGATTAGGCCAAAAACATGAATTATTTAAAAAATTCAATGTAGATGGCTCAAGACAGGAGTAGAGTAATAGTGCATAAACACCATTAAGCTTTTACAAAGGGGGAGGCTTCTATTTATAGAAAAAAGTGAGCCTCTAACCAAGCAAACTGATTCTAGAATTTTCCAGATCAATTTGGTCAATTTTTTACCATTTTTGGGTCAGTTCAGCTTACTTTTTGGGATCTAGTTTTGAAATAGGAGAGAGGAGAGATGAAAATATCTCATTTTAAAAATTGGGGGTAATGATGAGAAAAAGGTGCCTACTTCATAAGGGGAGATCCCCACACTGAGGTGTCAAAATTCAGTTTTTTAATTCTTTTCTTTGGTCCTTAGTCCACTCTTCATCTTATGTGAGCATTTACTCATTTTTGGGGGGTTTTTCTTTTATTCTTCAATTTATCTCCTCCCTATACTTGGATTGATCCTATTGGCCCATAGTAACCTTAATTGGACCATAATCCAAAAATTTCTAAAAATTTGGACCCTTAGGCAAAGGTCTTTTATACTTATTTTCAATTAATTCCAATTGCACATTGGAAAGTTCTTTTTGAATTTTTGTTTCAGGGGAAACCATTTTAGACACTAGGTCCAGGATTTTTATATCAAAAAATATCTTAACTTTGAATTACCTCCCTCTAGACATTTTCTCTCTCTAGGACAAAACAGGGTGAAATAGGATCTTTCTTTTATTTCAGAGAGGGGAATATTTATAAGATCAGAAGGGAAGGTTCTTACACCTGTACACCTCAAAAGCTGGAGGGAGGAATCTTACATCCTTCCCTACTTAAAAAACATGAGATGTCCTCATCTCGCAAACTAGTTGACAACTCTTTCCCTTAAGATCCAACTGATTCTGGGGTTCCTTATAGTCTGGTCAACCCAGCAGAATCCTAGGATAAAGATCCCTTATATAGAACTCATCATCAAAAAACAATTCATTCAGATCATATCATTCATATCTTTAACACAATAATGGTCCATTAGACCGAAATTCATTCAGATCATATCATTCATATCTTTAACACTATTCATTCAGATCATATCATTCATATCTTTCATATCTTATATAGAACTCATCATCAGATAACAATTCATTCAAATCATATCATTCATATCTTTAACACAATAATGGTCCATTAGACCGAAATTTCCATCTGAACAGTCCTCCATGGGAATTTCCATCTGAACAGTCCTCCATGGGAATTTCAATTATACAGATTTTTAATTTGTCATCCCTTAACTTGATCCACTGGGTCAAGTGTTAACAGTATCAATCTCTCAGCACAATCCACTAATCTCATAGTGATTTGCTGAAGTCATTATTGTCATTCCAGTTACGAACATCATCACAGGGACTCGTCCCATTCATCCTCATTGTCTCAGCTTCTCCCTTTTCAACCAAAATTCAAGAATCATCATTTTTCAGTCAGAATCCAAATCAACTCATTAGTTCTCAACTAGAGTTTTAAAATCATATCAACCACATTCGAATCCATCATTTGGATAGCATTTTTGCTTATAATTTCAAGGTCTTAGATTTACTCGTATATACTGCCAATAAAGAGCTGCAGTTATACCCTCGGTATATACGGATAGTCACGGTCCTGGAATTTTAAGGTAAATACCATCATGTCTAGGCCTAAAGCAAGCCAAGGATTCCATACAATTACGGTACTTCCATCTGAAGACCCAATTACTAATTTATGAATTTCAGTCTGAATATCAATTTGTATGAATTTCGTCACATATTTTTAACTTTTTACTATTACTTCATAAATTTTTGACATTTTTGGCTTCTCGGTTGATCCACTTTAGCCAATTCGCTCTGATAACAAAACTGAAGGATCCCTGTCCCCTCCGTGCAACGAATTCTGGGGTGCTAGCAGTGGAAGTAGCACTTCTTGCGTGGGGCAGGGTTCCTCACTCGAGGCCTTGCCCACATATATCCGGACAAGAGACAAATCCCTCGTTTCTTCCAAAATCAAACCTGGCTAAACTTCCCTCATTGGGAAAGCACGGGCGATTCCTCCAAGATATTTTTGCTCTAACGTAGTCAAGAGCCTTAACTAATTAAACTGATTGGACCGAACCCGTAAGTCCCATAGTCAGATCAAGGAAAAGACTTGCACTTGGATCATAGAGAACAACACTTTTTTTCTCATTGAGAGGCACAACCATTGATTCTTTTCCATAAAACAATTTTTATCCGGGATCTACTTCATCTATCGTACCATAACAGAATTGAGTCTCATTTTAGGGATCCATCAGTCCAGCCTAACCCCTTCTAGTCCCGTGGGTTAGCCAACCGCCCAACCACTGTAGTGATGGGATCCATTTAAGAATTTGTTTAGGTTTTGTCTCGGGTACCAGAAAAAGAGTTCCCATGCCCCCTAGCCAGATATTCATGCAAACTTAAAACTAGTCACACCACTTACATACCCAATATGAAATTGCCTTTTTCACAGTTTCAGTTGTCTTTTAACCAATCTTTTAATGAAACTATAGTAACCCTGATCATAATCCTCCAAATATCCGATTGAATGCTAATTTACAATTTTTCCTTCATCGGTGTACCTATGGCATCATTTGGCAAACCAGAGCGCTCACCACCTGTCCTTTTCGATAAATCCTAGCTCATAGTACCCAAAAATATATTCACTTATAAAAATCAAAATGGAATCTCCGTTGAAGTGATATCAACAAGATCAACCAACAGATCCATATAAAAGAGCCATGGACTCATCCGTTGAGGACCAGCAAGGTCAATCAACCAGATCCATGCTCGAATTCAGAAAACAATTCTTACTACTTGATCCAATATCTTCCCCAATGCACGTGTGGGTATCTTTGGCGACTCAGAGCCCGAGCACCGTATAGTCAGCACCCTCTAGGATCCTTCGCAAGTCACCTAGCGCTTCACTTATAGGCCGCTTCCTTGGTCTCTCATCCACCGTACTGGGAGCTCACCATTTAGATCGAACTGAGGCTGTTGCAACTTTATTAGTTAGGTCTCCCCACCACGACCTCATGTACAAGACGGTCAAAGTGCTTCCCCAGCATTCTTGACATAAAACAGTCATTTAAAAACAGGTCATAAATATAGTTTCTATAATGAACTCTCGTCTTTCCACATTGTTCCACATCAATCCACATTATTTAATCCACATCCATTTCATATGTATTCCCTTTCTCATCCAATCACATCATTTTCATCTCATCACATCTTTCCTCATTTATCCTCATCAGATCTTATCCACTCGCATCTACCCATATCCACATCTCATCACATCACATTCATTCACATCTCATCCATTCATATCTACCCCGATCCACATCACATCACATTGCATCCATTCACCTCACATCTCATTCATTCACATCTATCCCGATTCACATCCCATCACATCTCATCCATTCACATCACATTCGTTCATATCCATCACATTCATTCTCATCACCATCCCATCACATACATTCTATCCACAAAACATCACATCACATCTATCCACATCATATCTCATTCATACACATCTCGTCTCATTCATCCACATCCATCCAATCATTCACAAGTACAACTACCCACATCCATCCAATCGTTCACAAGTATGACTACCCACATCTATCTATACATTCATATCTATCACTTCGCATCCACATCTCGTCTCATTCATCCACATCAATCCAATCATTCACAAGTACAACCACCCACATCCATCCAATCGTTCACAAGTATGACTACCCACATCTATCTATACATTCATATCTATCACTTCGCATCCACATATATTCATGTCACATCACATCTCTTTACATCACATCACATTCTTTCACATACACATCCACATCCATTCTTCCAAATACATCCACATCACATTCTTTCACATACATCCACCTCCATTCTTTCACATACATCCACCTCCATTATTTCACATACATATCCACATCCATTCTTCACATACACATCCACATCCATTCTTCACATACACATGCACATCCCTTCTTCACATACACGTCCACATCCATTCTTCACATACACATTCACATCCATTCTTTCACATACACATCCACATCCATTCTTTCACATGCATATCCACATCCATTCTTCACACATACATTCACATCCGTTTTCATCACATATCATCCATTCACATCCCATATCATTCATTTACATCCCGATTCACATGACATCACATCTCATCCATTCATTCACATCTATCTGATTCAATCTCATTCATTCACCTCCCGATTCACATCACATTACATCTCATCCATTCATTCACTCAAGGACCCCTTCGTCAGCCCTCGCCCATCGCACCAAAAGCTCACCATTTTTCAACCATATTGAGGTTGGTCAAGACCTAGGCTTTGCCGCGTGAGCCATCCCTTGAAGACTCCCCGCCACAGCTGATTACAACGGAACTTCCCTTAGAAAAACATATACCAAATGCTCCCTCTAGCATTCTGGCATATGACAGTCCTTTAAGAAAACAAGGTTCCTATGCAAGTTTTCAGTATGATTTTCTTTTGAATACAAGGAGTATTTCTTGAATCGGTATCCCCAAAAATTCATGATCGAAATTCTAAATTTCATACCAGAATTCCTCGAATTCGATAACCTTGATCCACAGATCAATTTGAAGGGTCTCAAACTTAGTTTCAGATTTCGCGGGAGTTTTGAGTGTATTTTTCTAAACAAGTCACACCTTCTTTCCTCGAAACTGACGAAAGAGTTTGGTCTTGGTCATAGTTTGATTCAAGGTTCGAATCGGATAACATTTTTCCTAAACTATCTTTCTCGAAAAGGTTTGATAATTTAGTTACTATTTTACTGAATTTCTTTCTTTGAATATTCACTTAACTGATTTCTAAATTAGTTATGAATTCTAATAAGGAATAAATTATTCATTTATCTGAATATTTCGATCTTGATAGATTTCTTGAATTTTCTTTTTACAATTTGTGTGAATATATAACAATACAAATTTCTCTTTTAGAGTATTGAGTTATTCATTTATCAAATACTCAAAGAATTTAAACATAGAATTTAACAGAATTCTAATTTTGATATAAAAACTCTTTATGCATCTATTTATGCATAAAAATCAACTTCAATGGGAATTACACTTTTATTAAAAAAATCCTTTTATGCATCTATTTATGCATAAAATCAAATTTAATAGGAATAACACTTTTAAAATAAAAAGAATTTCTTTATGCATCTATTTATGCATAAAAATCAATTTTTATAAGAATAACGCATTTAGAATAAAAAAATTTCCTTTATGCATCTTTCGATGCATAAAAATCAAATTTAATAGGAATAAAACTTTTAAAATAAAACAAATTTCCTTTATGCATCTTTCTATGCATAAAGTCAAATTTAATAAGAATAACACTTTTATAATAATAAAAATTTCTTTATGCATCTTTCTATGCATAAAAATCAAATTTAATAAGAATAATACTTTTATAATAAAAAAATTTCCATTATGCATCTTTCTATGAATAGAATCAATTTTAATAAGAATAACACTTTTATAATAATAAAAAATTTCTTTATGCATCTTTCTATGCATAAAAAATAAATTTAATAGAAATAACACTTTTATAATAAAAAAATTCCATTATGCATCTTTCTATGCATAGAATCAAATTTAATAAGAATAACACTTTTATAATTAATTAAATTCCTTTATGCATCTTTCTATGCATAAAAATAAATTTAATAAGAATAACACTTTGATAATAATAAAAATTTCACTGTGCATCTTTCTATGCATAGAAATCAAATTTAATAAGAATAACACTTTTGTAATAAAGAAAATTTCCTTTATGCATCTTTCTATGCATGAAAATCAAATTAAATAAGAGTAACACTTTTGTAAAAATTCCTTTATGCATCTTTCTATGCATAAAAATCAAATTTAATAAGAATAACACTTTTATAATAAAAAAATTCCATTATATATCTTTCTATGCATAGAATCAAATTTAATAAGAATAAAAATTTTGTAATAAAAAAATTACTTTATGTAATTTTCTATGCATAGAAATCAAATTTAATAATTAATATCAGTGATATCCATGCATATTCATAGGTGAATATGTACATGGAGTAATTAGAATATTTCTTTAAGATGCAAAAATGGTGGGAATTACTCTTTTGGAGTAACATAAGAACAAACTTTCTTTTTCACAAAATTCTGGAAAATTTTGCCATAACCTCCTTTGTATGGCTGACCATTTCTCATTTTTATCTTTCTCCCCTTCACTTAATTAACCCAATTTAGAACTATAGAACTCTAATCTACACAATTTTCTAAATTCAAGAGAGTAAACAATAAGAAGAGTTTAATTAGTCACTTAGTTAATCTTTCTAGGATTAAGAAAGGTTGGAATGTAAAGAAGAGAAGGGGGTGGCCTTTTCATCAAAGACATAGCATTTGAATTTAATTCAATCATTTGCAAAACATAAAAATCAAGAAAACCATAGATTTTTCATTATAATTCATAAACAAAGTAAGAAAGTAAACTTACATGGATCTTGTAAGCTCTCCTTTGGCTTGAGGGATTGAGGGTTCTACTCTTGTTTGAAGCAATAGTGGCCACCAATTCACTTTGGAGAGGATTAGGCCAAAAACAATTGAATTATTAAAAAAATTCAATGTAGATGGCTCAGGACCAGGAGTAGAGTAACAGTGCATAAACACCATTAAGCTTTTACAAAGGGGGAGGCTTCTATTTATAGGAAAAAGTGAGCCTCTAACCAAGCAAACTGATTCTAGAATTTTTGAGATCAATTTGGTCAAATTTTGAGCATTTTTGGGTCAGTTCAGCTTACTTTTTGGATCTAGTTTTGAAATAGGAGAGAGGAGAGATGAAAAGATCTCATTTTATTATGTATATTGATTAAAATTTGGAAAAACTGATGAGAAAAATGTGCCTAATTCATGAGGGGAGATGCCCACACACTGAGGTGTCAAAATTCTGTTTTTTAATTCTTTTCTTTGATCCTTAGTCCACTCTTCATCTTATGTGAGCATTTACTCATTTTTGGGGGGGTTTTCTTTTAATCTTCAATTTATCTCATCCCTACACTTGGATTGATCCTATTGGCCCATAGGAACCTTAATTGGACCATAATCCAAAAATTTCTAAAAATTTGGACCCTTAGGCTAAGGTCCTTTATAGGTGTCTTCAATTAATTCCAATTGTACATTGGAAAGTTCTTTTTGAATTACTATTTTAGGAGAAACCATTTTAGACACTAGGAGGATTTTTATATCCAAAAATATCTCAATTTTAAATTACCTTCCTCTAGACATTTTCTCTCTCCAGGCCAAAACAGGATCTTTCTTTTATTTTAGAGAGAAGGGAATAATTATAAGATCAGAAGGGAAGGTTCGTACACCTGTACACCTCAAAAGCTGGAGGGAGGAATCTTACATCATTTCCCACCTAAAAAACGTGAGATGTCCTTATCTCGCAAACTAGAGGACAACTCTTTCCCTTAAGATCCAACTGATTATGGGGTTCCTTATAGTCCGATCAACCCAACAGAATCCTGGGATAAAGATTCCTTATATAGAACTCATCATCAGATAACAATTCATTCTGATCATATCATTCATATCTTTAACACAATAATGGTCCATTAGACTGAAATTTCCATCTGAACAGTCCTCCATGGGAATTTCAATTATACAGATTTTTAATTTGTCATCCCTTAACTTGATCCACTAGGTCAAGTGTTAATAGTAGCAATCTCTCAGCACAATCCACTAATCTCATAGTGATTTGCTGAAGTCATTATTGTCATTCTAGTTAAACATCATCACAGGGACTCATCCCATTCATCCTCATTGTGGTTTTGCTCAGCTTATCGCTTTTCAACCAAAATTCAAGAATCATCATTTTTCAATCAGAATCCAAATCAACTCATCAGTTTCTTAACCAAAGTTTTAAAATCATATCAACCACATTCGAATTCATCATCTGGATAGCATTTTTGCTTATAATTTCAAGGTCTTAGATTTACTCGTATATACTGCTAGTAAAGAGCTACAGTTATACCCTCGGTATATAAGGGTATTCACGGTCCTTGGAATTTTAAGGTAAATACCATCATGTCTAGGCCTCAAGCAAGTCAGAGATTCCATACAATTGCGGTACTTCCATCTGAAGACCCAATTACTAATTTATGAATTTCAGTCTGAATATCAATTTGTATGAATTTCATCACATTTCATACTTTTTACTGTTACTTCATAAATTTTTGACATTTTTGGCTTCTCGGTTGATCCACTTTAGCCAATTCGCTCTGATACCAGCTGAAAGATCCCTATCCCGTCCACGCAACAAATTCTAGGGTGCTAGCAGCGGAAGTAGCACTTCTTGTGTGGGGCAAGGTCTCTCACTCGGAGCCTCGCCCACGTATATCCGGACAAGAGACTAATCCCTCGCTTCTTCCAAGACCGAACTCGGAAAAACTTCCCTCGCCCGGAAAGCACGAGCGATTCCTCCAGGATATTTCTACTCTAACATAGTCAAGAGCCTTAACTAACTGAATTGATCTGACCAAACCCGTAAGTCCCATAGTCAGATCAAGGAAAAGACTTACACTTAGATCATAGAGATCAACGCTTTTTTCCTCATTGAGAGGAATAGCCATTGATTCTTTTCCATAGAACACATTTTATTTGGGATTTACTTCATCTATCGTACCATAACAAAATTGAGTCTCATTTTAGGGATCCATTAGTCTAGCCTAATCCCGTGGGTTAGCCAACCGCCCAACCACTGTAGTAATGGGATCCATTTAAGAATTTGGTTAGCTTTTGTCCCGGGTACCAGGGAAAAGAGTTCCCAGGCCCCCTAGGCGGATATTCATGCAAACTTAAAACTAGTCACACCACTTACACACCCAATATGAGATTGCCTTTTTCATAGATTCAGTTGTCTTTAAAACAATCTTTAAATGAAACTATAGTATCACTGATCATAATCCTCCAAAATATCTGGTTGAATCCTAATTTCCAATTTTTCCTTCACATCGATGTACCTATGGCATCATTGCCAACCAGAACGCTCACCACCGTCCACTCAGGGGCCTTTTCGATAATTCCTAGCTCATAGTACTTGGCAATATATTCACTTATTAAAATCAAAATGGAATCTCCGTTGAAGATCAGCAAGATCAACCAACAGATCCATATAAAAGTGCCATGGACTCATCCGTTGAGGACCAGCAAGGTCAATCAACCAGATCCATGCCCGAATTCAGAAAACAACTCTTACTCCTTGATCCAATATCTTCCTTGACACACGTGTCAGTATCTTCGGCGACCCAAAGCCCAAGCACTGTATGGTCAGCACTCTCTAGGATCCTTTGCAGGTCGCCTAGTGCTTCACTTATAGGCCGCTTCCTTGGTCCCTCATCCACTGTACTGGAAGCTCACCATTTAAATCAAACCGAGGTTGGTCAAGACCTCGGCCGACCTTGCTACGCAAGACGTCCTCCATTGATTCTTCGTCCAGCTGTTGCAACTTTATCAGTTAGGTCTCCACGACCTCATTCACAAGACGGTTAAAATGCTTCCCCAACATTCTTGACATAAAACAGTCATTTAAAAATAGGTCATAAATACAGTTTCTATAAGGAACTCTCGTCTTTCGACATTGTTCCACATCAATCCACATTATTTAATCCACATCCATTTTATATGTATTCCCATTCTTATCCAATCACATCATTTTCATCTCATCACATCTTTTCTCATTTATCCTCATCAGATCTCATCCACTCGCATCTACCCATATCCACATCCCATCACATCACATTCATTCACATCTTATCCATTCATATCTACCTCGATCCACATCACATCACATCACTTCCATTTCACCTCACATCTCATTCATTCACATCTATCCCTATTCACATCATGTCACATCTCATCCATTCACATCTATCCCTATTCACATCGTGTCACATCTCATCCATTCACATCACATTTGTTCATATCCATCACATTAATTCTCATCACCATCCCATCACATACATTCTATCCACATAAAAATACATCACATCTATCCACATCATATCTCATTCATCCACATCCATCCAATCGTTCACATGTACGACTATCCACATCTTTCCATATATTCATATCTATCACTTCACATCCATATATATTCATGTCACATCACATTCTTTCACACACACATCCACATCCATTCTTTCACATACACATCCACATCCATTCTTTCACATACATCCACATCCATTCTTTCACATACACATACACATCCACATCCATTCTTTCACATACCACATCCATTCTTCACATACACATCCACATCCATTCTTTCACATACCACATCCATTCTTCACATACACATCCGCATTCATTCTTTCACATACACATCCACATCCATTCTTTCACATACCACATCCATTCTTCACATACACATCCGCATTCATTCTTCCACATACACATCCACATCCATTCTTTCACATACACATCCGCATCCATTCTTTCACATACACATCCGCATCCATTCTTCACATACACATTCACATCCATTTTCATCACATATCATCCATTCACATCCCATATCATTCATTTACATCTCGATTCATTGGATATCACATCTCATCCATTCATTCACATCTATCTGATTCACATGTCATCACATCTCATTCATTCACCTCCCGATTCACATCACATTACATCTCATCCATTCATTAACTCAAGGACCGCTTTGTCGGCCCTCGCCCATTGTACCGGAAGCTCACCATTTTTTAACCATAGCGAGGCTGGTCAGGCTTTGCCGCGTGAGGCCGTCCCTTGAACACTTCCCCGCCAGCTGATTGCAACTAAACTTCCCTTAGAAAAACATATGCCAAATGCTCCCTCCAGCATTCTGGCGTAAGACAGTCCTTTATGAAAAAAGGGTTTTTATGCAAGTTTTGAGTATGATTTTCTTTTGAATACAAGGAGTATTTCTTGAATCATTATCCCCAAAACTTTTTGATCGAATTTCTGAATTTCATACCAGAATTCCTCGAATTCGATAACCTTCATCCTCCACAGATCAATTTGAAGGGTCTCAAACTTAGTTTCAGATTTGGCAGGAGTTTTGAGTGTATTTTTCTAGACTGGTCACACCTTCTTTCCTCGAAACTGACGAAAGAGTTTGGTCTTGGTCATAGTCTGATTCAAGGTTTGAATCAGATAAGATTTTTCGTGAACTATCTTTCTCAAAAAGGTTTGATAATTCAGTTACTATTTTACTGAATTTCTTTCGTTGAATATTCACTTAACTGATTTCTAAATTAGTTACGAATTCCAATGAGGAATAAATTAATCATTTATCTGAATATTTTGATCTCGATAGATTTCTTGAATTTTCTTTTTACAATCTGTGTGAATATAAAACGATAGAAATTTCTTTCTTAGAGTATTTAATTATTCATTTATCAAATACTCATAGAATTTAGACACAGAATTTAAGAGAACTCTAATTTTGACATGAAAGTTCTTTATGCATCTATTTATGCATAAAAGTCAACTTCAGTGGATATAACACTTTTTTTAAAAAAATCCTTTTATGCATAAAATTAAATTTAATAGGAATAACACTTTTAAAATAAAAAGAATTTCTTTATGCATCTATTTATGCATAAAAATTAACTTTTATAAGAATAACACTTTTATAATTAAAAGAAATCCTTTATGCATCTTTCTATGCATAAAAATCAAATTTAATAGGAATAACACTTTTATAATAAAAAAAATTTCTTTATGCATCTTTCTATGCATAGAATCAAATTTAATAAGAATAACACTTTTATAATTTAAAAAATTTCTTTATGCATGCATAAAAATTAAAGTTATTAAGAATAATACTTTAATAATAAAAAAAATTTCCATTGTGCATCTTTCTATGCATAGAATCAAATTTAATAAGAATAACACTTTTATAATAATAAAAATTTCTTTATGCATCTTTCTATGCATAAAAATCAAATTTAATAAGAATAACACTTTTATAATAAATAAAACTCCATTATGCATCTTTCTATGCATAGAATAAAATTTAAAAGGAATAACACTTTTATGATCAAAAAATTCCTTTATGCATCTTTCTATGCATACAAATCAAATTTAATAAGAATAAGACTTTATAATTAAAAAATTTATTATGCATCTTTCTATGCATAGAAATCAAATTTAATAAGAATAACACTTTTGTAATTAAAAAAATTCCTTTATGCATCTTTCTATGCATAGAAATTAAATTTAATAAGAATAACACTTTTGTAAAAATTCCTTTATGCATCTTTCTATGCTTAGAAATCAAATTTAATAAGAATAACACTTTCATAATAAAAACATTCCATTATGCATCTTTCTATGCATAGAATCAAATTTATTAAGAATAACACTTTTATAATAAAAAATTCCTTTATGCATCTTTCTATGCATAGAAATAAAATTTAATAATTAATATCAATGATATCCATGCATATTCATAGGTGAATATGTACATGGAGTAATTAGAATATTTCTTTAAGATGCAAAAATTGTGGGAATTACTCTTTTGGAATAACATAAAAACAAACTTTCTTTTTCACAAAATTCTAGAAAATTTTGCCATAACTTCCTTTGTATGGCTGACCATTTCTCATTTTTATCTTTCTCCGCTTAACTTAATTAACCAATTTAGAATTATTGAACTCTAATCTACACAATTTTCTAAATTCAGGAGAGTAAACAATAAGAAGAGTTTAATTAATCACTTAGTTAATCTTTCTAAGATTAAGAAAGGTTGTAATGTAAATAAGAGAAGAGGGTGGTCTTTTCATCAAAGACATAGCATTTGAATTTAATTCAATCATTTGCAAAACATAAAAATCAAGAAAACCATAGATTTTTCATTATAATTCATAAACAAAGTAAGAAAGTAAACTTACATGGATCTTGTAAGCTCTCCTTTGGCTTGAGGGATTGAGGGTTCTATACTCTTGTTTGAAGCAATAGTGGCCACCAATTCACTTTGGAGAGGATTAGGCCAAAAACAATTGAATTATTAAAAAAATTCAATGTAGATGGCTCAGGACCAGGAGTAGAGTAACAATGCATAAACACCATTAAGCTTTTACAAAGGGGGAGGCTTCTATTTATAGGAAAAAGTGAGCCTCTAACCAAGCAAACTGATTCTAGAATTTTTGAGATCAGTTTGGTCAAATTTTGACCATTTTTGGGTCAATTCAGCTTACTTTTTGGATCTAGTTTCGAAATAAGAGAGACGAGAGATGAAAATATCTCATTTTATTGACTAAAAATTGGGGGTAATGATGAGAAAAAGGTGCCTACTTCATGAGGGGAGATCCCCACATTGAGGTGTCAAAATTCAGTTTTTTAATTCTTCTCTTTGCTCCTTAGGCCACTCTTCATCTTATGTGAGCATTTACTCATTTTTGGGGGGTTTTTCTTTTTTATTCTTCAATTTATCTCCTCCTTACACAGATTGATCCTATTGGCCCATAGGAACCTTAATTGGACCATAATCTAAAAATTTCTAAAAATTTAGACCCTTAGGCTAAGGTCCTTTATACCTACTTTCAATTAATTCCAATTGCACATTGGAAAGTTCTTTTTGAATTTTTGTTTCAGGGGAAACCATTTTAGACACTAGGAGGATTTTTATATCCAAAAATATCTCAATTTTAAATTATCTCCGTCTAGACATTTTCTCTCTCCAAGCCAAAACAAGGTAAAATAGGATATTTCTTTTATTTCAGAGAGGGGAATAATTATAAGATCAGAAGGTTCTTACACCAGTACACCTCAAAAGCTGGAGGGAGGAATCTTACAAGGTTGGTCTCAAGACCTTGGGAGGATTTGCTCGCGAGCGACGAGAGACGTCCTTCACTGACTCCCCCGACTTTTGTAACGTAAACTCTCCTTACATTAAACAATAAACCAAATGCTTCCTCCAGCATTCTAGCGTAAGTCAGTCCTTTACAAAAAAAAAAGGAGTTTCTATGCAAGTGGGATTTTTCCATTGAGTTTGTTTTCATCTCACGAAAAGCTATTTCACGAGAAAACATCTCTAGTATTGGTTTCACAAGGCCTTTCATTCAAAACCCAGACTTCCTCAATGATGATGAAAATCATGAATCTCGTATCTCGGGTCATCCATCCATCAAATACAAATCAAAACAAATTTCTAACTTATTTCTAAACGATTTCAGGTCTTAGGGAAAACTTCTCTAAATCAGGCGGATATCCCTTCTTCGTAGTAGTACTAAAGATATGGGAATGGTCACAAGTCTTTGGCTTAATTTACAATTCAAGAGATGGGCAGGCATCTTATTGTCCCACCTTTCTCAAGTGATCATGGTCTAACACCAAAATGCTTGAATTTATTCCTATAGATATTTTCCCATTTATCTCAAAAAATAAATGTGAATTCTAATCGCATGTTCATAAACATTCAATAATATGAAAATTCATTCTACTTTGGATATAAAAGAACTATAAATAATTCTACTCATGAGTAATGGAATTTAAACATGGATATTTCTTTTCTAAATTAACCTTCAATAAATATGCATGCATCATTTCATTAAAATAATTTGCATGAAAATATTCTTAAACATTCTCTTTTTCATTTAAACCTAGGTATCAACATGCCATAAATATATACATGGAAATATGATGAAACATTCTCTTTTGATGCTAAAATTAATTATGTATATTCATATATAAAAATGTGATGAAACTTCCTCTTTTTGATATAAAAATAATAATGTATAGATATACCATGAATATACACATGAAAATATGTTCACACAACTACTTTTGATATCTAAAAATGTCTAGTCATAAGCATACCATGAATATACATAATAATATATTCACATAACCTCTTTTGTCATCTAAAAAATCATGCATACACATGCATGAATATAATTATGACAATATAATAAAAATTTCTCTTTTTAACATCTAAATATTTATGCATACCCATTCTATGAATGTATACACAAAAATATAATGAAAATCTTTCTTTTAGCATTTAGAATATTTATGTATAGAAATACATAATATTTATACATAAAAGTATGATGAAATTCCTCTTTTAGCATTAGAGTATTTATACATAAAATTACATGAGAATCCCTCTTTTAGCATTATAATATTTATGCATAACATACATAAATTTTTATACATAAAAATATAGTGAAACTTTCACTTTTAATATAAAAACTAATTTATGCATAAACCTAAGCATAAACATAAACATAAATGCATCTAAACATCATTATAAACCTTAAAATAAAGTATTAAGCAAGAGGGTTAACATCTTTACCATTAATTATTTACTTGATTTAGAAAGCATGGTTTAAAGAGATAACCATGAAAATAACATTCTTCCAAGCATGTGGAAGAGAAGAGAAGAAGGAGATTCATCCTTCATGGATGCATAACCAAAAAGAAACAGTGTCTTCATTCTAAACATGAGTATTAATCATAAATCATGACCATAGGCATGAAAGATTAGTATATAAACCAACTCCACATGGTTTAAGAGGAGAAACATGGATTAGAGAACTTTAAAAACATGTGGAAAACAAAAGAAGATCTCCTAATTCTTAAGAAAGAGATTATTCATCTACTTAATCCAGAAAACAAGACTTCAAGATGAGAATCATGCATCTTCATGCTTTCAAAGCATGTAGAGAAGAAGATAGTCTAAGCATCATTGCTTAGTCTTACCCTTGGTGTGAGCTTGATTCTTTATCTTGCAAGGAGATGTGTATCCCTCAAGGAAGAGGCTTGCCCACCAAGAGAAGAGGGTAGTCTTCAAGAGAAGAAGAGCACCAAAGCTTCACAATGGAAAGGAAGAGGAATGATGGAAATACACTAAAATGAATTTAACACCAACATGAGAATACACTAGAATGAAAATAAAAAGTAATGGGGTTGTATATATAGGTGAGGAAGGCCACCAACCAAGCCCAACTGGGATCAAGAGGCTTCCAGCTTCAGTTTTGGCCAAATTGGACAAGATTTAGACTAGTTATGCCCACTTTTTGATCTAGTTTGGAAGAGGAGAGATGAGAGATGAAATATCCCATGCTTTTGGAGTTATTTTGAATTAAAAAATGGGAGCTTGATGGGACTTCTAGGCGCCTCCTTGAAGCCCTCTTCCCACTCCCTTGAGGTGTCAAAATTCACATTTTTAAAGATTAAGTACCAGTACTAGTCAACTCTTCATCTTATGTGAAAATTTACTCAATTTTGGTGGATTTTCTTTTCTTCTTGCATTTTTCTTATTCAAACACTCCAATTCTGGGAGGGGGACCTGAGACTACTCTGCACTGAGGTTGTAAGCTGAGCTCGCATTCCTCTAGGGTTTCTCCAACTTTGGCGAGAGGGACCTTGATCAGACTGATAATGAAGGGGTCAGTCTGGGCACTCTAGGACCTTGACTTCCTTGGCCCACTGACATAGAAGGAGTTGGGCAGTCCTTGAGAGCTAGTGCCCAAAACTTTGATAGCCAAAACATATGTTCTCACTTCTAAGGTCTTCCAGAGTTCTAGAGAATGTGTTCCAAGGAAAAGACCTTCCTTCCATTCTGAAACTTCCTGTATCTTGGTTTTGACTCTTAGGACCTTGGTGTCTCTTAGGAGGCAGAAAGTTGGAAACACTTCCCAAGGTTTGGAATCTTTGGAAAGACGAGGGTGCTGGCTTCGACGAGACCTTGACAACAAAGGCCTTGGCGAAATCTTTTGCCATCTGCACTGCTTTAGCCATAGAAAATGGCTTAGCATTCTTCACCAAGGTATCCAAGGGTTTGTTCATTCTCACCAAATGAACCTGGCCATCAGCTATTCTTCATCCAGCTGTGGTGAGTATTTGAGGAGGAGAGCGAATGCTTGGTGATATTCCTCCGTAGTTTGTCTCCCTTGGGTTAGCTCAAGAAACTCATTCATCTTTGTTTTTGAGAAGCCTGGAGGACAAAATCTCTTTTTGAGGTAAGTCTTGAGATCATCCCACATCGTCTGGTGGGTGTTCTGATCCAAGCGGTTTGACTTGCAGTGGTTCCTCCACGCTACTTTACATGTCTCTATGATCTTCAGCCTAGTAAGAGCCACCTTACTTTTATCGTTGTAACTTGTGACATTTGAAGTACTCCTCCATAGCTTTGATCCACTTTTCTACGGCCTCACCTAAGTGTTCCCCTTCATCCTTGAAGGGACCTGGTTGAGATTTGTGTAGAGCTTTACAAATGTCACGGTCAAGCTCATCCTCATCCACATGAGGATCTGGCTGTCTACCATGATGTTCTCATCTCATGATTCTACCAAAACGATACATCGTTAAATTTTCTATTTGACTTTGTTCCGAGATTCTAAGACTAAGAAGTTCAAAAATAATTCCTTCAAACAAGGTAATCATTCTACTATAGATCCAACTGATTTGGGGATTTCTTAGAGTTTGGTCAACCCTCTAAAAATCATGGGATAAATATCCTTTCTATAGGAAGAAACATACAGAACTCATTTACCAAAAAAAGATCATTCATATCTTTAACACAATAATGGTCCATCAAAATTAACATTTGAACATTCCCCATGGGAATTTCAATTATACAGGTTCTTAATTCGTTATTCCACAATTGGGTCCACTGGGCCAACGTTCAAGCTCCAAACAATCTCTCCAAATAATTTGTCAGCATGATCCACTAATCTTATAGTGATCTGTTGAAAGTCTTGATTGTCTTACAAGTTACTAACATCATCATCACTGGAATTATCTCCATTCATCATCATCATGACTTATTCAACTCATCTACTTTCAACCAGAATTCAAAAATCATCATCCTTCAATCAGAATCCAAATCAACTCATCTACCTTCAATCAGAATCTAAATCAATCCATCAATTTTTCAACTCATCTACCTTCAATCAGAATCTAAATCAATCCATCAATTTTTAACCAGAATTCTAAAATCATATCAACTAGCATTCGAAAAATGAAATCATCATCTAGAAAAAAAAATCCAACAGAGTATTTCTCCTCATAACTTCAAGACCTTAGATTCACTCGCATATATTATCAGTATAGAGCTGAAGTTATACCCACGGTATATACGGGTTTTCAGGGGCCTTGGTGCTATAAGGCAAATGGCATCATATCTAGGCCTCAAGTAAGATTGGGGATTCCACATAAACATGGTACTTCCATCTAAAAACCAAATTTCAATTTATGAATTTCCATTCTGAATATCAACTCATGCAAATTTTAACACACAATTACAATCTTTCATTGGTAACTCACACATTTTTTACATTTCTTGCTTCTTGGTTTATCAACTTCAACCAAATTCTCTCAACTTCAACCAAATTCTTGGTTTATCAACTTCAACCAAATTCTCTCATACCAGATTTGAGAACCCTGCCCTCTCTGAGCATCAAACTCTGGAGTACTAGCAGCGAAAGTAGCAACTTCACGTCGTGCAGGGTAGAGCTTCCCACTCGGGGCCTTGCCCACAAATCTCCGGGCGACAAGACTAGTCCGGCGGCTCTTCCAAAACCGAACTCAGAAAAATCTTTCCTCGCCCAGAAAGCATAGGCGCTTCCTCCAGGAAAATCTTCTAACGAAAATTAATCTAACGAGGTCAAGAGTCTAGGCTATCCTTCACTCGGATGACCGACGGAAATCAATCACATGTACTTAAAAGACACTTTCATTAATAGAAAAATTTACTTGTGAGATTTGGGAATACTCTTTACAAGAGAGGTTTGTCACTTCTTAGCTACGAGGAGCTCGTTGGTTAGAATAGCAATGACTATTTCTCATGGTGGTGAGTCATGGGGATAAGCAACTTGGCAATTCCTAATTGGGAAAGCACCTTGCCTCTATAGCTGCTCCCAAAAGTGGTCATTACTAGGGACTTTTTACCTAGGATTACAAAGCTAACCGACTGGCCAATAGTGGCCACATAGAGTTTCTTTGACAATGAATTTAATGAAAAAAGGGGGAAGCTAGCATTGGGTGTGAATTCTTTGTGAATAATCACAAAGTCATTTATTGGGAGGTGTCCAATGTAGTGGGGTCAAGAGCCGGATATGGTCCTATAGTAGCATGTGTTCCCCCGCCCCATAGCATAACTATCCATCTCAATCACATTCTCTCGCTTATCATCCTCATCTGCATTAGCCTTTTGCTTCAAGTCAATGTTGGACTTAGACTCATCAATATTTTGTGTTGGAGTTGGTGTCCAAGACACAATTGTGTGGGAGACACTTTGTTGAGCCACTTGGAACTCCTCCTCGGTGACATTTTCCTGCTCTGTATTCCTGGCTACCTCCAGAGCAATGACCACCATCTCCTCCATCGAGTCTATGAGTGGGAGGTTCTCCTCCATGTTACCTGTGTTGGAGTCATCCAATGGGAACTCCGCCTTCACCTTGAGCATGCTCAAGGTGAAGGCGTCATCCAATGGGAACTCCGCCTTCACCTTGAGCATGCTCAAGTACTCATCCATGTGGAGGCCACATGACTTTTCAATATCATGCGAAAAAATAAAAAGCTCCCCCTTACCCCACAACCGCACATAGAGAGTCAATCTCTATCTCAGGAAGGGGGTCAGATTCATCTTCATATTCAATTGCTATGCCACTTCCACTTGCCTCAAAGCGGCATGGATTTTCTGCGAGCCCTAGCACACCTCCTAGAAATTGTTGTGCAACGATCAGGTTTTCACTTACACTTGTGTGTGCACTACACTCTTAGGCTCTTCCTTGTCGTCATTCGTGGATGAATCCTCCAAGGCGCAGTTGTGGCATTTCGACCTCCTCTTCCTCCTCTCCTTTTGAAAGCAAGAAAACAAAGCAGGCCAAGCATGATAGGAAGCAATGGCCAATGGCACCTGTGTTGAGCTTGCATACTTGCTTCTTGTCAAGCTCTAGGAAGTGTCTAGATTTTATTGCCATTGCTTTAAATCTTCTGAGCCGCTTTTGGAAGGGCCTTTCGTTGGTTGATGTACTCTAGGAGGTTGGAGGGCACCCACAATCTATCATCATTGGCCAAAGAGACAGAGTGCGGCTAGATGTGGGTGCCCATGTATGATAATGTGTCTACTAATAATACTTCATGGAGGCGGAGTGTGGAGGTCCAATAGATCTCGCCGAACATTAAATGCAAGTGTGTGGCCTCTGGAAACTCACTCTCATGGAGGAAGTCCATGAAGCAATCGTAGGTAGCCATGTGCTCTCAAGCTCAATTGTGGAGGTGCCTTATGCTCTTGAGAATGAGTGCAAAAATGACACATCAAGCCTTGAAAAGTACTATTTATACAAGATAGCGGCCATTTCACACGATCAAAAAAGATGAAAAAACATTGATTTTTCAAAAGAAAAAACCACCTCTTTAAGAAACCAGACAACAAATTTTAAACACCAAAAAGGATCTCAGAATTTTTTTTTACAAATTTAAACTCTAGTGGAGCGATATTACAAAATTACTCCAATGGAGTGACGTTACAAAATTACTCCAGTATGGAGTGTGATTACAAGATTAAAGTGCCAAGAAAGGACACTCATAGCTTAGATTCATTGAACCAAGGTGACATCATCCAGTCCCCAATTTGAGGACACCTTGGTGTTAGCTTCCATCCTCTTTTCAACCTATCCAAACACCCACCAACATAGTAAGTGACTCCAGAAAGGGGTGAGAAAATATAGAGGTTTAAATATCAAACAAACCTTACCTTCTTGCCCTGCACATTGAAGCAAACATTATTGATTCCCTCAAATCCCAAAATACATAGGTGATCACGGACGTTCAAAAGGCTCCAATGCTTACTTGCTTGGACAATCTCTACCACCCCCAAAAAGGTAGGCCTATAGAGAGATATATAGGCTCTACAACCTCATCTTGAGCTTGTAAGGGTATCCATGCACCCTTCTTCCTCATCCACTTCTCATAATAGAAAAAACGAGTACACAAAGTGTTACAAGCTCACAAGAATTGAAAGGAGACACTCGACTGCACTACATTGCACCTGAATTCTCTCCTTTGTGCTCCCCCTCCACAATGTCCCTTCCTTGGCCAAGAAAATTGACAATCTCTTCAACGTCTATCACCTTGCACATGTACATTGTGGGCGTTCGTGTGCAAGTAAAGGCCCGAAACATGTGGGCAAACACATACATAGGTCATGCCCAACTAAAACCAACCAATCTTGAGGCCTTTTTGTGTACTTCAAAGAAGAATGTATATCATTGGCCATATTTTCTTTAAGAGTAAAAAATAGTCCAAACCCAGTTTTCCTTTTGATATTATTTTTCAATCCAATCACCATGTTCATCCCTCGTATTGTGCAGGAGCAGAGCCTCAACCTCGTCCCTTGGACTTCTCCTCGACAAAGATGCACTACTCTCCATGGTGTGTTTTTCTAGAAAGATTTTAAGGGGGGGAGAGAGAGAGAGAAGGTTGGACAGTACAGATTTGAGGTTGGTGGCGAGAGGGAGGTAGGTGTGGGTGTGAAGAGATTCGAATATATGTGTGCGCGCACATGATAGAGATAGAGAAGGTTGCAAATTTGAGCACAGTAGAGAGAAGGAAGGGATAAATAGAGAGAGAGAGAGAGAGACTCACAGTATATATATATATATATATATATATAGAGAGAGAGAGAGAGAGAGAGAATGTTGCACAGTAGAGAGAGAATAAGCTATGGAGATTTGAGGTTTGGGGTGAAGAGGATGATATTGGAGGCAAGAATAATGTATAGGGAGAGAAATCTGAGGTGAAAAAAGAAGTTTTTTTATATAATATGGTTTGGGTTGGGTTTTAAGAGGGAAAATGCACTTTTGAAATGCATTTTTTAGGGTTTTTTGATCCACAAGATTGATGGGGCTGAAATTGGTGGAGCCCCCTTCGTGTTAGAAGCTACCCCCTTACTTTATGGCACCCTTCGTGTTAGAAGCTACCCCTTACTTTATGGCACCCTTCTACTTTTTGCACTCCACCTCTCTAACTTATGAAGGCAAATCCCTACTTTTTGAACCCCACAAATGTAGTAATGAGGGAGACAAGCCTATTTGCCCCCTACTTTTGGAGGAGACCAAATGTGCAAACTCCTCTCTTTTTATTGGTCTATTGCTAATGAAGGTCATTAGCAAAGGGCCCAAAAGATGTCCAAACATTTCTTAATGCATACATGACAACCAAAGCAATCTTGCCATGCCTTTTTAAAAAATACAAGTTAGCATCAAAAGCACTTCTAGTAAACCCAATCTTTTTGAAACATTGGTTTATCATGTGATACCATGCCCTTGGGGGTTGTTTTAGCCCATACAATGCCTTCTTTAGCCTGTAAACTTTGTTTTCTAATCTAGGCATCTCAAAACCAGGTGGATGAGCTACATATACCTCGTCCTTGAGATATTCGTTCACAAATGTTGATTTGAGATCCATGTGAAAAATTGGCCACTATTTATGAGCAACCAAGGCAAGTACCATCCTAATATTTAACATGCAAGCTATGGGAGCAAAGGTTTTAGCAAATTCAAAACCCTCCACCTATGAAAATCCTTGTGTAACCAACCTAGCTTTGTATTTTTCAAGTATACTTAGCTTTCCAAACCCATTTGGTACCAATTACTTTTATGTTTGGTGGTCAGTCAACTAGCACCTAGGTATTATTTTTTATGATTATGTCATACTTAGACTGCATCATGGCTTTCCATTTTGGATGTGCTACGGTGTGTGGCTAAAAATAGAGGCTGATAATGTGTATATACGTGTGCATGGCATGTGTGAAGGTTTTACTTTTGAGGGCGTTGCCAGGTGTATAGGGTGGACGGCATTGGCTTGTTGCAGGCCTATCGGGTGAGAGGTCAGATGTTGGAGAAGATGTCAGCTGCTCGGATGTTTGATATGTGTGGGCGCGTCAAAAGTACAATGGGCACTTGAAGTGGGCACTGAAGGTTGTGTTTGAAGGTATGGAGACAAGGGCAAATAAAGATGAAGGGGATAAAGTAGCTTTGAGCTTTGGTGTAAAAGGATAAAATGTAATGGTGGCCATCCATAGGTTTTAAGCAAAATGAAAATTATGATATGAAGGTGGCCAAAAAAGCATGCTGCGTGGAGCTTTGAGAGGGCGCCAGCGAAGGAGTCCAGAAACTTGTGGAAAGCGTGGAGCTGGCGGGAGATGCGTGAGATGCAGATAAAGTAAAGACGCCGTGTTGTTGCAGTGGGGGGGAGGGCCTCGAGCGTAGCAGGAGGCTGCAGAGAAGGCCTCGAAGGGCAGGTGCTATTGGTGTAGCAACAAGCGAAGGCAAAAAAACAACTTGCGCAGCTACAGACTTTCTAGGGGCCTCAGAGCTGCCTGGTGCGAGGCGCTGCAGAAAAGGAGAAGGGGAGATCTATGAGAGGAGCGCTGGAAGGAGTGACCTCTTCGAAAGCCTGGAGCCAGGTCCAGAAAGGCGACGACCTTGCTGTGGCGCTGCAGAGGAAGTAGAGTAGTTGGTCGCCTAGCTATTGGAGATGGCTGGTGACTGTACAGGAGAAGCACAGCCAGAGAGGTTTTGGAGCGTGGGTAGCTACAAGTACAGGGGAGAGCTGCAAGAGGTGTGAAGAAGCGCTGGGGGTGTGTTTTTGGGTGGCTTTTGGTTTGGGTCGCTGAGAGGAGCAACAGCTGGAGGAGCCATCACAGACGACAGGCGTGGGCTGCCGGTTGGTGATTAACGGCTGGAAGGGGAGCCGCTCGGGCGTAAAACAAAAGAAGGAGGCCGACTGTATGAGGTTGGCTGAAGGAGCCGACGTGTGGGAGCTTGTGGGAGCTAGTGGAAGCTGGTGTGGAAGGCACCAGTTGTAAGGTGACGGGCTGGAGACAGCGAAAAGGGTGAGATGGCCGCTTGGTGTTGTTTAGAGGAGCTTTGCGTTACAGCTACAGCGAGAGAAAATACGGGTGAGGTGCTCTTGCAAGTTGACGCCTTGTGGTTTGAGACGGACTTGTGATAGCTGCAGTGGAAGCAGTTTGCAGGCTTGTGCGAGACGAAGGACTGGCAGTGTGCTGGTGGTGTAGGAGAGAGTGACCTTCAGCTGAGGTGCTGAACAGAGAACGAAGAGGTCGGCTGCAGAGAACCAAGAAGGAACGGATAGGGAGCGACCAGGAGCTGGAGAGGGCTGATTGCGAGCGGGTGCTTGGTGAAGCTGGTGTCTGGGATATTTTGGGATATCCACCTCTGTAAAGGTCAAGGTCCTTTCTGAAATATAAGTCTTGTTCATGCTCTTTGGTCTAGTGTTCTGGTGTGTTTGCATGCGTGTGTGGAAGTGTGGCATGCTATAAGGGCGTAAATAGCTTTACCGCTTCTGTGCCATCAACGGCCTCATCCAAGGTGGTTGGTGTGAGACCCTGCCCTCTCTGCGGATTGAACTCTAGAGTGCTAGTAGAGCGGAAGTAGCAACCTCACGTGCAGGGTAGAGCTTCCCACTCGAGGCCTCGCCCACGAATGTTCGGGCGGCAAGGGACAAGTCCGGTGGCTCTTCCAAAACCAAACCCGAAAAAAACATTCCTCACCCAAAAAGCATAGGCGATTCCTCCAAGAAAATCTTCTCACGAAAATTTATCTAGCGGGGTCAAGATTCTAGGCTATCCTTCACTCAGATGACCGACTTAAGGGAGGAACAATCTTTACACTTGATTCATAGAAACTAATGCTTTTTTCCCCATCGAAAGACACACAACCATTGATCTCATCTCTTAAAGCAGATTGTCAAGGTTTCTAATCTTACTGATCACATCCCAAATGAACTCGTACCGAGATTAACCTTTATTATTTAATTTATAAGACTTCCACCGTTCCAGCCTAACCCCATCCAATCCCATGGGTTAGCCGACCACCCAATCACTCTACTTGGTGGAGTATTCAGTTACTCACACACCCATAATTGAAATTTAGAAATCAGTTAAGTGAATATTCAATGAATGAAATTCAGTAAATTAGTAATCGAAATATCACCCCCTTTTCGAGAAAGATAATTCAGGAAGAAAAAGAGAAGAAGTGATGAGATGTGTGATGTGATCAGATAGATGTGAATGAAGGAATGGATAGATGTGATGTGAATAGAGGTGATGAGATGTGAGGTAAATAGATGTGATGAGATGCGTGATGTGAATCAGATAGATGTGAATGAAGGGATGGATAGATGTGATGAGAATAGAGGTGATAAGATGTGAGGTGAATAGATGTGATGAGATGTGTGATGTGAATCAGATAGATGTGCATGAATGGATGGATAGATGTGATGTGAATAGGGGTGAAGAGATGTAAAGTGAATAGATGTGATGTCATGTGAATCAAGATGTAAATGAATGATATGGGATGTGAGTGGATGTACGTGAAAGAATGGATGTGAATGTATGTAAAAGAATGTGATGTGGATGTGTATGCGAAGGAATGTGATGTGATGAAAAATGATGTGATGTGACATGAATATATGTAGATGTGAAGTGATAGATATGAATGAATGAGATGTGATGGGTGAAAATGGATGTGATGTAATTGAATGTGAGACGGACAAGAATTGATGTGGTGTCATGTGAATTATGATGTGATGAGAAAGGGAATACAGATGAAATAAATGAGGAATGATGTGGAAAGATGAGAGTTTGCTATAGAAACTGTATTTATGACCTATTTTTTTTTAAATGACTGTTTTATGTCAAGAATGCTAGGGAAGCATTTTGACCATATTGTGAATGAGGTCGTGGAGACCTAATCTGATAAAGTTGCAATAGCTGATGGAGAGTCAATGGAGGACGTCTCGCGTAGCAAGCAGGGATTTAATATTCACGTGATCACAAGATTTTTTGTAATAACACATGTGAACAAGTTATTCACATGTTCTCATGTTACCGTTCACAAAATAACAGGTCACTTGCCATTTGGAAACCCCTTAAAAGCTTGGCTACACATGGGAATAAGCTATTCACATGTTCTCATGTTACCATCTTCACATAATAATAGCCACCTAAGAAGATTTTTTATGCCCGACAAAGATAATTTTTTTAGGCCCTTGTGAAAGCTTTATGAATATAACATGTGATCACAAGATTTTTTGTGTTATTAACATATGTTATTAACATGTTCACATGTTCTCATTTACGTCAGTGAAATCCCTGGTAGCAAGGTCGGCCAAGGTCTTTACTAGCCTCTATTCGATTAAAATGGGGAGATTCCGGTATGGTGGATGAGGGACCAAGGAACCGGCCTATGAGTGAAGCGCTAGGTGACCTGAGAAGGATCCTAGAGGGTGCTGACCATACGGTGCTCAGGCTCTAGGTCACCAAAGATACCCACACGTGCGTCGTGGAAAGATATTGGAACAAGGAGTAAGAGTTGTTTTCTGAATTCGGGCATGGATCTAGTTGATTGACCTTGCTAGTCCTCAATGGATGAGTCCATGGTTCTTTTATATGGATCTGTTGGTTGATCTGACCTTCAACAAAGATTCAATTTTGATATGTGAATATTGCCGAGTACTATGATACGGTGCTCAGGCTCTGGGTCATCGAAGATACCCACACGTGTGTCGTGGAAAGATATTGGAACAAGGAGTAAGAGTTGTTTTCTGAATTCGGGCATGGATCTGGTAGATTGACCTTGCTGGTCCTCAACGGATGAGTCCATGGTTCTTTTATATGGATCTGTTGGTTGATCTTGCTGATCTTCAACAAAGATTCAATTTTGATATGTGAATATTGCCGCGAGTACTATGAGAGCTAGGAACCATCGAAAAGACCCCTGAGTGGACAGGTGTGAGCATTCTGGTTGCCAATGCCATAAGTACACTGAGGAAGGAATGATTGGAAATTAGAATTCAACCGAAAATTTTTTGGAGGATTATGATCAGTGACTATGATTTCATTAAATGATTGTTTTAAAGACAAAGTCAATATTAGATAAAATGGAAAAAATCCCTCAAAATGGGAATGTATTTAAAAAATTTATTTTGGCCATAACTTGAACATGCAAACTCCAAATTTGTCGGACAAAGTAGATCTAGATTCTACTTTTCAAGCTCTTTCCAATGATATGTCACATGAATATGTTTTGACAAACTTTTGGATGAGTTTACCATACCCCCACTTTACTACTCCTACAAAGTGATTGCCCCATTGATCTTGATGGGCTTCTCTGAGGACAGCTTCTTGTTCATGAGGTGGAATGCACCTCCGGAGGATCTAATCAATGCCTTTTTGGTACAGCTGACTGGCTATTACTTGAAAAGACATTCTTCGGACAGCTATCCACTTTCTCTGATCTCGAGAAAGGCTATCCTCCATCAGATCGGTGGCCCAAAAATGCCAACATTTCATCATACCATGTCTAGGGAATCGGGATGACTACTTTTGCTGTGAACAGATGGGTAGATCATCCGCTACTCTGATCGGGGCTTCACCAGACTCCAGTCGAGCAAATAGTGGTGAAACTTGCCACAACTGAGTAGATAATGCCACAACTGAGTAGATAATGCCAAGAATATTTTTTTTAATTATAAAAGTGTTACTTTCATCAAAATGGATTTTTATACATAAATAGATGCATAAAAGAATATTTTTTAATTATAAAAGTGTTACTTTTATCAAAATAGATTTTTATGCATAAATAGATGCATAAAAGAATATTTTTTATTATAAAAGTGTTACTTTCATCATTATTGGTTTTTATGCATAAAAGAATTTTTTTAATTATAAAAGTGTTACTTTCATCATTATTGATTTTTATGCATAAAAGATTTTTTTTAATTATAAAAGTGTTACTTTCATCTCATTATTGATTTTTATGCATAAAATGATGCACAAAAGAAATTTTTTTAATTATAAAAGTGTTACTTTCATCAATATTGATTTTTATGCATAAATAGATGCATAAAAGAATATTTTTTATTATAAAAGTGTTACTTTCATCAAAATGGATTTTTATGCATAAAATGATGCATAAATTTTTTTTTAAATTATAAAAGTGTTACTTTCACTAATATTGATTTTTATGCATAAAATGATGTATAAAAGATTTTTTTAATTGTAAAAGTATTACTTTCACTAATATTGATTTTTATGCATAAATAGATGCATAAAAGAATTTTCTTTTATATAAAAGTGTTATTTCCATAGAAGTTGGATTTTATGCATAAATAGATGCATACAGAATTTTTATATCAAAACAAGAGTTCTCTTTAATCCTTGTTTAAATCTCATGAATATGGATAAATGAATTAAGTAAATACTCTGGGAAAGAAAATTTTACCGTTTCATATTCTCTAGGATGATAATGAGAAAATTCAAAAAATCTATCAAAGTCAGAATTTTAGTTAAATGATTAATTTATCCCTCATAGGAATTTGTGATTAGTTTTGAACTCAATTAAATTCAATAAAGTAGTAATTGAAATATTACGTTTCAATAAAGATAGTTCAGGGAGAACCTTCCGAGACTCAATCCCCTGAATTAGACTATGACCAAGACATAACTCCTTCGTCAGTTTCAAGAATAGACGATATGACCAGTTTAGTAATCTACACTCAAATCACCCACCGAATCTGAAACTAAGTTGAGACCTTTGATTTTGATCTAAGGATCAAGATTACAGAATTCGAGGAATTCTGCTTGGGAATCCAGACCTGTGATCTAGAAGTATTGGGATACAGATTTAAGAAATACCCATTGTATTCAAAAGAAATTCAAAACTGAAAACTTGCATAGAAACCCTGTTTTCTTAAAGGACTATCTTACGCCAGAATGCTGGAGGGAGCATTTGGTATATGTGTTTTTCTAAGGGAAGTTCGGTTGTTGTAAACAGCCTGGCGGGGAGTGTTCAAAGGATAGCTCATGCAGCAAAGCCTGACCAGCCTGGGTTTGGTGTAAAATGGTGTGCTTTCGGACGATGGGCAAGGACCGACGAAGGGGTCCCTGAGTGGAGTGCGAGGACACCTAAGGAGGATCCTAGAGGGCTCTGACCACGCGATGCACGGGCTCGCGGTGCTTAGGACACCCATGCATATGTCGTGGAAGATGTATCCTGAGTGAAGTGCCAGGACACCTAAGGAGGATCCTGGAGGGTTCTGACCAAGCAATGCACGGGCTCGCGGTGCTTAGGACACCCATGCGTATGTCGTGGAAGATGTATATATGTATGATGACGAGAAACTTATTGTAATCTGTTACTGGATCTCGTTGCTGACCTATTGGTCTCTCAACGGAGAGTCCAGAGTGATATTGTTTTGTGAGAATCAAGGATTGAATGGAAAATTTGAGTTGTGACGTCTGTACCCAGTAATTGTTTATCAATGGATTGTTTTATAAATTAAAGTTTAAAGAGGAGTGTATGAGTATTTGTATTCTAAAGCAAAAGTTAAGAAAGGCTTTCAATTATGGGTGGATGAGTACTTGTCTGGTTCTACTATTCCAGTGGTAACCCATGGGCCGGATGGGGTTAGGCTGGAATCAGTAGAGTTTTAATAATAAAATTGATTAATAAAATTACGCTTAGAACCTGAATAGTTAAATATTAACCTGAAGAATTCTCAAATGAATAGATCAACGGCTGTGCCTAATTTAATTAGGAAAAAAACGTTGATTCCTTCAAGTTAAGTCTGTTATAGTATCTCTTCTATCTAGTATATTCAGATGAAGGTTAGATTAGTCTTGACTTCGTTAGAAAAATTCGTTAAGAAATTCAAAATGGTGGAATCGTCCTCGTTTTTTGGGCATGGAAAATTTTTTCAGTTTCAGTTTTTGGAATGACCACCAGCTTAGTCTCATGCTCGGACATTCGAGGGCGAGGGCCCGAGTGGGAAACCCTGCCCCCCGCAAAGAGGGAGCTGCTTCCGCTGCTACCTTCCGAGAATCCAGTGCGCAGTGGGATCTCACAGTTGGTATTAGAGTGCCATTGTAAATTTACGTAACAGCAACAAAAATTGCTTATAAATTTTAAAGTAAATATGGGAAATAATGTTTTCGCTTGTTAATATTATGTTAAAGGAACTTCAAAAATTGAAAACTCATAAATTGAATTGGAATTTATAGATGGATACCCCAAATCTATCTGGCATTCCTGAACTCTCCCAGAGTCAGGATATGATAGCCTTTGCATTTGAGCACCTATGACCCCCCGAGTGAGCAGAGTGAGACTCGCGCGTCATTTTGAGAGTCTTTACTTTGCTAGTCCTCTTGAGCGACATCGTATATGTGGTCCTGTGGAGGACAATGTATTAATGTTAGTACCAGTCACAGCGTCAGAGGCTCATGCAAAATATTTCCTTAGCCATGATTTTGATAAGGCTAGGATTTGTTCAGCATGTACAACTCTTTGATCAAGTTCACCCAGGAACTTCAGAACTTCATGCCGAGTTTTTAGGCTTCTTAGCCGCTTTGTCCCTAGAGATAGAATTACAGCACCTCTTTCTGTAATGAATCGTGTGTGTACCATGGCATGTCTCCTTCGCAATTTCGCTTCTTTATGCGTATATGATTGAGAGAGTGATTTTGAGAGCCGTGATGCTCTATGTATATATCAAAAAACTTTTGATAATATAAGTGATGTTATGTAAAAAAATTCCAAATTGTTTTCATGATTGTGAATATGGTTAATCTTGTTTCATGAAGTATGATGAAATAATTATCTGTTTAAAGAATAAATCGCAAAATTTAAATAATCATAAATCTGTTGTCAAAGTTAAGTTGACAAAAATCTTGTTTTGTTAGAATGATGAGGCGTGCGGCCCGTGCAAGGCAACCGCCGATGACAAAAATCTTGTTTTGTTAGAATCATGAGGTGTGCGGCACGTGCAAGGCAACCGAATCCTCTAACTGATGACGAAGAGTTAGATCCGGATGTTCGAAAAGCCCTCCACCACAGATCCCAACATGGTCCCTTCAAGGGTGAAGGGGAGCAGTTAGGTGAAGTAGTAGAAAAGTGGATTGGAGGAATACTTTGATGTAATTGGCTACAATGAGAGAAGCAAGATGGCTCTCACCAGGTTAAAGATTGTGGAAATGGCCAGGGTTGCTTGGAGAGGAATCACTACGAGACTAACCGTCTCGACTGGAATACCCAGACCAGAATCGATCTTAAAGCTTACCTCAGAAAGAGGTTTTGTCCTCTGGGCTTCCTTGAAACTAAAATGAATGAGTTCTTGGAACTAAAGCAGGATAGCTGGGTCACAATTGAAGAAGTACCATCAAGCTTTTGCCCTTCTCCTCAAATATTCCCCTCAGTTGGATGAAGAGCAGCTGATGGTGGCCAGGTTCATTCGAGGAATGAACGAGCCATTGGACCCCTTAGTAAAGAATGCCAAACCTATCTCAATGGGCCGAAGCAGTAAGAATGGCAAAAGACTTTGCCAAAGCCTTTGTTGTTAAGGTCCCGCCAAAGCTTGCACCCTCTAACTTTAAAAGATTCCAAACCTCGGGAAGTACTTCAAACTTTCCTCCCCCAAAGAGGCAGCAAGGCCCAATTCAAAATCAGGATGCGGGAAGATTCAGAAGTGAAGGAAGACCCTTCCCCCCCAGAACATTTTCTCAGGAGCCCCACCTATTTCAAGGATCTAGAGGGATGAGCTCAGAAGTGAGAACCGATGTTTTGGATGCCAGGGTTTTGGTCACCAGCTGAAAGACTGCTCGACTCCTGCCATGTCAAGGGGATAGGGAAGTCAAGGACCGAGAGTGCAGAGGTGATGTCATGTGAATGAATGAGATGTGATGTAAATTGGGATAGATGTGATATGTGATGTGAATGAATATGATGTGATGAGATGTGGATAGGGTAGATGCGAGTGGATGAGATCTGATGATGATATGGAAAAAAATGTGATGAGAATGGGAATACATATGAAATAAATGAGGATTGATGTGGAAAGATGAGAGTTCGTTATAGAAATTGTATTTATGACGTGTTTTTAAATGACTATTTTATGTCAAGAATGCTGGGGAAGCATTTTGACCGTCTGGTGAATGAGGTCGTGGAGACCTAGCTGATAAAGTTGCAACAACTGACAGAGAGTCATTAGAGGGCATCTTATGTAGCAAGGTCGGCCGAGGTCTTGACCAGTCTCGGTTTGATTTAAATGGTGAGGGTCCGCCGGTACGGTGGATGAGGGACCAAGGAAAAGGCCTATGAGTGAAGTGCTAGGTGACCTGCGAAGGATCCTAGAGGGTGCTGACCATACGGTGCTCGGGCTCTGGGTTGCCGAAGATATCCACACGTGCGTCAGGGAAGATATTGGAACAAGGAGTAAGAGTTGTTTTTTGAATTCGGGCATGGATCTAGTTGATTGACCTTACTGGTCCTCAATGGATGAGTCCATGGCTCTTTTATATGGATCTATTGGTTGATCTTGCTGATCTTCAACGGAGATTCCATTTTGATTTTTATAAGTGAAAATATTACCAGGGGCTCTTGTAAAAAGTTCCAAGTTGTAGGTGAGTGTGGGAGTGGGCTTGAGAATAATCCCACATGGGAAGTTTTGGGAGTTTTAGGAGTTTTATTATAAAAAGTGGCTCATTTGAGAGCTTATGGACACATTGGGCTACACTCATGTTTGAGCTCTCTTGAGACTAGCTCTCTTGAGACTAGCTCTCCCTCTTATTCATAGAGGTGCAAGCTCTTCTCTCTCCCCATCTACACTATTGTATGAGCAATGCTCTTCTAATTCAATGCAATGAGATGATGTTTATCTCTCTTCTCATTTCTATTCTCTAGTGTGCATGCTTCTTTGTTGATGCTTGTGGATTCTCTATTAGGCTTTGTGTGGTAGTGGATTCAAGCTTAAGCTTCTCCATAGCTTGTAGCTTATCCATGGGCAAGGCATTGCTTGAGTAGTGATTGAGAATGCATATTTATTTCAAGTTCCATTAAGCTTCAAGGTTTGTGTGCATGCTAGGGAAGTAAGTGCTTGAGAATGAAGTATGCTTTGAGCTTGTGTATGCATTAGCTTAGCTTTCTTCTTGTATTGGATGCATGAATGAGTGGGATGATGAGTGAATGAGCTATGGCAAGATTGAGCTTGTGTGTGTAAAGTCTATGTCAAGATAGTGGTGTTCATAGCATTTTCTCTATTCGTGGATAAGCTTTTGTGCACCGGTACGGGTTGAATCCCTAGCTCCGAAAGGGATGCAAATCCCATTGGATTGAGCTACACACGGATCATACTACTCATGCTACAAGTGAGAGAGTCTTCCGTCTCTCCATTGGCGCCGCTGCCGGGGAGAAGACTCAAAACCGGTTGAGAAGCTTGCATTACTACCACTATTTCTTTTTGTTTTTAGGTTTAGGGTTAGCACGAGTGTGGAATCTCGGAGCCAGTGATTAGAAGAGAAAAAAGGTAGATTACAAAGACAAAGGAGGGGCCGGATAAGGTCGCAAATTTTATTTTTTATTTTTGTTATATTTTTTTTAAAACACACAAAGAAACCATTTCTAGATGAATTTGGTTGCAACACACATAGGGTGTGGTCCACCCTAAGCAAGGAGATGACGCGTCTTCTTACAGCGCTGCAAGAACCTAGAGAAAATACATGTTTTTGTACAAGCCCAGATAAACAAGGTTTTCCACCTAATGCCTTGTATTATTTCTGCCCGATGACCTCTAACAATTTGTGGGATGTGTTATTATTACCCTATGCTCTTTATAAGCACAAAATTTAAACTTAATGGACTGTGACAAAATGGTTGCAGAACACGCTTACATTGGCTCTCCACAGGTACAGCAAGCTCACAGGACCCAACTGGCAGGGCTAGCTTTTCCCTAAGCTTAACAAGATCCACCTTGAAGAGCCATGCGTTGCGCCTTGTTGCAACGGTGACTATAGAAGGCGGCCGGCTGAAAGCAGAAAAGGCAAGCGGTGGAGAGGAGGCCGCGCAAGAAGTCGGTACTAGCTGCGAAGGCTGGCGGGGTCAGCTGGTTAGGTGGCCCCGCTGAAGGCCGAAAAAAAGAAGCGCTGAAGGGCTGCGAGGTGGTGAAAAGGCCTAAAGACAAGGTGAGGCCTCACCTGTAGACAACAGCAGACGTTAGAAGGCTGCGGCGGCTACAGCTGGGGAGACGAAAGAAGCGAAGAAGAGAAGGCTGCGGCGGCTGCAGCTAGGGAGACGAAAGAAGCGAAGAAGAGGAGGCAAAGGAGGCGAGCTGGCAGGCGAAGGAGACCTGGCCGGTGGCGCAGCAGAGGAGGCCGAAGGCGAAAGTGAGCCGACGGTGGTGAAGGTGGCCGAAGAAGGTGAAGTGGCCAGAGAGAAGGCGAGGCGTGGAGGCGCCTCGCCATTGAAGGGCTGCAAGGAAGCAAAGGCCGGTGCGGCAATTGTTAAGGGCGGTGGCGGTTGGCTGTAGCAGAGACAAGCGCAGATGAGGGAGGAAGCGAAGGTGACTGCAGAAATCCCAGAAGCGATAAGGCGTGGAAGATAAGGTTAGTATTTTTTTTATTTTTTTATT
Source organism: Cibotium barometz (assembly GCF_041138505.1). Classification (NCBI taxonomy): domain Eukaryota; kingdom Viridiplantae; phylum Streptophyta; class Polypodiopsida; order Cyatheales; family Cibotiaceae; genus Cibotium; species Cibotium barometz. The sequence goes on along the minus strand of NC_141104.1, from coordinate 10,963,298 downwards.
TTTTTATTTTTTTGTTAATTTCCATGTTCTTTGCATTTTTTTGAAAAAATAAAAATAAAAATAAAAAATAAACAATAAAACAATAAAAATAATTAAAAATAATTAAAAAAAGAAAAGAAAAGAAAAATCTGTAAATTACGTGTTTTATTTTGAGTCCATATTTTCTGCATATTCTGTATTTTTTTAAATTTTTATAAATTTTTTCTGCATAATTAGTGTAATTTGCATAATTAGTATTTTTTAGCGTAATTCGTATTTTTGTGTAATTAGTAAAAAAGTTAAAAAAATAAAAAAAATAATAGATAGTTACACACATATACATGTTAGTTGCATTTAGTGTTAGGTAGGGTTTAAAAATGTATATATATATATATATATATTTAAAAAATAAAAAAATAAAAAAATAAATTTTTTTTCTTCAAAAAAACTGGACACTGCGTATGCATCTACACTCGGGAACCATACTAGGGGGACATAACACTAGTGCACCATCTAGGGTAACCACTCAAGGGAGCGGCTCTCAATCGGTTGTTGGCAACTTGGAGAGCATTCTCAAGAACCGAGAGTGATATTTCAATGGACGTAAACAAGTCATTTGGCATGAATAGTTACCATCCACAACCATTAGTATGGCAGATTCTGCTAATCCATTTGAAATCCCAGATGGGGAGTTGATTGACAACATGAGACTCAATTTCTTGTATACAAACGCGCATGGCGGTGGGATCTACAAAGATCCAACGAGCTGGTTTGTTGTTAAAATTGCAGACATTCATTCTGCATTTGAACCAACACCATGGGTAAACTACCAAGATGATATGTACATGGGTAGAAATGGAGTACGCTACGAGGTTACCAAAAATCCTGAACAAGTGAATGCTTTGGGTGTACTTCAACCTAGCGCACAAGCAAAGCAGAAAAAGGAGCTTCCATCGGACCCAAATGTGCCAAGAACATCGCGTAGACCTGGTACGCCCATTTCTTTACTTGAAGAATTGTTTTTTGACAAGAATTGGGAGGATAGAGAAAGAACTGGAAAAGAAAAAGAGACCAAGAAAAACCCATGGGACATAGTAAAAGAAATTCCAGTAGTTAAAATCTATTAGGACGACCCAATTAAAGAGGTGTATAGGGATGTGGTAGAAACCTACTATGCAACCACTAAGCACCCGAGCTTAGAGCTTCCAGTCACGCATATAATAACTGTTGAGCAGCTAGATGGTTTCACTAAGCGTGTTCATGATAGATGGGGGAACGACTTTAGAACCCTTGAATGGCCAGAGGTTAGGGAAATGACATGGAAAGGAAGGCCCCTTTTCACTGAGGTGTCTACCTTAGACACGGCATGTCCAGATGAATCTGCCTTTCCAGGAGAAACACTAGCACCACCATGGGGGCTAGAACCCCAAGTGTGGCTCGACCAGCACCTTCCATGCGAACAACTGCTAAAGGACCAGTCTTTCCAACGATTGATCCTACGAGGAGACCCGGGGCTATTAGAGAATCTAAGGGAGAAGAAAGACCACGAGCAAGTGGATATGTACCTCCAAGAGATCCCCATAGACCAAGTGAACTGACATTTGAAGAGCCTAGATTTAGAGGCCGAGACTCATATAGGAGACATGACGATGAATATTCTAGAAAAGTGAGACCATCTGCACTGCAAAAGCTTGTCAAGAAGTATGACGGATCCGGAGACCCATATGACCATATAGCAGCTTTTAAGCAAGCTATACATGCGGAGCAAGTCACGGATACGCATACACAAATCGAAGGATTTGGCTTGACGCTAGAGAGTAAGTCTTTATCATGGTTTCAGACTTTAGAGCTTGAGGGGCAAAGAGGTATTTCGATGGGTTGGAAAAGAACTTTATAGCTACGTTTTCAAAAATGGGAATTAAACACAATGTGGAGCTCAAATTTACGCTTTTAAGCAAAAAGATCAAGAATCTGTGCGAGATTGTGTAAATAGGCTAAAGCAGTACATCAATCGATGCCCTGACGATGAGAAGCCAAGCCAAGGGAGGTTAATTTCTATCTTCCTGGAAGGCTTACGAAACAAGACACTTCACGCTCACTTGTACGCAAAGAAGCATGTCATCTTCAATGAGTGTTGCATGGATGCCATGGATTACGATGACAACTTTGACATGACTGGTATGGGAAACCAAGATAGTCATCCGGATGACAAACGTAGCTCTGGGAAGGGCTCTGACTCTCGTGTGCCATTAGTTAATCCAGATCAGATTGCCAAGATAGTATTGAAAAAGATGGGGCAATACTACAGACCTTCCTACCGACCCCAACCATCATACATGCATATTGTACCTACATGCCCCTATGTCTATGGAGGATGTGGAGGTAGCCATAAAACCGAGCAGTGCCCAACCTTCTCACCATTGGTTGGCAATCAACCAACAAAGAAGTGGTGCCAGCTTTGTAAATGGAACTACACACATGTGACTTCGGACTGCAATCACATTGCAAGGATACAAAGGGAACAAGCAAACCCTGCACCTAGACAGCAAGTTGTGAACCATGAGAGAACCTTAGTGGCTCAAGAGCAAGCACGGCCGGTGCTAGGAGCTCAACCTCCTCCACCTGGCATAGCTTCCTTTAGATATGTGGAATATGAGAATCCTGAATTAGGTATGGAGATGGTTAGCTCTCAGCCATACTACATCGAAGTGGAGCATCCTCTTGTCGAACCCTACTTTGAGAACCCAACCGGACCAAGCCTAGTTCATGACTTTAATGGAGACCCAAGCTCTTTGATGCTTATAGGATCTCAGCCAACCAAGACTCAAGGTTATCCAGGACCATATCCTACAAAGAGACTATACCCCATGCAACAAATAGAACCCTGCTATGAATGTGGTGGACCACATTGGGCGAGAGAATGTCCAAACAAGAAACGACCCCTCTTAGCTAACATAGGCACAACATCTATGTTTCCACCTATAGAGAGGTTTTGCCAAGGGTGTAGCATTGACCATCTACCAAAGGATTGCTTGTTGAAGCCTACGGATCTGGCAGCACAAAAAGCTAAAGCGCCCGTCAACTATGTTGAAGTGATTCCATCACCCACGACATCTGAGGAGGAGAATGAACTCGCTAAGAGTAGTGACTAGAACCCAAGTGCAAAAGAATGTCAAAGAGGTTGTTGAGAAACCCTCTGAGATTAAGGTTTTATCCAAAGATGGAAAAGAGAGAAAGAAATCAACTAGACGTAAACCACGCAGCAAGGGGAGTAAGAAGTCGAAGGAGCAGAAGAGCTCTGATGGAGGAAACTCTATCCCAAAAGAGTTAGAAGGAATGTTGAAAACAAAACAAATAGGAGAGAAAACTCAAAATGAGCAAAAGGGAAAAGCATCTGAGTCTGAGGAAAGCTCAAGAGGATCAGTCCTTGTGGACAAGGTGTACGAGCCTTTAGATGCAGCGCTTCAAGCGTATAATAGTAGGATCACAGCTCTGACCGAGCTGCCTAAGAAGCTGCAAGAATATCCCAACCCTCATGAAGAGACAATCAACTTGGCTATCCATAAGCAGTTGATTAGGGATACTCAGACTCTAATAGACGGCCCACCACCTATATACGCAGTTGATTAGGGATACTCAGACTCTAATAGATGGCCCACCACCTATATACGCAAGAGGACCTGCTTCTCTGAAGCCTAACTTAGAGACAATACCAGAAGCCACGCCAAGCATGGAAAAGGGAAGTGAAGTTGTATCTCTACATTTCCCAGAAATGTCTGAAGAAGATGATTTACCTCATACCAATGCAGATGAGTCAAAACCATTGACTACCGTGGATTTTGGAGATGAAATTCCTGAAATAGAGGAAGCAGTAGCAAGGGAGATGTGGGAAGCGGTGCAAAAACAAGTTGAGGATCTAGCATCTTCTGACAAGTCACCACCGTTATCTATAGTAGAATTCTCGAATCAAAGGTTCAAGAATTAGATGTGGGAAGCGGTGCAAAAACAAGTTGAGGATCTAGCATCTTCTAACAAGTCACCACCGTTATCTATAGTAGAATTCTCGAATCCAAGGTTCAAGAATTAGATGCTTTATCTCTACCAGATGATGCTCAGACTGTTGTCTCAGCTCAGAGCAACAAGCTCACATGCAAGACACTACCCTCATATTTAGGACTGTACAAAGCACATAGCCAAATCATGCGAGTACCATCAATGACACGACAACCTCATCAGGAATGAGACATAGGGAGTTTGCAAGCTTTAATGTCGGCACCAGTTACGTGTACCATTCCACTCGCAGAGTTCTTAAAGCTTAGGCCAAGATTGTGGGGAGAAGTGGCTACACAATTAACTGAGCAAGGATTGTGGAACCAGAACATCCAGGTTAAGGAGTTGTTGAAGGCAAAGGCTTCTGAGCTAATGCTTAAGCAAACAATTCCGGTTCCTGTGAACAAAGTTGGCAAGTATTGTGAAGACGATGAAGGAAATACTACGCTTCCTGTGGAGATCAACAAGATTGAATCTATAGCTATTCTAGATAGCGGAGCACGGGTGAGTATAGCAACAAAAACTGTATGGGAAATGTGGGGAAAACCTGCAATTAGAAGTACAAGGATGAGTTTGCAATTGGCAAACGGAAATCTAGAGAGTCCCATAGGATTGCTTGAGAACGTTGATGGCACGGAAGCGGTAGAGCTGTCTACGCCCTTATAGCATGCCACACTTCCACACACGCATGCAAACACACCAGAACACCAGACCAGAGAGCATGAACAAGACTCATATTTCAGAAAAGACCTTGACCTTTACAGAGAATATCCCAGACACCAGCTACACCAAGCACCCGCTCGCAATCCGCCTTCTCCAGCTCCTGGTCGCTCCCAATCCCTTCGCTCCTGCTTCTCTGCAGCAGCCCTTCTCGCTCTCTGCTCTGCTCCTCAGTTGAAGTCCCTCTGCTACACTACCAGCACACTGCCAGTCCCCAAAGTAAAACCAGTCACCCTTTTGACTTCGTCACAAACTCAGCAACCAGCCCAAACATTGGCGCCAGCCAACCTGTTGCAGCCCGCTCCACTAGCTGCTCCTCACAAAAGAGAGAGGCCCCCACGCTGCTATCCTCTCTCGCCTTCCAGCTGTGCTCTCCAGCCCTTCATCATCAACCAACAGCTCCCGTTTCTGTCTTCAGTCGGCTCCTCTAGCCGCTGCTCTCCTCAGCGACCCAGACCAAAAGCCACCCAACGGCTTTGTCCGCGCTATCTGCTCTCTATCATCACCACCCACTGTAACTAGCTGCTTAGTCACTCGAACCCTGCAGTTACCTTAGCCTGTCATCGTCCAAAATGCCCGTCACCTAAAGCTTCCACACCTGGCGACCTCCAGCAGCCACGAACTCTGCGCCTAGCTGCGCTGACTGCTGCAGCCCACATACTCAACACACCCGGCGGCCTCCTGCCCGTCGGCTCCTCTCCATCTCCACACGCCAGAAGACACACACGGGGCTCTCCCGGCTTCGCACTCTTCTGCGCCTAGCTCCTTTCACCACACGACGGCTTTGTCCACGCTACCTGCAGGCTGCCGCACTGCAACCACACCCGCGGCCATACCAGCAGCCACGCCTCAGAACCCCCAGTCCCGGCTGCACCAGTTCTACACGACCCCCCTGTCAACAATTCGGCCGCTTCCTTTTACTGCACGCTGCGCCGACTTACACTCCCTTCGACTAGCTTCTGGACTATCGTGTTGGCAGCCATCTAATGCTCCACGCCTTCTTTTCCTTTTTGGCCAATTAATATTATATATACATATTATTTTGCCTAAGATGGCCACCCTCTCCCTTCACACCAAATGCCCATGGCACATGGCCCCTTCATATTTATTTGCCCACCATGCCATATCTTCAACACAAACCGACTAGTGCCCACTCATCCTTTGGACGCGCACACACTTCATGACAACCAAGCGGCTGATACCATCTCCAGCATAACACGCTCCGGACGAGCTGTGTCTCCAGAATTTCATCTTTTTCCTGCATATTTACTTCCATCAAAGCCAGAAGCCTGACTGCTGCATCCATGACGCCCACACCGAGTCAATGGGTGTTCCCACGACTTCACCACAACACGAACAACACTCATGTACACATGTACAAGTTGAGTTGGAGGTTCCCAAAAAACTTCACACATATTTAGCAACCCCCTTTCTTCTGCTGAGACATTTATGTCCAGCAGCTGCTCAATCAGAAACCACTTATCCCCCTGGATCAAACAGAAACCTCGGTGCATCTTCCTTCCAATCCTTCAGGCATTCCCCTCCATCAGACAACCATTGACACACCCTGTCATAGCCTTCCACTTCCAGCAACCCCCTTGGCTTTTTGTACATGGCCTCCTCACCATCCACTGTACTTCCTCCTCCAGACCAGCTCACAAGAGATAACCACTCCTCACCTCTACTCCCCTCTGTCACATCTGACTCCCACTCATAGTCATGTACCGAAACAACAGATATCTCATCATCAACTTCCATCTCATGGTCGCAATCTAACTTGCAGCCCACATCACTGGCTTCCAACCCTTCCTCTGGGCAACCTGCCAGACCCAAACTATAACCAAACTGCTCATCCATATGCTGAGCATCCACATGCGGTGTGTCCACCATACACTCACTTCCCTTCAGCCCATCAACATCACACACAGCAACCTCGTGCACTGTAGACTCATCATTGTCGCTTTCCTGCAGTTTCTCCAGCTTCAAGACCATTGGCGATCCTGCAAGATTCTCCACATCTTGCACAGGCATCTCTACCATGTCTAAGCTTCCCAAACTCCCAGGCAAAGCATCTTGGTCCCCCTAACCAACAACAATAGTCTCACATGCATCCTCACCATCACTGACAACCACCAACTCATTCTCCTGGGCATGACAAGGAACACACACCTCATGATCAGCATCCACACCTGCGAAATCTATCGCACCATCAACCAAAGGATCATCCAGCTCACCATCAGTCACACCACCACTCTCTTCTTGCTGCACAACTGGCATGCAAGCAATCTTCTTCAAGGAAGCCATCTCCAACAGATCATCCAGTGCACTATCCAGTACACTGTCCAACTCACCATCCACACTCTCACAACAGGCTGCAATATCCAACTCATCACCCGGATCATCCACATGCACTCCATCCACAGCACCTTCATCTGTAACACCTTGATCATCACACTCCACCTTGACTGGCTGAAGTACTGGCACCTGCTTACAATCCACAACATCATCTATAACCTCATCTTTCTCCTCCTCACCTTCTGAAAGCTCTTCAGGGCTGATTCCAGAAACCTCATCCTTCTCCATTCCCAACAGGCTAACCTGTCCCATATCCTGCTCTGCAACTGTGACCTCATGGACCTCACAAACACTGGGCTGAATTGCCTCCTTCACCTGCATATTAGGGCCACTCACCCTATCATTCATTCCCATAGGCAATTGATATATTCCACCATTAGCTTTGGCTGGTCTCCCACATTGCGGACTCATATGGCCCCACTCACCACAATTCCGGCATTGCACATCACACAGATACCCTTTCCCTCTTCCAATATCTGCTGAATTTCTTTCACATCCAGATGATGCATCAGTCTTCCTTCCCATGTCACCTATGCCTCTTCCTCTTCCTGTGGACTCTATCCAATTCACACTTAAAGACTTCATGAGCTCCACTGCATCATGAACCTCCCTCTTCAATGAGTCCTCCTGCCTAGGAACAGCAGCAGCTTTTCTTCCAGGATGCATACTCTCGATCCCTGGCACCTTCACAAACCTCTTCGGCTCTTCCCGCATTCCCATCTGCCTGAGACGCTTCACCTTCCACTCCTTCTCACGAGCAACTCTGACAGCCTCCTCAAAGCTATCCAGGTTCTTCAGCTCCACCTTCAGTCGGATCGTTGGCTCCAGACCTGCCACAAACCGCTCCCTCTTTATCATCTGCGGGGGTACTTCAGGAATCAGAGCCTCACACCATAGACTCCACAGTCTACCAAACTCTATCAGGTACTGATCCACATCCTGACCATCCTTCTGCTGAATGTTACACAACTCCTTCCACACCTCATTCGGACTCTTCACATGGACAAACTTTGCCAAAAATGCAGCTCTGACTACACGGTACTCAGGATCCTGTCGATGAACATTCCTGTGTGTAGTCACAAACATCTGCAGCCATACTTTTGCATCACCCTGCAAGCAATAAGCCAAAATCCGAGAAAGGATCTCCGGGGTTGCCCTGTCTTTCATCAAAGCTGTAAACTCCATTTTCTCCAAAAACCTGGTTGCATTTTCCTGTGGCAATCCCCAATACTCCGGAAAATCCTGAGCCATTTCCAAATCCTTCTTCACACAGCCCTGTTCTCTTTCACAAACCAGAGGAAATCTGCTCCTCTGTGGAGGCACCAAAAAGTGATGGCACGGAAGCGGTAGAGCTGTCTACGCCCTTATAGCATGCCACACTTCCACACACGCATGCAAACACACCAGAACACCAGACCAGAGAGCATGAACAAGACTCATATTTCAGAAAAGACCTTGACCTTTACAGAGAATATCCCAGACACCAGCTACACCAAGCACCCGCTCGCAATCCGCCTTCTCCAGCTCCTGGTCGCTCCCAATCCCTTCGCTCCTGCTTCTCTGCAGCAGCCCTTCTCGCTCTCTGCTCTGCTCCTCAGTTGAAGTCCCTCTGCTACACTACCAGCACACTGCCAGTCCCCAAAGTAAAACCAGTCACCCTTTTGACTTCGTCACAAACTCAGCAACCAGCCCAAACATTGGCGCCAGCCAACCTGTTGCAGCCCGCTCCACTAGCTGCTCCTCACAAAAGAGAGAGGCCCCCACGCTGCTATCCTCTCTCGCCTTCCAGCTGTGCTCTCCAGCCCTTCATCATCAACCAACAGCTCCCGTTTCTGTCTTCAGTCGGCTCCTCTAGCCGCTGCTCTCCTCAGCGACCCAGACCAAAAGCCACCCAACGGCTTTGTCCGCGCTATCTGCTCTCTATCATCACCACCCACTGTAACTAGCTACTTAGTCACTCGAACCCTGCAGTTACCTTAGCCTGTCATCGTCCAAAATGCCCGTCACCTAAAGCTTCCACACCTGGCGACCTCCAGCAGCCACGAACTCTGCGCCTAGCTGCGCTGACTGCTACAGCCCACATACTCAACACACCCGGCGGCCTCCTGCCCGTCGGCTCCTCTCCATCTCCACACGCCAGAAGACACACACGGGGCTCTCCCGGCTTCGCACTCTTCTGCGCCTAGCTCCTTTCACCACACGACGGCTTTGTCCACGCTACCTGCAGCTGCCGCACTGCAACCACACCCGCGGCCATACCAGCAGCCACGCCTCAGAACCCCCAGTCCCGGCTGCACCAGTTCTACACGACCCCCCTGTCAACAATTCGGCCGCTTCCTTTTACTGCACGCTGCGCCGACTTACACTCCCTTCGACTAGCTTCTGGACTATCGTGTTGGCAGCCATCTAATGCTCCACGCCTTCTTTTCCTTTTTGGCCAATTAATATTATATATACATATTATTTTGCCTAAGATGGCCACCCTCTCCCTTCACACCAAATGCCCATGGCACATGGCCCCTTCATATTTATTTGCCCACCATGCCATATCTTCAACACAAACCGACTAGTGCCCACTCATCCTTTGGACGCGCACACACTTCATGACAACCAAGCGGCTGATACCATCTCCAGCATAACACGCTCCGGACGAGCTGTGTCTCCAGAATTTCATCTTTTTCCTGCATATTTACTTCCATCAAAGCCAGAAGCCTGACTGCTGCATCCATGACGCCCACACCGAGTCAATGGGTGTTCCCACGACTTCACCACAACACGAACAACACTCATGTACACATGTACAAGTTGAGTTGGAGGTTCCCAAAAAACTTCACACAACGTTATAGCATTAGGACCTCAATGGAAGGCTTCTTGGGCCCTTTTATTTGGCAGTTTAAGGAGTCAAACCTTTTCTCTTAAGAAGAAACGTTTTCTAATTAGAAGCTTCAAAACGGCTACTTTATTCGAATTTGAATTTTGGGGGGAAAATGGAATTTAAAATCTAGCGAACAAAACCATATCATGTAACATATCTATGGAAAGCTCTTGATGCGTAGATCACGGATCTATAATCTCCGCTCAAATCGGAGCTTGTATGTAGAAGTTATGGAGGTCCGAAAATTGTAAAATTGCCTCCCCCCCTTTTTGGGGGGAAAAGTGCACCCTTTGACCACTCTTACACCTCTCTTACAAACCCAACATTTCAGTCCACATGGCAACCCCCATTTGGCTATTCCTTAATCACCTTGATTAGGCTTGGGCAAATTAAAGGGCCCAAGAAGACCCCATTCACTTCCTAATGTCAAGTCATGTGGCATTGAGTACAGACATACCTTTGCTATTGTAGACTTTGGCAAGAACACAAATTACGAAGTGATCCTAGGAAGGCCATTCATGCGCCAATTCAAAATGATTCAAGACTGGGGTTACAATTATTTGTACCTCAGACATGAGAATGTAACCACGAGGGTGAATCTGAAAAACCATGCTTATCGAGATGTGACGCACTCTCCTGTGGATGAGTTTGATTCCGCTTCTTCAGAAGCATCGGGAGCAACTATGTCTGAAGCAAGAGCTGATCTATGGATCTGTGGAGCATCTTGTCGAGACTTGCAACCTGGAAATGTTACCAGACAGAAGTGTGACGGATGAGGCGTATATCCCTATACCTTTTCCTAAGAACTTGATAGATCCCTTAGAATGGAACCATGTTTTAGCTACCATAGACACTTGTGCATTGCCAAGGCAAACACAGTTCTGTGATCCAGATGGGTATGACATTATTCCCGTAAGAATGCTAAGACCGATCTATGCAGAGGAACCTCAAGAAGCCCCTAGGTATGAAGCAAACAAATCATTATTGCTAGGAGATATGGTATCTGTAGAGGAAGTATCCCCTACTGTGATAGAGACATCCTCAAAAGATCCAATGATTTGGGTGAATAATGACAATGACAATACACAAGGATGGCTATGCCAACATCTCTCTTATATGCACAAGGCTACGGAAGGGGGAAAGCACTTAGAATTCAAATCTGGTTACCTAAAGCAGCTTGCAAGGCAAGACCTAATGCTGCCAAGGAACATCCAAGGAATACAAAGCTAAAGAGGAGGTTCACCAAAGCCAACAGTTTCACCTCCAACAAGACCACTCAACAATGGTGGATCCCAAAGAAGGTTCTGCAAGCACAAGGCTACTACGAGGGTGCTACTACCTTGTGGCTACCAAAAAAGAATGCAAGGACTACTGCAGCAAAACATAATTATGTTCCTGAATCTACTCAAGAACAAAAGTAGTCAATACCACCTCACTTACAGAAACCAAATCAATACTGGAAACCACGCCTTACCAAGCCTGAAAGAGTCCAGGTGGAAACACAAGCTGACGCGTCAAATCGGACATCATCAGAAGGTCTCGAGCAAGAAGGGATACTCCAAACTGACATGGGAAGAAAAAGGCAAGTGGGTACCTTTACCCACTTCTATCTTAGAGGCAACAAATCAAAAGGAGGACATTGCAACCGAATCAAGTTTAGAGTCTATTTCTCAAAACACAAGCAATGTCAAAGTTTGTCTTACAAAGCCGACAACTTTCAATCAGGCTCCTACACAAGTAGACTCCCTAACTATCAAGGAAAGAGTGTTCTTCCTACAACTCCAACTATTTGGAATGTCGTCGGCATTCTACTCTTTCCCTAATCAAATTCCACCCCCTAGCACTTGTACTCTTAATAAGAACTAGAAGCCAGGGCACTTTTTCCCATTGGGTTTTTCCCCTCGGCCAAATCCGGTGTTTAGCACCAATGTTTTTTATTTTTTATCTTTTTAATTTTCTTTCTCTTTAGTTTGTTTTGTCAAAATAAAACAGATACAAGCACCAAACTACATCTTCCGCTTTAGTACCGTAAAACTGACAGTCATACAATCAAGTGAATACAATTCTTCACCAACTAGCGCTTTAAAAGAAACAGGTGAAGTCATGCCAATCTCTAGTGTTTTCTGTATTTTTCTTGTTGCTTGATTGTTTATAAATTTCACTTTACTAAGCATGGCAATATGCACCTCCTTTGGTCTAGAGTAGGGATAGCATTCTAGTGGCTTTAGACTTGATAGTGTAAGTTTGATTGTACTTGTTTTTACCTGTTTAGCAATACAAAGTAATTAGTGTTTTGTTCTAAAGGTAGAGTTCCAGACCTAGGACAAAGAGACTAAATTAATCATAAGACCGTCAGTGGATATCTTGCCCTTACTAGGACATTGCTTAGGGACAATCTAATAAACCTTCCATAACAAAAATTGGCATGACAAAAATAAAAGAAAAGTGTATATGTTTGTGTTTGTGGCTTTTTCAAGCCCTACATTTGCTCAGCTTAATGACCATAGTTTTCAGCATCAATTCAAAATAAAAGAAAAAGAAGCTGAAACACATTTGTGGTGTAAGAAGTACTCTAACTCAGAGGCATGGCATCCTCAAGATGGTTTGAAGTTTTTACTCGGTGTCCCAGAATGACAAATTCTCAAGGCAGCAAAAATGCTTTTGGCATCAAGCATTGAAGTAGCAAAAGCTCAAAAAGAAAAGCGAGCCATCAATTATCAGCAATGTTTGATAGAAATTAAAGAGACCATACAATCAGCACGTGTATTTTCCAGCTTGCTCACTTGGATGGTGGAATACATTTTTTCATGAGCAAGAAATCTTGATTAAGGAAGTTCAAAGCAGTTCAAGATCACTGATGAATATGGAGCCCTTTCTTTGGAGGGTACAAGAACTTGAAGACCGTGATGATAATATTCAAATGCCAAATCAACAACTAGAATTGCTTGAAGAATTGCAAATATTGGTGCATGGGGAGATTCGCAAAGCGTATGTTGGTGCTAGAAGGACTAGTCGACGGCTGCAAGAGAAGGAAATGTGGGAAGGAAATATTGAGGAGCTCACTATAGGTGCAATGATTGCAAGGTTAGCAACAGATGATGAAAGCGGATGTCCTTTTTGGTTGGCAAAGGTACTTAAAGTCCTTGTGGAAAATGGAAAAGTGAGCTCAATTGAGGTCCACTGGTACAAGGTCAATGGAGATGATACATTATCAGGAAAATATTATCCAGAGATGATTCGAGTAAATAAAAAGGGAAAGAAAGCAAATCGTAGTCAACGTCGCGTGGATAGCCTAAGCATGGAGGATGTGGAAGTTCTTGTTTATGGTTTTACCTTGAAAAAGTTGGGTCATCTATGAGATCAAACCAAAAAAAATCTTCTGGAGAAAGTCAAAGATTTAACACGAGAGGCATAAGACCTCTCATTATAACCAATTTTGTGGACATTATTATTTTATTACAAATTGAGTATTTTTTTTCTCAAACAATGTGCGATTTTATGAGCAACTCTATCATCTTTCAAAGTATTGAAGTGTAAAACTTGCACTTTTTAACAAATTTTTTGAGTTTTTTAGGAGCTCGTGCTCTTTTTGGTTTAAAAAATAGTGTATTTTGAGATATTTTAGTATTTTCAAAAATGGGTTGTATTTTTTATGGTTTAGTTGTACTTTTAAATGGTTGGATGTTTTAGGGTTGCTAGCAATAGAAGTAGCACTTCTTGTGTGGCCCACGGTCCCTCGCTCGAGGCCTCGCCCCCACAGATATCTGGACAAGAGACTAATCCATCGGTTCTTCCAAAACCGAACCCGGAAAAACTTCCCATTCCCCAAAAAGCATGGCCAATTTCTTCAGGATAATTTTTTTCTAACATAGTCAAAAAGTCTTAACTAACTGAACTGATCTGACCGAACCCGTAAATCCCAAAGTCAGATTAGGGAAAGATTGCACTTGAATCATAGAGACCAATGCTTTTTTCCTTATTGTTGACAGGCACAATTGTTGATTCTTTTCCATAGAACAATTTTTGTCTGGGATTTACTTCATCTATCGTACTATTACAGAATCGAGTCTCAATTTAGGGATCCATCAGTCCAGCCTAGCCCCATCCAATCCCATGGGTTAGCCAACTTCCCAACCACTATAGTGATGGGATCCAATTAGGAATTTGGTTAGGTTTTGTCCCGGGTACTAGGGAAAAGAGTTCCCAGGTCCCCTAGCTGGATATTCATGCAAACTTAAAACTAGTCACACCACTTACACACCCAATATGAAATTGCCTTTTTCACAGATTCAGCTTCTGTCAAGTCAATATTAGATAAAGTGGGAAAAATCCAATTAAGAGTAACCACCAAGAAAAGTCAAGACTTAAGACAAGAACAAAGATTTCAACTTTATACACTCTTGGAACGTGAAGATCCTTCAAGCCGGTCTCTGGTGCCATTAGTAATCGGTGATGCCTACAAGTGGGCCTAACAGTGTGATATTTGCCAGCATCTTGGCCAACCGACTGAGAGAGATCGAATGCCTCATAATCCAATCCTTCCCTTGGAACCATTCCAAAAATGGGGCCTTGACTTCGTGGGTCCATTCAAGCTGCCATCCCAATTCACTACTAGTAACAAGTATATCCTTGTGTGGCAACCAACAATAGCATCAAGTGGGTGGAAGCTTGAGGTCTCCGGGATAATACGGCCAAGTCCACCACAAAATTCCTCTATGAGATGATCATCAGCCGGTTTGGTTGCCCGATCGAGGTGATCAGTGTTGTGACTAGGGCAAACACTTTGTCACTGATGTAATTCGACAGGCTGGCCTCTCAGCACCTCATCATCCATAAACGATCCATAGTGTATTATCCACAGGCTAACAATCTCAACGGGAGTCCACCAACAAAATACTCCAGCAAATCCTGAAGAAGCTGGTCAATGAAAATTGCACTGATTGGGATGAGGAGCTGACTTGGCATTACGGGCATTCGACACAACCTACAAGGTCTCTACAGGAATGACTCCGTTCAAGCTAGTATACGACACAGAAGCTATCGTGCTAATGGAGTTCCTAGTGCCAAGCCTTTGGATCGCCATAGCCGAGAAGTTAAGCCTTGAATAATCCCTGCACAACATCTCCTAGATCAGCTCCTTCAAATGGATGAAGATTCATTAGGGGAAAGTTGAGGTCTATAGGGGCCCTTTAAGCTGCCATATTATGATTTTAATGACTTTTTGTTAAAATGCTAAGTTTCTTTGACTTTAGATACCTTCTTATTCTTCAAATGGCTAGAAGTTTGAATTTCAAAGTTTCCCGCCAAAATTGAATTTATAATTGAGTGGGCAAAACCATATCATGTGACATATCTATGGAAAGAGCTCAGCGACGACGAGTAGATTTTGGATCTCTAATCTCTGACTAATTTTGAGCTCATATATAGAAGTTATGGATGTCCAAAATTTCAAAAACTTTCCCCCCCACTTTTTGAGAATGAAAAGTACAAAAAGGCATCTTCTAGAGAATCTTTTGACCACCTTTAATCACCCAACATTTTTGTATACATGGCATCACATGATTGGCTCTTTTCCTTAATAACCTTTTAATCACATGGCATCTTAAAGGGCCCCTATAGACCTCAACCTTCCCCTAATGAATTCAAGAGCTTCTTTGTCACTACAGTGATCTAGAAGCACAGGAAGAAGTGGGTTGATCACCACTCCAAGTTTTGACTGTTCAAGGAAGAAGACCCAGTCCTATTGTTCTAGTATAGATGGGACCGCATCCGGGGAAGCTAAAGCTCAGGTGGAATGGACCCTTCTGGATCGTGGAAAAATTCTACGATGGAACAGTCCTCCTCGGCATGCTCACAGGGAAGCGCTTCCAGAAGACGATCAACGACTACTGTCTACAACCATACAAAGAGCCGATGCAACCTAATCCATTCATTTATGTGGCGATGCCACTAACCCACTACCTGGGAATCCATCACATTGCCACTAACCCACTACCTGGGAATCCATCACATTAATATGGGAACACTTCCAAGAACAATCATCGTAGATTTGCCTGGGAAGTCAAGCGATGTGATGTCACGGTTATTCGATGGCTACGTGTGTCAATCATGCATGCCATAAGGCACAGTAACTATTTTTGGATTATCACACGCTACAATCAACTTTCTTATATCTATCTGTTTACATGCATCCCCTCTTCTAGCTCAAAGCTACAACCCTGCACACCTGTGCAAGCCTTCTCTTTGCCTACAACTCTCATCTCTCTTCTCTATCATGTAATGCGTGCTTTGCTCAGCCATGGACCTCATAGCCATTCAACAACATCACTAAGAACACTGAGGTGCAGCAGTGGCTAGGCATCACCCACTTGGCAGATTTCCTTAACGTACCATGGCACACAATACTTGTGCACCCCTAAGGCTGAAGACCTGGTGCGGCAGCTACGAGCTGGCACGACAATCACCCTGTGCGGCACCAAAACCATACTCATGGAGGATTTGGTGGTAGAGTGCCTAAAGCTACCCCTCATCTACCTCATAGATGTTGCCCCGACCAAGCATGACTACATGGTGAGGCACTTCGGCAACCGTGCCAATGGTGAGCATACAAGTTGGGAAATCATGAGAATGCCACCTCCATTTTGTGATACATAATGTTCTTGGAAACCATCTGGCTTGCAGAATAAGATGCAACACATCTCAATAGCCATGGGCTGGCTCCGCAAGGTTGAGAAGGGAGAAGACATCAGTTGGGCAACCCTCTCCTTTGCCAAGCTACAAAAAGAATCCACCCGTCTTTAGAAGAGCAACACACACACTAAGATGGGCCAACTGCTCACAATGCTATTCCCATTATTTGGCAATAGGCATTGTAGAATCCGTCCCCAATCGCCAAAGCCAAAATACCACCCCCAACCCCACCTGCGCCGCCCACGTCTCAGGAAGTGCAAAACACTCCAGAAACTAAGCCAAAGGGCCAAACCCATCCCCATCAAAGTGGTCAGCTCAGAGCACACTATCCGCCTCAACACCGAGCTAGGATGCACCCGTTCCACTGCCATGGCATACCAATTCAAGCACAAGCTGGTGTTGGCCTCCAAAGAAAAGAAGCAGCGTGTCCTGCTAGAGCTATCCTCTACTCAGCCGCCCGAGAAATCTCTACCAGTCCTAGGTGCCCCGGCACAGTCCATGGTAGTCTCTTGCACCGTGGGTTCCTCCAGCCAATGGCCACCCACATTGACGTCGCCACAGCCCAATGACACACCGAGTACCTCACCAAGTTCTTCCAAGGAGAATATACGTTCACCACCCGCCAAGCTAAGGCCCAGACACTCCACCTGCAAGACCCTATCCAATCAGGAGAATAACACCCTCCGAGATCGGAGTTGACCGTGGCCAAGGAAACCGAAGCCTGAGCCGCCGCCCACTTCAATGGTTTCCTCGACTCCCTGAAAATCCAAACCCTTCAAGAAAAAACCCAAATCATCTTCCTTGATTCCCAGCTCAATGCCCATACGAGCCCCTCTCACCAATACCATTCAGATCAACACTAGAATCTTGGCCAAGCTCTCCGCCCCATTGACACTCTTCAAGATGATCTGAGCCATCTCTGGGACCATCTCATGGAAGATCACCGCCTAATCCTCATCGACCAATGCAAGCAACCAACCATTCAGCTAAAGGAAGACACCAACTCGGATGATGAAGGTGGCGCAATTCAGAGCGCCGAGTCAAATTCCCGCCCCACTCCACTCCGATGCTCCAGGTGCCCGGACAACTCCGACCCAGCCCCTTCGCCCAAAATCATCAACCTCCATCATCCATGACAACCTTCTCACAAAGATGGACCAGCTAGAATAAGAGCTTGCATGATGTAAAGCACAGAATGCCAAACTCTTGGTCAAGAAGCCTCTATCTAGGACCAGGCCGAGCCAAACCCGGAGACACCGATTGACATGGAGAACCTTGTGCCCTACTCCGGGGTAACCACATCTAAAGAAGCTTTTGGCCATGGCCCTCCTAAAAGATCATGCAGCAGCCCTCCAGCAAAACTACGACGAGTTGCGTGATCGAATGGTCACCATGAAGATAGCCTACAAATATCAGCACCAATAGCACATAGACAACAAGGAAAAGATGCTTGCTCACAACAAGGAGCTCAAATGGTCACCAATAGCACATAGACAACAAGGAAAAGATGCTTGCTCACAACAAGGAGCTCAAAGGAAAAGTTCCTGGGAAGAAGCTAGTTACTTTGTGGAGCAGAAGAACTAGGACATGCACGCAGAGATCCAGCTCCCCATCACTAGCATCGAAGAGGTCAAAAATGTCACACTTCGTGCCAAATGGCCTTTGCCATAACACATATCACGGACCTACAACATGAAGCGATCCGATTACAGGGCAACCTCACCCAAACCATCTGTCAAGCCTACTACTACATGCAAATCCTCACCACATTCGACGTCATCGCAGCTAACCTATCCAAACCCCGAGCCTAGAGGAGGATGGATGCCTTTCCTCGGCAACATGGCCTCAACCCCCAACCCCTTCTCAACCTCACCCCTAATCCGAACCAACCCAGCCCTCTTGGCAATGATGATGACGAGTTGGGCAGAGTCGAAGGTTGAAGCTTCCGGACCCAAGGGATCACGAATGTGCCCAAATCGATGGCAATGGTGGGAATCTTGGCCGGCATGATGTGGCGCAGAAGGACATTTGCCATACTAGTGTCCGTGCTCCCACATGCTCCCACAGCTCAAGCTTGAAGAATTCTTCCTTCATCTCCCACCAACGCAGATCCGTTCTCCCATATCACTATCACAGATGTGCCTATCATTGGGTTCAAGATTCTCGGCACAGGTCGGAGAGGAGGAATCACTAGCAACCTGTGTGATCAGAACTCACCTAGGCTAAGTAAGATGCTAAGCAGCATCTAACATGGTCCCTATCTCCGGGTGATTGACTCCCATATCACTATCACAGATGTGCCTATCATTGGGTTCAGGATTCTCAGCACAGGTCGGAGAGGAGGATTCACTAGCAACCTGTGTGATCAGAACTCACCTAGGCTAAGTAAGATGCTAAGCAGCATCTAACATGGTCCCTATCTCCGGGTGATTGACTCCCACTAACATGCTAAGGAGCATATAACATCAAGGAAGACTAAAAGATTTAGGGTTTGAGTCATGGGATTGAGAATGCGACCCACCGGGCATGCCAAGTGTTTGGTTGTCTATGAGACCCCTACCCTCTCTGCGCATTGAACTCTGGAGTGCTAGCATAGGAAGTAGCAACCTCACGCGCAGGGCAGAGCTTCCCACTCGGGGCCTCACCCCCACGAATATCCGGGCAAGGGACTAGTCTGGCAGCTCTTCCAAAAGCAAACCTAGAAAAAACTTTCCTCGCCTAGAAAGCATGGGCGATTCCTCCACGAAAATCTTCTAACAAAAATTTATCTAATGGGGTCAAGAGTCTAGGCTATCCTCCTTCACTTGGATGACTGACTTCACTTGGATGACTAACAAAAATTTATCTAATGGGGTCAAGAGTCTAGGCTATCCTCCTTCACTTGGATGACTAACAAAAATTCATCTAATGGGGTCAAGAGTCTAGGCTATCCTCCTTCACTTGGATGACTGACTTGAAGGAGGAACAATCTTTATACTTGATTCATAGAAACCAATGCTTTTTTCCCCACCGATAGCAAGGCACAGCCGTTGTGTCCTATTACTTGAATTATAGAGGTCAACACTTTTTTCCACCCTTTTAATTAGTTTATAAAACTTCCACCGTTCCAGCCTAACCCCATCCAATCCCATGGGTTAGCCGACCACCCAACCACAATACTTTGTGGAATATTCAGTTACTCAGACCACCCATAATTGAAATGCCGTTCTTAACTTTAGCTTTCGAATACAGTCATGCACGCACACCTTGTACGCACACACTCCTCTTTCAAAACATGGAAGAGTAACCAAATATCACACCAATACATTGATTACAAAATGTCATAACTCAAAAATAATCCAGTTCCATTGTTTTCCAATCAAGTGTCATCCGGACTCTCCGTTGAAGATCGGCTAGTCAACCAACGAGATCCAATTTCATAGTTTCCAGTTTACTTAATTATATACATAGTAAATCGCTCTAACCCCTTTAAACCTACCTCGAATACACCTGGGTGTCCTAGGTAATCGCGAGCCCGACACCGTCTGGTCGGACCCTCTAGGATCCTCCTTAGGTGTCCTAGCTCTTCATGTAGAGGTTGCTTCGTCGATCCCTCTCCCATTGCACCGGGAGCGCTCCATTTTTAACCGTATCGAGGCTAGTCAAGACCTTGGCAGGCTTTAGTACGAGAGACGTCCTTCACTGACTGTCGTCGACTATTACAACGTAAACTCTCCTTAGATCCACGACCTCATTTAAACAATAAACCAAATGCTTCCTCTAGCATTCTAGCACGTAAGACAATCCTTTTTTTAAAAAAACAGAGTTTCTATGCAAAGTAGGATTTTTCCATTGAGTTTGTTTTTCATCTCTCGAAATTAACGAGAAACATCTCTAGGGTGGTTTCACGAGGTCTTTCATTCAAACCCATATTCCCTAAAGGTAGACACGTATCCCGTGTCTTGAGTGGTTCACAATTCAAAATGAATTTTTTACTTGACTCTGGATGATCCGATTTCTAGGGGAAAATTTTCTCTAAATTAGGCAGCTATCCTTTCTTCGTGTTTGAAGACAAGGAGATGCTCACAAGGTCATTATCTTGATTTAAGACTTGAGAATGGATAGGCATCTTTTTCTAAGGCAGTCATGGTCTAGCATCAAAATGCTTGATTTATTCCTAAATTAATTCTATTTCCATTTTAGAAAAGTTTGCCATAACTTGGTTGCATTTCGGACAGTTTTTCAATTTGAAATTCAATATTTAAGGAAATTGAAAATAAGTATTTATACTTATAGCTAATATCAAAAATAATAACTTCTTTCTTTCCCTTTCTCAAGCAATTGAATAAACAAAATTTCCTAGAAAATAAACATAAGAATAATTCTCTGTTTATCTTCATAAAATAAATGAGAATGATATTCACATTGATAAACATCAAGAATATGAAAATTTATTCCAACTTGGATATAAAGGAACTATAAATAATTATACTCATGAAAGTTAAGCATAGATATTCCTTTTCTAGATTATCCTTCAATAAATATATAAGCATGAATTCATTTAAGTATTTACATGAAAATAATCTTAACCTTCTCTTTTCCATTTAGAACCTAGGCATCGTTATACCATAAATATATATGCATTATAACAAAACATTCTCTTTTAATACTAAAAACATTTATGCATAATTATATTTAAAAATATGATGAAAATTCTTCTTTTGATATAAAAATATTCATGTATAGACATACCATGAATATACATACATAAGAATATATTCACATATTAACTTTTAACATTTAAAATGTCTAGGCATAAGCATACCTTGAATATTTATACATAAGAATATATTCACATGTCCTCTTTTGCCATCTAGATAATTATGCATACACGTGCATGAATATAATTATGAAAATATAACAAAAGTTTCTCTTTTTGACATCTAAACATTTATGCATACACATACTATGAATGTATACACAAAAATATAATGAATATCCTTCTTTTAGCATTTAGAATATTTATGCATAGATATATATAAATATTTATAAATAAAAAAATATCATGAAACTTCCTCTTTTAGCATTAGAATATTTATGCATAAACACATATAAATATTTATACAAAAAAATATCATGAAAGTTCCTCTTTTAATAAAAATAATTTATACATAAACACATATAAATATTTATACAAAAAAATATCATGAAAGTTCCTCTTTTAATAAAAATAATTTATACATAAACATACTTTGAATAATTACATAAAAATATGATGGGACTTCCTCTTTTAATATAAAAATTATTTATGCATAAACCTAAGCATAAACATAAACATAAATACATTTAAACATCATTATAAACCTCAAAATAAGTATTAAGCAAGAGGTTTAACATCTTCACTAAATAATCATCTAAGTTTATTTAGAAAGCATGATTTAAAAGATAACCATGAAAGTAGCATGCTTCCAAGCATGTGGAAGAGAAGAGAAGAAGGAGATTCATCCTTCATGGATGCATAACCAAAAAGAACATTAACTTTACTCTAAACATGAGTATTAATCATAAATCGTGACCATAAGCATGAAAGATTAGCATATAAACCAACTCCACATGGTTTAAGAGAAGAACCATGGATTAGAGAGCTTTCAAAACATATGGAAGAGAAAAGAAGAACTCCTAATGCTTAGGAAAGAGATTAAACATCTACTTAATCCATAAAACAAGATTTCAAGAAGAGAATCATGCATCTTCATGCTTTCAAGGCATGTAGAGGAGAAGAAGATAGTATAAGCATCATTATTTAGGCTTATCCTTGGTGTGAGCTTGGTTCTTGAGCTTGTAAGGAGATGTGTAGCCCTTAAGGAAGAGGCTTGTCCACCAAGAGAAGAGGGTAGTCTTCAAGAGAAGAAGAGGTCTTCAAGAAGACGAAGCTTGCCTTCAAGAGAGGGTTCACCTTCAAGAGAAGAGGCTAGACCACCATGGAGAGGATTAGGATTCAAGAGAAGAGAGCCATGGCCACCATGGAGAGGATTAGGGCAAGATAGAAGGGTTTAGTGAAGCACCAAAGCTTCAAAATGGAGAGGCAAGGAAGAGGGATGAAGGAAATACACTAAAATGAACTTAACACCAAAATGAGAATACACTAGAATGAAAATACAAAGGAATGGGGTTGTATTTATAGGTGAGGGAGGCCACCAACCAAGCCCAACTGGGATCTAGAGACTTCGAGCTTTAGTTTGGGCCAATTTGGACAAGATTTAGACTAGTTATGCCAACTTTTTCATCTAGTTTGGAAGAGGAGAGATGAGAGATGAATTATCCCATGCTTTTGGAGTATTTTTGAATTAAAAAAATGGGGGTTTGACAGATATCCGGACAAGAGACTAATCCTTCGGTTCTTCCAAAAACTAAACCCGGAAAAACTTCCCTCACCCAGCAGACATAGGCAATTCCTCCAGGATATTTTTATTCTAACGTAGTCAAGAGCCTTAACTAGCTAAACTGATCCGACCAAACCTGTAAGTCACATGGTCAGATCAAGGAAGAGACTTATGGATCATAGAGACCAACACTTTTTTTCCTCATCGAGAGACACAACCGTTGATTCTTTTCCATAGAACAAAGACTATCCGGGATTTACTTCATCTATCGTACCATAACGGAATTGAGTCTCATTTTAGGGATCCATCAGTCTACCCCATCCAATCCCATGGGTTAGCCAACCGCCCAATCACTGTAGTGAAAGGATCCATTTAGAAATTTGGTTATGTTTTGTCCCGGGTACCAGGGAAAAGAGTTCCCAGGCCCCCTAGCCGGTGCTTCAAGCAAACTTCAAGATAGTCACACCACTTACACACCCAATATGAAATTGCCTGTTTCACAGATTTAGTTGTCTTTAAAACAATGTTTTAATGAAACCATAGTATCACTGATCATAATCCTCCAAAATATCCAGCTTGAATTCTAATTTCCAATCATTCCTTCATCGGTGTACCTATGGCATCATTGGCAACCAGAACGCTCACCACCCCACCTGTCCACTCTCAGGGGCATTTTCAATAGTTCCTAGCTCATAGTACCCAGCAATCTAATCATATAAGAAAATCCAGATGGACTCTCCATTGAAGATCAGCAAGATCAATAAATAGATCCATATAAAAGAGCCATGGACTCATCCGTTGAGGACCAGCAAAAACGACAATCAACCAGATCCATGCCCGAGTTTAGAAAACAACTTTAACTCCTTGTTCCATTTTCTTCCTCGATGCATGCGTGGGTATCTTCGACGACCCAGAGCCCGAGCACCATATGGTCAACACCCTCTAGGGTCTCTCGTAGGTCACCTAGCGCTTCACTCATAGGCCGCTTCCTTGGTCCCTCATCCACCATACCGGAAGCTCACCATTTAAATCGAACCGAGGCTGGTCAAGACCTTGACCGACCATGCTACGCGAGACGTCCTCCGTTGACTCTCCGTCAGCTGTTTGCAACTTTATCACGTAGGTCTCCACGATCTCATTTACAAGATGGTCAAAATGCTTCCCCAGCATTCTTGACATAAAACAGTCATTTAAAAACAAGTCATAAATATGTCATAAATACAGTTTCTAAACAAACTCTCATCTTTCCACATTGTTCCACATCATTTCTTGTTATTCCACATTCTTCTACATCAATTCACATTGCTTATTACACATCCAGTCGTCATATGTATCCCCATCGTCCTTCATCCAATCACATCATATTACATCAATTCATATTGCTTATTACACATCCAGTCGTCATATGTATCCCCATCGTCCTTCATCCAATCACATCATATTACATCTCATCACATCTATCCTCATCACATCTCATCCATTCACATCTACCCATATCCACATCACATCCATTCACATCATATCTCATCCATTCACATCTACCCTGATTCACTTCACATCACATCTCATCCATTCACATCTACCCATATCCACATCACATCCATTCACATCATATCTCATCCATTCACATCTACCCTGATTCACTTCACATCACATCTCATCCATTCACGTCTCATCACATCACATCACATCCATTCAGATATCATCACATCACATTCACATCCATTCACATCTCATTACATCCATTCAGATATTGTCACATCACATTCAACTCCATTCACATCTCATCGCATCCATTTAGATATCATCACATCACATTCACATCCATTCACATCTCATCACATCCACTCACATCTTATCACATCCATTCATATCTCACCACACCCATTCACATCTCATCACACCCATTCACACCCTTTCACATCCATCACACCCTTTCACATCTCATCACACCCATTCACATCCATCACACCCTTTCACATCCATCACACCCATTCACATTCATCACATTTATTACATCCACATCACATCACATCACATACATCCCATCCACATCTATCCTTATCACATCACATTCATTCCATCCACATCACATCTCATTCATTCCATCCACATAACATCACATCCACATCTATCCATATCTCATCACATCTCATCACATTCATCCACATCCATCCATTCATTCACATTCACATCTATCCACATCCATCCATTCTATCCACATCTATCCACATCCATCCATTCATTCACATTCACATCTATCCACATCCATCCATTCGTTCACATGCATATCTATCACGTCACATCTCTTCTCATCCATTTACATCACATCTCATCACATTCACATCCATTCACATCTCATCGCATCCATTCACATCTCATCACATTCACATTCACATCCACATCTATTTACATCTCATCCACATCTTATCACATTCACATCCACATCCATTTACATCACATCACATCTCATTGTTGAAAGAACGGTAGAGGGGGAGGAGACACACACACACAGGAGCAAACCCTAATGTATATTACAAACCCTAACCATAGAGGGAAGCCATCTCCACTCTCACACAAAGCATAATGCCATAATCCATAATACACACAACACACTATGAGTTGTGTCCACACACTACTAACCCTAGCTAATGTCCACACACTATGACTAGCTGGACACGCGGTCATTTATGTCTCACACATGTTCCTACCTAATCTGCCAGCACATAGCATAGCTGGCTCACACTAACATCGAGCTTGAATCTCAATAGCCCCTCTCAAGCTCATGATGTACTGCCGATGAAGATGTAGATGAGCTTGGGATATCAAGACTCTCAACACTCCCCCTCAAGCTCATCCCATGTACTCCCAACATAGTCCGGAAGTACTCAAACTTCTCCCTGCTAAGTGGCTTTGTAAAGATGTCTGCCACCTGCTCATCAGTCTTCACATACTGAAGATCAACTATACCATCCACCTTCTCTCTAACAAAGTGATAATGGACCTCTATGTGTTTGGTCCTCGCATGAAATACTGGATTCTTGGCCAACTGTATACTGCTCATGTTGTCACAATGAATGACAACTTTGCCATCAATAGGCTCACATAAATCTGCCAAGAGACTCTTTAACCATACTGCCTCACAAGTAGCAATGGCTGCACCTCTGTATTCAGCCTCTGTACTAGATAAAGCAACTGTAGGTTGCTTCTTGCTACTCCAACTCACCACGGCACTTCCAAGTGTAAAAGCATATCCACTAGTAGACCTCCTGTCATATGCACTACCTGCCCAATCAGCATCTGTGTAGCCATGTATGTCCAAGCTTTTACCATTCTCATAAAGTAGACCATAATGTGCAGTGGTCTTCACATATCTCATGATGCGTCTCACTGCATCCAAATGTGGTTTTCTGGGGCTCTGCATAAACTGGCTTACTAGCCCACAGCATAACTCAAATCCGGGCATGTAATAGTCATGTATATGAGACTACCAACCATCTTTCTGTACATAGATGGATCATCAAGCTCATCACCATAATCAGCCCGCAACTTCACATTTTGCTCCAAAGGTGTACTCATAGGCTTACACCCTGTCATGCCATACTTTGCCAACATATCCAATGCATATTGGCACTGTACTAACCATGTACCTGCATGATCTTTGACCACTTCAATTCCAAGAAAGTATCTCAACTCACCAAGGTCTTTCATGCCAAATTGCCCACTTGACATGCATCACATCTGCACCATGATCACTTGTGATAATCAAGTCATCCACATAGATGACGAGTAAAATAATCCCATGCTCTGTCTTCTTCACATAGAGTGAAGAATCTGCTGTAGAAATTTGAAAACCAAGTGAGATATGATATCTGCTCATCTTATCACTTCAAGCACAAGGTGCTTGCTTCAGACCATACAATGCCTTTTTCAATCTGCATACATGAGTGGGATATCTTGGGTGTACATACCCTTCTGGCTGTGCCATGTACACTTCCTCTTGTAGATCTCCATTTAGAAATGCATTTTTGACATCCATCTGATGCATTTCCCAGCCATTAGCTGCAGCCATAGCAATGACTGCTCTCACTGAGCCCATCTTAGCCACTGGACTAAACGTCTCATCATAGTCCAATCCTTGGGTCTGTGCATAACCCTTTGCTACCAATCTTGCTTTATGTCTTCTTTCGAAATAAAAATAAATCTTTTATGCATCTTATAAAATCAAAATAATGAGAATAACTCTTTTGAAATAAAAATAAATTTCTTTATGCATCTTTCTGTGCATAAAATCAAAATTAATGAGAATAACTCTTTTGAAATAAAAATAAATTTATTTATGCATCTTTCTATGCATAAAATCAAAATTAATGAGAATAACTCTTTTGAAATAAAAATAAATTTCTTTATGCATCTTTCTATGCATAAAATCAAAATTAATGAAATTTCTTTATACATCTTTCTATGCATAAAATCAAAATTAATGAAAGTAACACTTTTATAATAAAAAAATCTTTTATGCATAAAAATCAATTTTGATGAAAGTAACACTTTTATAATAAAAATATTTTCAAATATGCATCTTTCTTTGCATAGAATTTAAATCTAATGAAAATCACACTTTCAAAAATTATTCAATATGTATCTTTCTATGCATAGATTTTTAATCTAATGGAAATCACACTTTTAAAAAAATATTCAATATGCATCTTTCTATGCATAGAATTTTAATCTAATGGAAATCACACTTTTAAAAAAATATTCAATATGCATCTTTCTATGCATAGATTTTTAATCTAATGGAAATCACACTTTTATAATAAAAAGAAATTATCCAATATGCATCTTTCTATGCATAGAATTTTAATCTAATGGAAATCACACTTTTATAATAAAAAGAAATTATCCAATATGCATCTTTCTATGCATAGAATTTAATTTTAATGAAAATAACACTTTTATAATAAATATATTTCTACTATGCATTTTTCTATGTCTAGAATGAAAATAACTTTTTTCTATGCCTAGAATGAAAATAACATTTTTAGAATACACAAACGATGGGGATTACTCTTTTTGAATAAAAAAAAGTAATACTTATTTCACAAAATTTAAGAAAATTTTGCCATAACCTCCTTTGTATGGCTGACCATTTTTCAATTTTTTCTATTCTTAATTTACTTAAAAATTATCCCCAATTTGTTTAAAGCATTCTAAACTAATCAAATTTCACTTTAAAAAGAGAAACAATATGAAAAGTTTAATTCAAACAATTTGATTACTTAACTAGGATAAAGAAGGGCTGAATTTAAGAATGAGAGAGGGGGAAAGCCTTTCTAGCAAGGCATAGCATCAGATTATCATTTTCCAGATAACAAAAAGTTAGAAAACCATTAAAAGAATAAGAAAAAGTAGGATTTCTAACTTACATGAATTTCTGGGAGCTTTCCTTTGGCTTGATGGTTTGAGGGATCTACTCTTGTTTGCAAAAACAAGAGTGGCACCAATTCTTTAGAAGAGGGAATGGTCAAAAACTAATTAATTATTAATAAATTCACAGTTTTTGGCTCTGGGGAGGAGCAGAGTAACCATGCATAAAACAGTATTAACCATTTATAAAGGGGGAGGCTTCATTTATAGGAAAAAGTGAGCCTCTAACCAAGCAAACTAATTCTAGAATTTTCCAGATCAGTTTGGTCAATTTTTGACCATTTTTAGGTCAGTTTAGCTTACTTTTTGGATCTAGTTGAAGCAGGAGAGAGGAGAGATGAAAACATCTCATTATTTGTGAGCTTAAAACTCAACCACACATGTGAAATAGGCGCCTCCTTCATGAGGGAAATTCCCCCACTGAGGTGTCAAAAATGCATCATTTCTCTAAATATCTCTTCTTTTTTAACTAATATCCTTGTCCTTAGTCAACTCTTCATCTTATGTGAGTATTTACTCATTTTTGGGAGATTTTTTTATTACTTTAATTTATCTCCTCCCTACATTTGGATTAATCTAATTGGCCCCTCAGAACCTTAATCTAAAATTTTTTGAAAATCTGGACCCTTAGGATAAGGCCTTTTGAACAGATTATAATTGATTTCTAATGCACCTTCTGAAAATCTTTTTGAACTTCTGTTTTGGGGGAATTTATTTTAATAAGAAGAGATATTTTTCCATCCAAAATAATCTAAAAATTGAATAACCTCTCTCTAGAACATTTTCTCTCTCTAGGCCAAAACAGGGTTAAAAAAGGATCTTTCTTTTATTTCAGAGAGGAGAATAATTATAAGATCAGAAGGGGAGGTTCTTACACCTGCACATCTCAAAAGCCGGAGGGAGGAATCTTACACCATCTACCATGGGGATGGTATGTTTGACCACTTCAAGGGGGGGTACACCCTTCATATTTGTGTACTTATAGGCAAAGCAATCTTGGAATTCTGTGAGGAGAGCGATCGGATCTTTTTCTTCTTCAACCGAGAGGTTATCCCCTATGTAGGTAGGCCTCAGATATTTGCCCAAGCTTGCCAAGTTATCTTCTTTAACCTTGGTCGGCGGACCATCATAAGAGGTGCTTAGCTCTCCATTATGGGTTCTTTGGGCCGTCTCATATTGTACAAAGCAATCGGCCAACTTGAAGGTTATGAAGTGCTTGGGGACTTATTTAATCTCCTCAGCTTATTGCTTTCTTCTTCTACCAGTTTTTTGTCTTCTTTTTCTGCAAAAGTGCTATCTTTTTGTTTCGTGCCTTGCACATGGAAGAGCGGAAAATCTTTTGGAGTTCAGGTTGGGGATCAACAAGTTCCTTCAGTTTGGAGGTGATCGTATGGACCATGAAGGAGGCATTGGCAAGCTCCTTTTGCTAAACCTTGCTAAAGTACACATGTGCTTCAACAGCCCCTACATATTTCAACCAATGCACTTCTAAGTCAGTAGGGAAGACATATGCCTCTTCCCAAGGGAACCCATCATGAGTGTCTGTCCTTTTTGGGAGGTCGTCCCCTAGGTTTTTGAGATAATCCGTAATTGGGTTTCCCTGCTGGTGGGGGGGGGGTATCCATATCAGGTTGGTGCTACTGCTCGATGGGATTCTGAGGGGGTGCTCGGTCTTGGAAACTCTTTTCTATTCTTGAGCTTCCTCAGTCGGGTCTTATGTCAGAAATTGAGGGACATGGTTCAAGGTATGCTATTGGAGGCTCATCCTCTAGTTGAGCTTGACAGTCCCTAACTAGCTCTTGAGCTGCCTTTAGCTTTTCCTTTTCTTTAATGGGGTTAGGGTATTCAGCTAACTTCCTAGGTAGAAAGTTAGGGTCAATTGGTTCTCTGGCTAGGGAGGTTGAAGGTAGCAGTTGCTCTTCTTCAGATGAATAGGTTTGATGCATTGGTGGTTGTTCTGTCTTCAGACC
Source organism: Cibotium barometz (assembly GCF_041138505.1). NCBI lineage: Eukaryota > Viridiplantae > Streptophyta > Polypodiopsida > Cyatheales > Cibotiaceae > Cibotium > Cibotium barometz. The sequence goes on along the minus strand of NC_141104.1, from coordinate 10,932,867 downwards.
CACTTTTTATGAGACCACATGGCTATCCCCTTTTCCTATCTTTGTGGACTTCTTCTTTTGCGAGCACCTTGTCGTGTATGATTATTCTGGGACATCCCTATGGTATAGAACTTTTACGTGTCTCGGGAGTCCCTGATTTTGTGAGGTTGACACCTCAGTTGTTGTAGCAATGTGAGCTTCTTCTACTTTGCATTATGGTACCTGCATTAAGAGGGACCATGTGGATGAAGCCATCTCTTACACTTAGAAAATTAATCTTGGTGCTAGGATTAGCTTCATGGGCTTTTCCTACTATGCCTGCCCCCCTCAGTGGACAATCCTTATACATATGGTGAATGCCACACCCTATGCATAAAGTAGTTAAGGTGGAAGAACTCACACGAGTACTTGCCATCCCTTTTTTGACTGGACACTCAGCTACTCAGAGAGGTCCTACACAATGGTAGCATTGCATGGGTGTGGTCGTTTAGCCACATTGTTCAAGTGCCATCCCATGGAGTCGAGGAAGCTAGGTATACATGGTACATCTATTCTCCCTCCATCACATAGTGACTTAGGATCTGGGAGGGTGGACTATTTGATTTGAAGGGCTCAAAGGTGGTCCCTTCATCAGCTTCCCCCTCATCACCTTCTTTGAAGATTTCAAACAAGGTTAATTGACGAACAGGGGTAGGGACTGTGGTGGAAGTACAGGGGGTCGTAAGGGCATTTATAGTACCCTAAGAATTCCTCTATGGGCCCCTTCATGGCCTGGTTAAGGTGCGTTATGCAATGTTGGTGATGGCCAAGCCAACCCCATTGCCTAGGATTTGGCGACAAGGCTTGGGGTAGGGCTCAAGCCTAAGAAACTCTTTGCTGGTAGCAATTTGCAATTTTGTGATTACCCCATCTTTGGCAATAAGTGCAGTAGAGAGTGGGACGGGGTCTCAAATGTGGACACTTTGTGAGTATGGTTAGCTCAATAAATTGAGCACCACACTAACTCCCTCTTTGGGTAAAGATGGGGTTGGCCTACTCGATCCTGTCCTTGGCTGGTTCTCCAATGTTGGGTCATTTGCTGCATCAAGGTGATGGCCGGTTGTTTAACCTGTTGTTTTGAGGAGGACTCTTTGCCTTTCCCATTAGATCACATGCCATTAGTTTTGAAAGAAGCTTTGGATGTGTCCTCATGTAGTTCTTGGGATTACATTCCCTTGAAATTATCCTCAAAGTCCATAGCACTCCTCTGTAACATTGCTTAAAGGAAGTGTGGGCTAGATCATATAAGGAATTATGCAAGGGTACGCCATCAAGTTCTTCAAGGAACCTTCCAATCAACTTGTCATCTGAGAACTTGTCTCTGTCATTACAACGAGAATGGAGATATCTCACCTGGTTAATATAGTCCCGGATGGGTTCCCCATCCTTTTGTTTCACGTTGTGTCATTGCTAGACAAGGCTCCATTGAGTTCCTTGGTGGGAGTATCCGACCTTGAAGGCCTCTTTCAAGGCTTCAAAGGTGACCTTGTCCTCAACCTTTAGTGATCTAAACCACTGCCCGGCTTTGCCATCTAAGGTGAGGGCACTCAACTTAACTTGGTCATCCACGTGGCCAAATGCCTTGTAGATTTGATTAAACATTTCCAAATGTGGTATGAGGTCTCTAGTTCCATCAAACTTGGTGATTAATTTAGAAATGTTGGATGGTTTGTTTCACTCTTGTCTTCTCCGCCGAGTGTTGGCACTGTTATTCTGGCACAGCTAACCCCTCCCTGTTTGCATGGCTATCCTCAACATTTCAAGAGTCAATCCTACCATGGCTGGAGCTGGTGTAGGTTGGGGTAAGATAGGTGGAGGATCTAGGTTGGGTGGATAATATACCATAGGGGGTCCTTGTCTCAAGGGAGGACCGGTTTGTGCTTCCTAAGGTCCCATATGGTATCCCGGTTATACCCCTCAAGGTGGGTATTGTTGGTACATTGGTGCAATGAGTTTATAGGATTGTGTAGGGTAGGCTCTTTCCCTTTTATAGGACGTTTCAGGGCCCTAGAGAGCTGGTTCTTGACCTAGGTTTGGCACTGGCCCATGGTCTTGGTATGAGTCGTCCCTTCTAGTGGTCGGCATGGCCCCCCATAGTGGATTTTAGTCTGGGTTGGGTTACTTTGGATTAGTCTATGGTTTAGTAGTGGAGTGGGCTCTCTTTTGGACTAGCGTTCCATGCCTCTATCCTTGGGATGCGATTGTCTAATTGTAGGTTTCCTAGGATAAAGTTTTGGAGTCTGGAAGTAAGACTTCTTTAGGAATGCGTAGGGCACTTTGGGTCTTGCTCCAAGGTAGGTGGTCTGTCCATGCACTGGGCCACTAGTCTTCCTGTCTCTAAGTCAGGAGTAGTGCACCCCATTCTAGGATGCTCCTCACTCTCATACTGGTGGTGTCAAAGACCAACACCATTTGTCTCTATGCTGTATTGACCAAAGGGTCTGATCTTTCAAGTGAGGGAGCATCAATAGGATTAATTTCGTCGAACAGAGGGTTTTTTCGTGCCAATTTCCCTGAACGTAAGTGCATGAATGTGGGAACTAGTAGTGCTAGATCCCCCTCTGGACAGTTTCTATTTCCTTTTTTTGGGGTGAAGGTACGCCCATACGCTAATTAAGGAACGGGTGTTCCTTTCTAGAAGGTATGGGAGTGGTTGATCAAGACATGACTATGCGCTTGAGAAAGACATAGATGTGGCTAGGTGAAGGGTATAGGCATATGTTGGTTAAGGAATGTGCAAGACATGGCTGTGCACTTGAGAAAGACTTGGGCAAAGGGTACAAGCGTATGCTTGGAAGAAGAAATAGGTGTGCGTTTGAGAAAGACATGGACATGGCTAAGGAAACGGTACGGGCGTACGCTTCAAGAAGGAATGGGCATACTCTTGGAAAGGTATGGTCGTGCGCTTGTCGGGTTAGGTAGATCTCTTAATTTTGCAGGGTAGACGTGTCTTCTAAATACCACCCACTACCATTCTCATGGACTGTACACAATAGTACTCTTTTTGTACCCCTTTTTAATGTTCTTTATACCCTTATAAATGTAATTTATTTTTCTTGAATGCACAATGATCATATTAATGAAGTAGATTTGGGAAGATATGCCTAGAATGAGGAATGACCGTGGCTAAGGAAGACACGTGCATGGCTCTGAGAAGCATACAATCGTACTCTTCTCAGAAGATAGACATAGTTGAAATGCACCTATCTTTCTGCTCTAATGTTTGAGATTTTGGGTCCTTCCTTGATGATTTTTTGTGGTTTTTTTTTTGTGAGTGGCTAGAGCTAGTCTCTAGCTACCGAATGGTACCTATGAACTTTAAGAGCAAAGTTAGGCACTTACTAGTGTCTCTCACTTCCAATGAAGACTCCCAATCTCCTTATACTCCATTGAACTCCATGGTTGAAGTAGACAAGATAGGAAAAACAAAAAAACATAAACCATCGATGGATTTGCATTCCAACCAGGCTATACCATGACTCTAGTAAGTGATAGAGTGTAGAGGACCCTAAGCTAAATGCCCATCCTTAGCAGAGTGGTGCCAACGATGTTAACCAAATCAACATGCTACCTTGCACAAGAGAGGGAGAGAAGAAGAAAAATAAGCCATACAAGGGTTAGTTCTTCGGAGAGACTAGCCAACCCCAATGATGGTTAACTCCCTGATGTGAGGCTGCTAGGAGCTCACCTCCACTTGTGTCACTCAAATGGAGCTTCCACAAGCTAGGTAGAGAGAAAAGAGGAAGGGAGCTATGGAAGGCTCTACCTCTACTTAATGCCTATGTGTATGCCACAGTGATCTCAAGAAGAAGACAAGAAGAAGGAGAAGAGAAGGCAAGACAAGAATCATCACCTACATGGACACACCACAATCAAGGAAGCATGCATCAACCAATACAAGCTTACCACCATAGCCACAAGAGAGTGAGAGAGAGATAAGACAAAACTCAATTGTGATAATGCGATTGTACCTTTTCATATTTCATAAATCACTTATATTCTCATGAGCTCACCTTTTTACAATGGCCGGCTGCCCATTTACAATTAGAGGCCCGAAATTGACTTCCTAGCTCTATGTACACCTAGGCTCATTCTTGTGTGACTGGCATTACACAAGTCGTAAAAGCTCGGTCATCCTATATATCTTTTTCATGAAGTGTTAAGCACGGTTACATAGTAATGAGTTACAAGAAGCATAACCATGCTTGAAAAATGATGTTAACCAGTGTGGTTAGGGCCATGGGAATCAACATGAGTTTTAATGGGCATGAGTATGGGTTTTGATGGGCATGGGCCATGGGCATGAGCATGAGGACGATGGCCTTGATTTCTTTTGATGGGTTTCCATTGCATGGGAGTTCATGACAATGGCATGAGATTTCATGGAAATGGCATTAGGCATTAGGCCACTATGGGTTTTGATGGTAGTGGCATGAAGCAATTCATGGTGCAAGACCTGGCAAGGAAAAACAAGGGTTTTGATAGAAAGTGAGTGAGAGAAGGCATTGTGCAAAGACATGGTTTTCATGATGTAAGGCATGCCTCATAAGGGCTTCCGTAATAACCAAAAAAAGTTCAAATGAGCCTCAAAACAAGCCACGTTGTTGCTCATTTCTAGGGCCAAGGGGGCCTGGAAATAAACTACATTGATGCTTGTTTGCATCATGAGCTATATGGTTTATAGGCATGGGGGAGAATGTTTCATGGCATACATGCATGAGGGAAAATGGGATTCAGGGCATTTAGGCAAAGTTGATAGGTTCTAAGGCAAGGCACGATAGCAAGCATTGATATGGCATGTTTTTAGGCCCCCTTGGGCTCTTTTTTGTTTTCACATATGGATTCCCTTGTAAGGCTTGAGGCCATGGGATTGAAGGGAAAATTTCTCAATATGCATCATAGAAAATAGGCAAGATTGCTTTTGCAAAAAAGTTAAAAGCCAAAGGCGGTGGTTTAGAAACATGCCACATCCTCCTTGGGATTTTTCTTTTGCATATGGAGCAATGAACCAACATGAGAATGAGAAATGGAGGGCCATAGATTGCTTCAAAAGACAAAGGTGGCCTAAAAACATGCCACATCTAGGCCCCCTTGGGCTTATGGAGCTATGAACCAACATGGATCTAAGTGATGGAGGGCCAGGGATTGCTTCAAAGCATGGCTTGAAATACATCAAGCATTAACATGGGGTTAAAGAGGTCAACAAGGGAAATCCATGAGTGTAGTGAAGATTTCATGAGCTGGAGGACATAGGTAATCTTATCTTTGGTGTTAGAAGCATAGTTTAGTGATTATTTTGTAATTTTTGGCTTCTCATTAGATGGTTTTGTAATTTTTGGATTCTCATAGATTGTTTTTTTAAAAATCATTGTTCTTTATAGTTTTCTTCTATTAAACATGTGTGTGGTGTTTTGCAAGATGTTTCACAAGATCCTTCATGAAGAAAAATGAAGTCTACTCTAAAAAGGTGCTGTGAGAAAAACTCAAGGAGGTGAAGGAGGTGGTGTGGACTTGGAATTAACATTACATGTTAGGGATGATGTTTTTGATGTTGGAAATATTAGAGAGGAGAGCACTTTGAATGCTCTTGCTCAGTAGCCAAAGAAGAAAGAGCGCACAGATGATAACGACCTTCTCATCACAGTAGCACACAAATGATAATAACGACCTCCTCCACTAGCACACAAACGGTGGCAAACATAATTCATCTATCTTTTTCGTTTTTTTAGAAATGAGGTCATACCCTTAGTTTCTATAAGGGCTAGTGTAAAGTGTGAGCTAGTTTACATGTGCCTATCATTTCTAAGTGCTCATGAGATGTGGGCTTTATGAAGGGAATCATCACCAACATTGGCAACAAAGTCATCTCGATGAGAAAGTCTTCATCTCATCAAATCTCATTGGTAGAAACTTGGCTATCTATAACATCATTGATAGATATTTTCACCAAAAATTTGTGACCTTTGTAAATGCCACCAATATGAGCAAGCAAAGTCTCGACCATGAGTTGGAAAAAGATGTAATGTTTGATGTAACGCGGCCAAATTAGCACGCATAAAATGAGTATGTTTATGTGAGGGTAAAGAAAGAGCTCTCGGGAAAGGCTAGGAACATAGCCACTGAGTCATTTGCAAACAAGAAGACCAAGATGAAAACCTTTGAGTTTGAAGCAAAGAACAAGAAAATAAACCTAGCAAAGAACAAGAAAATAAACCTAGCAATTGAAAGGTGTTAAAGGTAGAAAATAGCATAAGTAGCATGTATTCTTCACCCGTCTTATCTCTAGAAAAAGTGTTATAGCCTCTGAGGCCATATGATGCACTCAAGCTGAAATTTATAGCCAAAGTAAATATAGTGTCAAAGTAGCACAAAATGGCCAAAGTATCCAAGAACAAGGGGAGAGAGAGGAAGTCCAAACAATTATACCCCAATCTAGCATCAAGGGGGGGAGGGGGGTTGTTAAAAATAAGTGATACTAGAGTGCTAAGTCACCGAGCCAAAGAAATCCCATAAAATCAAAGCAAGCCCTATTGTACCTACCTCATATAAAAGGGATCCTTTCAATCAATTCAAGTCATTCACATTTCATTATCTCAAGCTTCTCTATGAGTGCAAGCTAATCAATCTTACAACCTATTAGCATAATGCAATCATTTTGCCTTTAATTTTTTGCGATGAGCTTGTGCTGAATACAGATAATATTTGTAGGGCTGCTGCTTCTTGGTACTTGAAAGATCTGCTTAAAGAAGTGAGGGCGATTGAAATAATTAGAAGGAAGAAAACAAAGGGTGCTCAAGGTTGGTTTCCTCTCATGAGAGGATACCTTGCCAAATTGGTATACATAGTATAATGGATTAGTTTCTAGACTACTTTGTTAATGTAGTGATTTTTCTTTAAAAAATTTATGTTCTTGATGTATTATTTAATTCTCATTAAATTTAACATAGGTTGAGTCACAAGATATTTTGAAAAATAAAGTGGAGGAGAAAGATGTTTCCCTTGCGTGTTGGGATAAAGAGAGCAGTGCTTCATCATTGGAAAGTTGAATTTGATGTTTTGTCTAGTATCTCATGAAGTAAAAAACACATGGTTTTCATAATGAGAAATCTTATATTCCTTGAAAAAATTTAATGCAAACTATTGATTGTAAGTGGCTATTTATTTAAATTTCCTTTCTTAAACACTTTCTTAGGGTTTATTTTGATTGCATGTTTCTTTGTTTATAAGATTGGGTCCATGTGGTTTGATCTATTCAATTTCTTTTGTGTGACAACATTTTGCACCTACATTAAGGTGGGTTTCCAAGAGAGGTTAACTTCAAGAGGGTGGAGCAAAAAGCTTTGAGTGTGCTATGGGTGACATCACTAATTTAGTTGAGAAAATTAGACATGTTGTCTTGCTTGAGGATTATGGATTTAGGCACACCATTGGGGTAGGAAATTTCTATTTAATTCATTGAACAAGCTTAAGAGTAAGGACAAGGACAACCTAGATGTGTTGTAACATGCGACGGTTAAATGGTTGGTTTATAGATAAGAGATAAATGGGGAGTTTTCTCCCAATTCATCTCTTATTGAACCATGTGCAACTCATCGAGGTCCACATTTATCTCTTATCTATAAATGGGGGTTACTAATGGAAACCTCTGAGCGGTGAGCGATGAAAAAAAAGGAGGTCATTACACCCCATCTACTCAATTTAAAGGAGTTAAGAACTTTCATATTATTCCAAGAAATATAGTCGTATGTTATTAAATTTGCAAGGCATTACACATGGAATCAGTATGTATGTGACATTACAATACAAAACTCCACCAAATGATCTATTTTCCATAGAGACACGACAATAAAATGCATGCAGTAGTAGGCTATAGAGTTAGCCCCACAACAAAATGATCAACAACAATAGGCAATAGAGAAAATCAACATAATGTATGCGACAACAGGCAAGAGGCTATTGAGGTCAAGAACTAGAGACATGTAGTTTCAGTCCACATTCTAGTTGGTGATTTGCTAAGTTCGAGGCATGGATGCCCAAAATGTGCACGGCCCCTTGAACATCAAGGCAGGCGTGAGAGTGCCTCATACAGCTCTTGTTTTGTCAAGGCAAACTTGATGAACAAATTTATGCATGTCCACATCTAGCCCCCCAACACATTGTAGTACACATAATAGGATATGCTTTCAAGGCATGTAACAATCCAAGCGACTAGCTCTTCTCAAGAAATCATCACATGTGCAAGCTGGAAACATCGACATCGTGACCTTGTAATGCATCCCCATTCTATGTGGCCCACTGGTGGCCACATAGAACTCAACATGCTCGTTGGCCACATCACCATGTTCACATTCACAATGTCACAAGCCATCGTGGCAACTAAATGTATCCTATCTTACATTTCCTTGGTTGCTTTCTTTCTTGTAAATGATTTCTTCCCCATCCCTAATAGCAAGCCTCCCATGTGCAACAACCAAGTTACCAGGGGCACTTCTTCTACGTAGCTTAGGCTCACCCATTCCAGCAACATCTTTAAAGACAAACTCCCCATCTGTAAGGAGTTGTATCTCTCAAAAGCCTCCAAATTAGTGCCTCTCCACCTCCCACCTTGTAGGAGCCTTGTTGAATTGAAGATCCTTAGCTGCTTTAGTAGGATTCCAACAATGGTCCACATCATGTCCATAAAACCACAGCATTTGAGGATGTCCAAGGTCACCTAATTTAATTCTTTCAAAAGCAGAGGGTGCTGGCACCCCTTTCATCCTAGATCTTCCCTTTTCATCAATTAACGTATTGCACTTGGACCCTAACTCCATAATGTAACCCTGCCATAACACTTGGCTCTCCGGGTTGGTGCATCTTATGGCCCACTTGGTCCTATGAATATCTACCTCTAGCTGCAACATTAGATCTGTATTGTAGCCCACATCCCCCATACCAATGTGTAAACATGAGTTTGATTTTTTTTCTTGATCAGCATGGTGGCACATTGAAATTCTGGCTTATAACAATCATCATTGTGGACTGGAGTAGACAAAGACTTTGGCCTCTTCCTCCTTATTGTTTTTGTATTCCCATGGTCTTTGGCTCTGGCTCCTGCAACTCCAATCTCCTCCACAGCTTTGTTGGTAAGGTCAATAAAAGTCCCTTGATTGATCTTTTGTTTTATCAAAATTGTGTTCCTTTGCTTGAGCTTTTGCACATTTGGCCCAGTGCCAATGTGCTTACCCTTCAAAAAAGAGGAATGTTTGGCACTTTACAAGATAACTGCCATCATGTCTCCTTAACAAGAATCATACAAGGACATGTACTTGACACCATTGTTTGTGGCCGACTAGCTCCCATGGACAGACTCAACAAGGTTGGTCCTAGGAACAAGGTAGTGATCATCATTTCCCATGGCCTGGAATAACAAGGGAGCCACAGAATACCACCAGTAAATTTCAACAACAATTATCAAAACAAACAATGGATAAAGGTTTTACATATACTCACCTTAAGGATATGAACTCCCAAATGGTACACCCTAATACAAGTTTGTAGCATGTGGACTTTGTCCTCAATTGCATGACCATGATTGAGCCATTCACTCAGTGATCCTAGATCCTTCTCTATAGAGTCCCTTGTGGGAGCATTCTCCACTTTCTAGTCCTCATCTTGAACTCTTCCTGATCTTGAGGGGATATGCATTTTCTTGCATGTTTATGGAGGTTATCCTTCCAATGCCACAAGCAAGTGCACTCTTTTTGAAAAGAGGGCGGAGATAAACACAAGGGTAGAGAGGAAAATCTTAATTAGTTCTCATTATCTCAAACCATCAACATCTACATGATAGAGAAGCTCCATAGCTTTCCTTCAATACACACCACAAAACACAGCACACTACACTAGTGATAAGTTCACACTCAAATAACCTAAGTCTAATGTCCACACACTTCACCAGCTGGATGCGACCATTATTGTCCACACACACACACACACTGCTAGCCTAGTGTCCACATGCTATTACTATCCCCACCAGATCCCGATGAGCTTGCATTCTCAACACTTCCCCTCAAGCTTACCATATCCATCTCATGTACTCCAAGGCTGTCTGAAGTACTCAAACTTCTCTTTACCAAGTGGTTTGGTAAAGAAATCTGCAACCTGCTCTTCAGTCTTCACATATGTCAACTCTACCTGTCCATCCAACACTTTCTTGATGAAGTGATAGTGGAGCTCAATGTGTTTGGTCCTCGCATGATAGACTGGATTGCTTGCCAGCTGTATGCTGCTCATGTTGTCACAATGTATGATAACTTTCCCATCACATTGTTGTCCCAAATCTTCGAGTAGCTTTCTCAGCCATACCACCTCACATATAGCCATAGCTGCTCCTCTATACTCTGCCTCTATGCTAGATAAAGCAACTGTGAATTGCTTTTTGCTACTCCAACTCACCATTGCACTTCCCAATGTGAAAGCATAGCCACTAGTAGATCTTCTATAAATAAGAACTACCTGCACAATCTGCATCTGTATATCTATGAACATCCATAGCTTTGCCATACTCATAAAGGAGTCCATAATGTGTTGTAGCTTTCACATATCTCAAAATTCTTCTCACTACATCCAAATGTGGTTTCCTTAGGCTTTGCATAAACTGACTCACAAGCCCAACCGCATAGCATAAATCTAGTTTAGAGATAGTCATGTATATCAAACTACCAACCTTCTTTCTATACATTGTCACATCCTCAATCTTCACCACAGTCAGCCCTTAACTTCACATTTTGTTCCAATGGTGTGCTCATTGGCTTACAACTTGTCATCCCATACTTTGCCAGCATGTTTAATGCATATTGTCTTTGAACCAACCAAATCCCCTTCTTTGTTTTTACCACTTCAATGCCAAGAAAGTATCTCAATTCTCTCAAGTCTTTCATATCAAATTGACCACATAGTGAAGCTTCCACATCAGCAATATCGTTGCTTGAATCACATGTCACACGATCAAGTCATCTACATAATCACCACAATACCATGTGCTGCCTTCTTTGCATATAGGGATGAATCTGATGTTCCCACATGAAAACCAATTCTAATGAGATACCTTCTTATCTTGTCTATCCAAGCACATGGTGCTTGCTTCAATCCATACAAGGCCTTCAACTTACATACATGTGTAGGATATTTAGGATACACTTATATAACCTTATGGCTGCTCCATGAACACTTCTTCTTGCAATTCACCACTTAAAATGCATTCTTTACATCCATTTGATGAATTTCCCAACCATTTGATGCAGACAATGCAATCACATATCTCATTTTTCCCATCTTAGCCATGGGGCCGAATGTCTATTCATAATCCAAACCATTTGTCTGTGCATATCCCTTTCCGAGAATTTCACTTTATACACCCATTTGCAACCAATGACATTTTTTCCACTTGGTAATGCAACCAAGTCCCATGTATCATTTTTCCCACTTGGTAATGCAACCAAGCCCCATGTATCATTGTGAACCAAGGCATCCATCTCTTCATCTATTGCTTTCTCCCATACATGCTTTCCAATAGCTTCTCCAAATCATGATGGTTCCACATGCTTTATCATTGGTGTCATGTACGCATAATGCATTGCATGCCCATTATATGTCAATATCTCCAGTAGATACCTAATCCTTTGTGATCTTCTCAAAACCTATGGGTCACTTTGTACACCCTGTGCTCTAGCATGTGTAGAAACATATCTCTCTTGCCTTACACCTGAAGTATGTAAGGTTGGGATGCCAATTTCTTCATCTAAGCTTTCCAAGCTAGATAACTCATAACTTGTTATACTAGTTCCTTCAACCTTCTTTTGGCCTTTGTCAACAACACTTTCACTTGTGCTCACACTACCATGTCTCAACCTTCCTGACCATGGACTTACATTATCACTTCCACTTGATGTTTCACTTGGCCCAGATAATGAAATAGTACTCTCTTTTGGGCAAATTCACATGCACATATGCATCTATGTCATCCACCATAACATCATCTTTGTTTTTGTACCAACTTGCCAACTCATCAAACACCACATCTCTAGAAATGAGAACCTGTTTAGTTTCTGGGTTGTAACATTTATAAGCCTTTCTATCTTGTGCGTAACCAATGAATATGCACTTCTCAGCCTTTGGGTCCAATTTCCTTCTCCTCAGCCTATGGGGTATTAGCAACCGTTTCCAACTGTTCTTCTCATCCAACACACGTACATAGGCAATACATCCAAAAACTTTGAGATGCCCAATGTTTGGCCTAAAACCTATCATCCTCATCTCAGGAATACTCTCATGTATGGCAGCTGTAGGTGTCTTATTTAAAATGTACACTACTATGGTACATGCTTCTGTTCCAAAATACAAAGGCATACTCTTCTCATTCATGAGTGCTCTTGCCACTTCACCTATCACATGATTCTTTCTCTCAGCAACTCCATTTTGCTGGTGAGTAGTGTACCTGCATGTAAGCTGCCTCCTAATGCCATGGTCTCTCAAGAATGCATAAAATGCATGAGGCGTACTCACCACCACCATTTGTCCTCAAACACTTAATCCAATGACCATATTGCTTCTCCACAAGTGCTTTGAACTCTTTGAACTTGCCCAAGGAATCACTTTGAACTCTTTGAACTTGCCCAAGGCTTCACTTTTCTCTTTAAAAAAATAGATCCATGTCATCCTGTTCAAATCATCAATAAATGTTATATAATCCCTGCTCCCATTTATTGATTAGGTTTCTGTGGGCCCCCATATATCACTGTGCACAACCTCAAGTGGTCTTCTACTCATTTGACTATCCCTGGGAATGGCAACCTTGCTTGTTTCCTAAATTAGCATGCATCACACACATGTGTACTCCCATCATATTTGAATCTAGGTAGACCACCAACAATGCCTTTTATTTGCATAGATTTTAGCTTTTGAATGCTTACATGACTAATCCTTTTATGCTAGATATCAATGTCTAGCACTATCACACGACTATGTGAGAAAACACGGCTAACTTTAATTCTGGAATGCTTGCATCTACTAACTTGAACAATCGTCCTTCTTTTTTACCTTTGGCAATCAATTTGCAGCCATGCTGGAAATCCTCAACAACAAAGAAACCATGTTCATTAAATCTCACTTTGCAATCGTTGTTCAACCAATTGTCTCACTGATGCCAAACTCTTTGTAAATCGATGGCACATACAACACCTCTCAGACAGAGTTTTTACCCTGCCATCATGCATCCTCAATGGCACACTACCAACATGAGTGAAAGATCCCTACCCCCTCCGTGCAATGAATTTCGGGGTGCTAGCAGTAGCACTTCTTGCGTAGGGCAGAAGCTCTCACTCGGGGCCTCGCCCACGCATATCCGGACAAGAGACTAATCCCTCGGTTCTTCCAAAACTGAACCTAGAATAAACTTCCATCGCCCAGCGGACATAGGCAATTCCTCCAAGATATTTTATTCTAATGTAGTCAAGGTCATCACTAACCAAATTGATTCGACCGAACCCGTAAGTCTCATGGTCAGATCAAGAAAGAGACTTGCACTTGGATCATAGAGACCAACACTTTTCTCCTCATCAAGAGGCACAGCCAGGGATTTTATATTCACGTGATCACAAAATTTTTCTTGTTAATAACATTTGTGAACATGTTATTAACATGTTCACATGTTAACATGTTCACAAAAAAGCCGGTGGCAAGCGACCTGGTAACCGGGAAAAATCTCGCCGGGCTTTTGATATACCCCGGCGGGCCCGCCGGGCTTTTGCTTTGCCCGGCGGGACCCGCCGGGGTCGTCCCATATCCCGGCGGGCTACATTTTTCTATATATATGGGCCCGGGGGGCCCTTTGGGATTTCATTGCTGGCAGCATACACAGGTAATAAAAACTTGTGTGTGTGTGTGTGTTTGTGTATGTGGGTGTGTTCGTGCGGGCAGCCGCCCACTGTCGCAATGCGCGGCAAGATGTGGGTGGTCCGCCACACGAGGGATGTGTGTGTGGGTGAATTCGTGCGGGCAGCCGCCCATTGTCGCAATGCGCAGCAGGATTTGGGTGGCCCGCCACACGACTGGTGTGTGTGTGTAAGGCCATTCTTCGGAATGGTGCTTACCCTGGGGCACTTAGTCGGTAACGCGGCTAGTCTGTGTCCTATGGTAAGTATGGCACGCCGTAGCGGTACTAGTCGGTAACGCGGCAAGCATAGTATCGTTATGGCGATGTCACCTTCCCTTCCCTTCCCTTTGTCAAATGCGGACATATGGTCGGTAACGCGGCTAGTGTATGTTCGTATCCTATTGGTATTCCCATAGAATCGGGCGGCATTTTGTCGTTAACACGGCAAGTTGGTGTCGTCCGCTAGTGCATAAAATGTTTTTTGCATATTGCGGCATTTGATCGTTAACGCGGTCGAAAAAGTGTCGTAAATTTGCTTGTGTATTTTGGCATATGATCGTTAACGCGGTCGAATAAATGTCGTAAATTTGTTTGATTTGACTTGTATTGTTTTTATTGTGTTTGATCCATGCGATACTTGGTTGCTAACGCGGCATTAGTATTTCATGGATCAAAGTTTACATCATATTGTCTAACCGTTTTATTTTATAATATCGTGATTCGTAACTCGAAAAATATGAATCTCTCTCTTCTTACCCACCTCTCTCTCATGATACACTTCACAACTCTTTCTCTATCTCTCTCATGATTCACTTCACAACATGATAGATGTGTAGATAATGATTTTTTTTCTTTCTCTTAAAATATACATAATTCTTAATAATTTCTTTTTTCTCCCTCTATTTACTTAAAAATTAAAACAATACATTATTTTTCTCTTTAGGAACTCCCAAAAACATTAAAAATGTGATTTAATGTTTCTTCTCTCTATCTGTCACAACTCTCTCTTCCTCTCCTCTCTCTCTCTCTCTCATGATACACTTCACAATTCTCTCTCTCTCTCTCGCAATGATACACTTCACAACTCTTTCTCTCTCTCTCTCATGATACACTTCACATCTCTCTCTATCACGATAGGTATGTAGATGAGGAGTGCTTTAGGATTACAAAACATTATTTTTCTCTCTTTAGGAACTCACAAAACTATAAAAAATATCATTTAATGTTTCCTCTCTCTATCTGTCACACCTCTCTCTCTTCCTCCCCCTCTCTCTCTCTCTCTCATTCGATAATGTATACACTTCGTAAGTAATAATGCGCTTGTTGCGGTTGTCTCACGTTCGATAATGTATTGCATGATGTTGAGTTCAGTAATGTTTGATATATTTTGTTTTTGTTTGATCATTGATAAGTAATGATACACTTATTGCTGTTTTCTCACGTTTGATGATGTATTGGATGATATTGAGTTCATTAAAATTATTTGATATTCCGTTTTTGTATGAACATTGACGATATTGATATACTTGTTGTTGTTCTCTCACGTCTGCTTGATGTTTATTTCAGTAATGTTTGATATTTTGTTTTTTTATGTTTAGTGTTATTTGCTAGATTTACGAAGACGATCAACATGCTTTCTCCCGAAGAGCGCAAAATTGTTCTGCGAGCAATTCGCGTTGAAGCGGTCATCACAGTATCACAATGTACTGATGATGTCGTCAAGAAGATCAACGAGTCTGAGATACTCATGCGAGATCTCATAGACCAAATATGGGAAAATGCACAGCGTCGGCTTCGAAGCGGAGGCAACGCTGAGCTGCTAGATAGACAGAAGATAGCAGATTTCAACCATCAGCACATAACACGAACCATTTTGGGGAGCATGCGAGTAGCGTGCAGTGACCTTCGAGATGCTGCCCCGCCTGAAGCCAACATGCAACGTCTACAGTTATGGGACGTTGTATGGAGCGAGCAAAGGGCCAAGAGCAAGCGCATGAAGGCGTTGGATGCAGAGTCCCTCCCCAAAAGAGTGCGAATTGCCCAGGACGTCGCTGCAACGTCCAGTCAGGCAGATGCAAGTGGTACAGGTGTCATTAATCGTACCATCTACAATTCTATGTGCACACATCTTATTGGCATCCCGCACGAAGCTCTTCACGAAGGACGAACAATAGGCTCCGGTGTGTTTGGAACTGTAAAAGAGTATGCAATTAAAGGCATATCATTTTTACCGGAGCACATCACTTTTTGCGGAAAGCACTACAAAGGAGAAGGCAGCGCGAAGTTCGAGAGCTTCCAGGCAGAGCAGGGTATGCAAGTGCTACATCCATCGATTGTCCGATGCATTGCCTTTACAAAAGAGGCTCCTTGGATCACAATTTTCCCGTACTTTAATGGCGGCGCTCTTGGTGATACTCTACTGAAGGTTCCCTTCAGATTCAGTGAGTTCACCAGAGCCATTTTTCGTTTGGATCGAGGATGGAGACAACCACCGCCTGATAATATCCCTTTAGGTCATCTAGAACTTTCAAAAATAAAAGAGGTAGTAATAAACATGCCACATATTATGCATGCCCTGGTGGAAGGTGTAACGGCAGCGCATATGGCAGGTATTGTACATACCGACCTACATCCTTTTAATGTAGTGTTGGATTATACAAAAGAGCTAAAGCCACGCATAGGTATTATCGATTGGGGATTGCTGCTGAGAGCGCCCAAAAAACGGGTGTCTCTCAATTTTGTTTATGAAGCAGACAAGAACCCCGAGAAGGTGGCACAGGCAGTCTCCCACGCAGACAGAGAGCGAAATAAACGGCCGTGGATAGCCCCAGAGCTTTATGATCCATTTTTGGCAGATGCATACACTCCTGCATCTGATGTTTTTGCCTTGGGATATTTATTACAAACTTTATATGACTTTTGGAAGAAAGTGCAAGAGTTGTGGATGGATAATAGTTCCCATGACAAAGTTACCATGGATACTATTATTCATAGAGTCAAAAATTGGATGTTTCTGCCTAATCGCGATGAGCGAAAATCAATTTTGCAAGTAGTTGAATTTTTTAGGTCACTAAATACTGACCCTACGAGGGCACAACGTCCTCTTGTAGAGCTATCGGTGGCATTCACCCCGACTTTGTAATGATACAGTATCAAGAGATGAAGTTTCAGGAATTTGAGAATTTGATGTGTCCAATGTTTCAAAATTTTGTTTCTCTTCAAAATTTGATGTGTCCAATGTTTCAAAATTTTGTTTCTCTCTTCATTGAGTCTTTGCAATATCTCTCTCCTCTTCTGGTGTTTAAGTTTATGTTTTCTCTTCAAAATTTGATGTGCGAGCATTGTTTGAAGTGTTTTTGGAGTCAAGTGGATATTTCTCATCGAGTCTTTGCAATACATATCTCCTCTCGTTGTGTTTGACTTCAAGATTTCGAGAGCAATGGTCAATTTATCTTACGTTGATCTTTACAGTTTATTAAAATCCTAAAGTCGTTTACGTTCATGCAGATATGGAGCAGGCGCAAGCGAACGAGCATCAGGAGTTAGCCAAGAAGGCATACGAGAGAATGAAGGCCCTTGCACATGGCCTGACAGCCCGCGAAGCTACAAGAACAGCGTGCAGATTATCGAAATGGACAAATCCAACATATGCCCAATGGAAAGACATAAACAAACGGGTAACCACAGAGATGATAAAGGCAATATGGCCATGTCCAGATGGCGAAATAAAGAAGGGAAGATGGAAGATTTCTCGTTGCACTCACGATGATATCAAAACTAATGCCGAGCGCATTTTCTTGGAGGTGTACGGCCGTCCTCTCCATAACGCCGACGCTCCACTGTATTTTGCTAAAATGCTATATGCTCACTTTATACTGGAAACTCCAGTGGACTTCGCCTCCAGAGAGGCCACTGTCAACACCCACGACATACGTGAAGAGACAGTTACATTCACAAGAGAAGAACCTGCCCTCATGGTGGAGGGCGCCGGACTGGAGTTAAACCAGGTCAAAGAAAGCTTAGGGGCACAGCTAGCAGAGAAGGAGAAAGAAGCTGACCGATTAACTCAAGCGTCAACTCCTCCCCCGGCCAATAGAGGAATTCAAGAGCAGCTAACAAAGATCAGCCAAGACGTGCAGAGCATCTCTTCACGTATTGCTCCTGTGCGCCAAGGAAACCACATCTCTCATTTTTTGATACATCCTGATCTTGTGGGAGTTTCTGCTGAGGCTACAAGTTCCTCCACCCCCCAATGTCCTGTATGTTACAAAGTATTCGATGGGTGGAGCGGCCAGTATATACTACCATGTGGACACTACTACCACTTAATATGTTTAGTGAGACAAATGCAAAATACTTCCACATGTGCATTGTGCAATGTCCCAATAAATCAAGGTATTTATACAGTGTTCGGCATGGCTAGCGAATATAAACCACCAGGACCTTTAGATGCAACTCCTAGTGCAATTCGCAATTTATTTCAAGATGAGAGCTAAGAAAAACAAATTCTACTTTTGTATTGATAATTTCTCCAAATATGATCATTTGTACAAGTACTTTTTATTAAATTAATGAAGTGACTTCTTCCTCTATGTCAGTATCTTGCTCCAAAATTCTTTCACCGTTTACTCTCTCGTCTGCTATATTAAGCTCATCTAAGTCAATGTCTAAATTGTCTTCTATCTCAAGGGTGGTGCACAACGTACGTCCAACATCAAAGTTCTCGTCTACTACATCTTCACAATTGTACATCCATCTGGGCATATCTTCTTCATACTCTTCGCTTTCGATGTCTCGCAAGATCTTTTCATTGCAGTACATGTAAACAAGTTTATCTGCTCGATCTGCAAGAAGTCGATTGCGAATAGTACTATGAATATATTTATACATGCTCCAGTTTCTTTCTGAGCCTGAGTTTGAAGAGCACTGACTTAGAACCTTCATCGCAAGGTTGCGCAATAAAGCATAATGCTCACCACCATTCATCATCCACCACTTCCATGCAGGTTGCTCTTTAGCCATTTGTTGAACAAGGGAGTTGGAAAATAAACCCTCTTTCAACCGAAATGAGGTCATCTCCTTTATGCACTGTACACGATCATCATCATTATTATAGAAAGTGTTTACCACTTTATAAAAATCTTGCACCACCTCAACGTTGGACATCAAATCCATATTCCAATATTCAGGATCTAACATGTAAGCAGCACTGTGCAGTGGTGAATGCGCTCCAATCCATCTAGCATGAAAGTACTTCAACAGAACTTTTCTTTGTCTACTAGAGAATGGTACACGCCATTGCTTTTCCACCACTGAATGCTCTAATTTCTCAGGACACTCCAAACTCCGCTGGACAGTCCACCATTGCATCCATGCTTTTTCGAGATTAGGCGCTCTTTGATCAAGGCTTCGTACAGCATACATAACAGGCATCATTACATGGTATGCATCCATCACACTGTTCCACCAACTTCTTCTCGTAAGCGCTGCCTTCAAGACTTTGATTTTCTCTTTCACTTTTTCAAGTTGAGTGTTCTCCCAGTCATGAAATGCCATGCATGTAAATGTTTCACAAACTGCATCTTTATTTCTAAGAAGAGACTCAAAAGTGTAAAAGTGAGTGCAAAACCTAGTCTCCGCTGGAAGCTTTAACATAACTGACATGCGAGGTCGAAACATATCCAAAACTCTCTGTCTCTTGAGCATGAATTTCACAAGCTGGCGAGCAGTGTCGACGATTGAGGCAAACCATTTGGTATCATCAGATTTATACCAATCTTTTAATACAAGATTCAAACTATGAGTATTACAGCCTACCGGAAAAATATGTGGATATTGTCGTTGTAGGATTCTGGATGCATTTTTACAATTTTTTGCATTGTCCATGACGACTTGGACTACATTTTTGGCACCCACTTCCTCTATCACAGAGCTAATGACTTGAGCAATGTAAGCCCCAGTTTTGATTGAACCAGCTGAATCCACGGCACGGATGAAAGTCTCACCTCTAGGTGAAATAACCATTACATTAATTAATGGTTTTCTTTGCACATTAGACCATCCATCACTTACTATACTACATCCAGAAAGCTCTATATTGCTAAGAATTATTCTTTGTACACGTTCTTTTACCTGCGCATAACATTTCTCTAATAGATCATTTCGCATAGCATGGTACGTAGGCGGTGAAAACCCTGGTCCAAACTCACCAATTTTCTTCCATGCTCTCTTCCAATGCTCACTGTCCACCATCATCATAGCACTCCCAGAAAAGTAAATCGCTTCAGCAAGGACGAGTTGTGCATCATCGAGTCGACCTTGACGTAGGCTTTCTTGCAATGAAGTTTGACGCATGGGTATATTTCCTACGTCAAAGTTTTGCTTGCAAGAAGATGCACTGGGTAGATTACTTTCTGGCTGCATATTGCCGTTCGGGGTACAAGTAGGCGATGTAGCAGGAGTTTGATGATTAGAACAACAGTGTTCTTGCTGCCTTGATACATTAACGGTAGGAGTGTCATGTTTTCTTGAATCTTTCTTTTGAATTTCTTCTCTTATGCGTTTGGCCACTATAGGTGCAGAGGGGTGGGTACGACTTTTTCTTCGGTCCGCCTAAAAAGTGTTCTCTTAGTCGAGGCGCCCCACCTGATTTTACTGCATGGCATAGCTTACACTCCCAATCTATGAATCGATCACCAACGTTAATTGCATATTGCCACTCTATCCCAGGTGCCTTTTTTTTCCTGCTATTTGAAATTTGGACTCTATTGGACTCTATTGGAGGTATCACTGGATCCAACATTGTCCTCCATCTCAACAAATAACCTATTCAACCAAGCATATAACAATGAATACACAAATGAAAAAACAACAAATCACTCACGTATAACAAAACATACATCTGCAGACAAAGTACTTCGAAACTATCTGGACAAATACAAAAGATCATCACATAACACAAAACTATTTCAAACTATCTTGCAAGGTCTTACTACAAAACTACTTCGAAACTATCATGCACATTGCACCCCCAATGAAGGATGCCTTTTGTACCCAATTAAGGATACTTTACACAATCAAAGATCTATGCTTGCCCAATACTCTAGTATAGGACAATAGACCTTCTCTAACATTCACAAAAAAAATCAAAGATCTATGCTTGCCCAATACTCTAGTATAGGACAATAGACCCTTGTCTACTCTAAACTATATCAAGTATCAAGAACCAATACAAGCCCCTAAGCAGGACTCTTGGCTCCATCAAACCATTCATAAAGCAGAATGAGGTAGATTACGTACGTGGCTCAAATGCAAAGCTGAATGACTCCAAATTTGTCCCTAAATCTCTGCAAGTATTAGCTACGAACCACACCCTGCCCCCAGTTCAAAGAACTAAGGACGAGTGGCCCAATAGCCTTAGGAGTGTCTACAAGGAAAGACGACAGCCCCTAAAATAAGGACGTTCTTCCCAAGAGGACACTTCTAGCAACTCCAGAGCTCTACAAGTACTTTGAGGAGAGATATCATGCCCCCAAAACAAGGACTATCTTCCCAAAAGTTGTACGACGGGTGTCGGGCAGTGTTTATATACAGAATAATACCCCGCCGGTGTTTTTTGTTTTTCCCGGCGGGCCCGCCGGGCTTTTATCCTTTCCCGGCGGGCCCGCCGGGAAAATTCATACCCCGGCGGGCCCGCCGGGAATGGTAGAAGCCCGGAGGTATTACTGGAATAGTGGGTTCCGGCAGGTCATTTCTCAGGTCATGTGAATATACAATGTGATCACAAGTTTTAATATGTTAACAATAGGTTTTGTTAACATGATCACGAAATTGTGAAGACGTTAATGAAATCCCTGGGCACAGCCATTGATTCTTTTCCATAGAACAAGGGTTATCTGGGATTTACTTAAACTATCGTAATTTAACAGAATTGAGTTTCATTTTAGGGATATATAAGTCCAACCTAACCCCATCCGCCGATCCCATGGGTTAGCCAACTACCTACCGAGGCTGGTCAAGACCTCAGCCGACCTTGCTACACGAGATGTCCTCCATTGACTCTCTGTCAGCTATTGCAACTTTATCACTTAGGTCTCCACGACCTCATTCACAAGATGGTCAAAATGCTTCCCCAGCATTCTTGACATAAAACAATCATTTAAAAATAGGTTTCATAAATACAGTTTCTAACGAACTCTCATCTTTCCACATTGTTCCACATCATTTCTTGTTATTCCACATTCTTCTACACCAATTCACATTGCTTATTCCGCATCTAGTCATATGTATTCCCATCGTCCTTCATCCATTCTCATTCAATCACATCATATTACATCTCATCACATCTATCCATCACATCAAAACATATCCACATCACATCTCATCTCATCACATCCATCACATCACATCAAAACATATCCACATCACATCTCACCCATTCATATCACATCACATCCATCAACATTCATTCGGATCCACATCACATCCACATATCATCACATCACATCCATCTACATTCATTCGGATCCACATCACATCCACATATCATCACATCACATTCACATCTATTTACATCACTTCACATCCATTCACATCTACCCAATTCCACAGCACATCACATCTCACCTATCCACATCATATCTCATCCATTCATATTCTAACCAAATCCACATCACATCACATCCATACACATCTCATTTCATCACATTCACATCTCACCACATCCACTCACATCTTATCACACATTCATTCACATCCATCACACCCATTCACATCCCACAAAGAGGAATTTTAAAAAATTGATGCCGCTCATAAAATTTCATAAACAATCCTCCACTTTTTGAAACACTCCAATGAGCTCGCACTTTGCATAAAATTTCACCCAAGTAGCATTTGAGCTTGACTATGTATGAACAGTCCACTATGCCCTATTTTGAGGACGGGTTTTGCCGAGCCTTCCAATCTTTCAAATCACTGAGAAATGATCAAATCAAGTGTAGACCATATACATTGACATCCATACATCCTCCATGTTACATATAAACATCATCCTAGGTCACCAAGTATCAATTACATCCCAAAAATAGCTCTCTATTTTTATCGAGAACCTATAAACTGTCAAACACTGGCACTAATCCTCTTCCAATTCATTCAATATGCATCCAAATCTTAGGCCCAAGCATTTATTGGCTTCATATGAAGTTTCTCTAGCTTTGTATAAGCTCAATTTCATCAATTTTGACCAAGTGAGTGATTAATTTGATGATTAAGTTTCTCTGGTTTGCTAATCGCAAATAACATACCTGTTAATCTTACTTAATCCAGCTTGTTTTGCATCAATGCCTTCAAATGAGCGCTTGGGGGTTCTATCCAAAGGCACATACATATGTGGGGATCGGTTTCTAAGCTTCTTGTGCAAGATATACCTCCATTTGAGCTTGTTTCAATTTTTATTCTCCCATGTGGATTTTTGCACTGATTTTCAGCTTGATTGTAATTGCTTTAATCACTCCAATGATGGTTGGTTGGCTATGGCAAGTGATTTGGATGAGATAGAGAAGTCTAAGTTATACTCTAATCACATCAATGTGCATAGAAGGAACCTCCAATGGCTCCAATTTCATGCATACATTCTTTGTTCTTATGTAACTCACAAACCAGAATTTTGACCTCTTCAATAATGCATAGATTTTCTTCAAATCTCAGATATTACAAGTTTTGAAGTTTCTCTTTCTCCTCATCCAATTGCTAATACATCCCTAGTGTCAAACACATCACATACACTCTTTCTTCCAAGCTTTAATGGAAAGCTCAAACTCTCTTCTCTTGCATAGGGTGGCAGCTAACTCTCGGCTCTAATCTTGTTCAAATCACCTGCAATCCACTCAAGAAGGATAGTACCACTCACCAATAGGCCTTAGCTTTCAAGTTTGCTCGAGTTGGTGTGCTCCATAACTTCTCTTTTCTCCACAGTTTCACTAGAAAGCTCCAAAAACTAGATTTTTCCCTCTTCTTCACTCACTCACAAAACCCTAATAGAGAGTGCCAAGCTCTGATACCATGAAAAGAGAGAGGAGATAGACACAAGGGTAGAGAGGAAAAACTTGATTATCTCCCATTATCTCAAACCATCAGCATCTACATGATAGAGAAGCTCCATAGCTTTCCTTCATTGCACACCACAAAACACAGCACACTACACTAGTGAGAAGTTCACACTGAAATAACCTGTCTAATGTCCACACACTTGGCCAGCTGTGGACACTGCTATTATTTTCCCCACACACACTGCTAGATGGGTGTCCACATACTACTGCTATCCCCACCAAATCCCAATGAGCTTGCATTCTCAACATTTTTCCATGCATGACATTATGGGGTTCTCCATTGAAAACTATGTGAATAGCATTCAAGTTTGGCACTCCTTCATCTCCCATAAAGTCCTTCCTCAACAAATAAACAACTCTAGAGTAATTAGTCATAAATAAGACGCACGCACAATAAAATTTCATCCACCTCAATAATATTAATTCGTTGCTCAAAAATGAGATTTAATTTCATGAGATTTGATATGTTCTCATAAGAAGGCAATAGGAGATCGCCCTTAGAGAAGTGTGAAGGACGTGGATTCTTTTATGAATTTGGCCTCCACATTCAAGGCATTTAGTTCAATACACATAGTACAAGGCATGTGAAAATCATAGTGTGTAATTGCCCTTTGTCTTGTCATATCCCAATCCCAGTAAGGCTCTTCCATTTCTCTTACTCTCTTGGTGGCTTGGGGCCATTAGGGTGTCGCATTCTTGCATGTAGACTAGACTAAAATATGTCCATGGGAACCCTTCTAGGGTGGCCATTGTCAGCTTCCTCAATCTGGATTTTTGGATAAGGTTGGTCATCTATCTCTCTCTCTCTCTCTCTCTCTCTCTCTCTCTCTCTCTCTCTCTCTCTCTCTCTCTCCAAGACAAGAGCTCCCATAACACAAAGGGGGATTGTGTGTTTCCATTATGAGAAATTGCCTTATATACAACTAGCCCTTATTCACACTTGGACACCCAAAACTTACTAACTAAATCCTTGGTTGGCCAGTATCTCATAATGTACAACCTTTATAGTGCCTTTACATAACACTTACTAATGTCCTCAAATGTATGGAGGAGCATCTTTGTTAATCCAAACAAGCCTACAAGTTACAGGAGCACCTAAGGCACGAAAACCTTCCACAAAGCTGAACCAACCTCACCAAAAACTTTGGCCTCATCCCGCAATGACTCACAGGTGGATCCCCAAGCCTCTCCTCCAAGCTCAACACTTCTATGAAGGCAATTAAAGAATTTGGGTCCCCCAACACCCGAAGTACACTATTAATAACCCCTTTACTTCTGGAATCACCAAAATTTCAATGGAAGCCCAAGATATCCTCCATTGCAACCACCACTACTACTGCACGAGACAAGGGAAAGAAAAACTTCAGGAGGATGCCTTGACCATCCAACCACAGTCCACTATCCCTGACAGTGATGTACCTTTAGCTTCAGCTACTCCCCCACCCCTTATTATCCAACTCCCTGGGTGCACCCCTTGCTTCTCTAACCCAACTGATCCCTCCATGGAAGCCTCCCAGAGCTTCCGATGGAGATACCAACCTCACCAAAACCAAATTAGAGCCACCTTCTCACTCTAGCAAACTAGGCAAGGAGTCAGTACAAAACCCGTAATGGGGTGCTGGCCACATAGCCTTAGGGTTAAAAACCTATTTACATGGTGCCCAAAAAAAAGAGAGAAAAACACAGTCGTACCATCATGAAGACACGGTTGTACCATGAAGACACGATCGTACCATTACAAAGCCATGGTTGTACCCTTCTCAGCAGCTTAAGCCATGGTCGTACCTTCTTCCCCTACTAAGACACGGCCGTTCTCTTGTCAAATGCTGAGGAATGTTCTGCTTTTGCACATATTTCATCTATTACCACACAAATAGAAGTTATTCTGCTTCATCACTATTCTCATACTCCTTCTAGGTGTCA
Organism: Cibotium barometz; assembly: GCF_041138505.1. Taxonomy (NCBI): domain Eukaryota; kingdom Viridiplantae; phylum Streptophyta; class Polypodiopsida; order Cyatheales; family Cibotiaceae; genus Cibotium; species Cibotium barometz. The sequence goes on along the minus strand of NC_141104.1, from coordinate 10,906,905 downwards.
TTCTCTTCTCATCTACTTCCTTCATCAGTCTACATGCTTTGACCACATGACCAGGATTGTCGCCAACAATAGAAACACTTTACCTTAGATAACTTCTTCTTTTTAGAAGCATTGGGGTTATCAAAGCCCTTCCCCTTGCCTTTCTTTGCATTTGTGGAGAATGTCATGTCACTACCAACTCTAGCTTTGAAATGCCTCTCCTCCTCCACCCTCACAGTAAGAGGCAACTTGTGCACGTATGTGTTCAGTGAGATCGCCAAACTGACATACTTTGGGGGCAACACTATGATGCATCTTTATGCCCATTCTTCACTGGACTTAGTGATCTCCTCACCATCATCGCCATGATCTTGTAGATTCTTTATCTGTGATATATGAACTACTCAGTTGCTTCTCCATCAGAATGCCTTTCTGTTTTTGTAAGTTGATTCTCAAGGTTTTAAATTCCTGTTTGATTCCTCATCTCATACTAGTTTATTAGAACTTTCCATGATTTAAAAAGTTGTGGTAGTATGGTGAATCAGGGTCATCCAGCCAGTGTGACACTCGTGTGACAATGGCACATAGTGTATCTTTCTTTCACTCTTTATTTTTGTTTATCACTTTTTCCTCTCTCTCTCTCTCTCTCTCTCTCTCTCTCTCTCTCTCTCTCTCTCTCTCTCTCTCTCTCTCTCTCTCTCTCTCTCTCTCTCTTTATCTCACTTATTTCTCATAGATTTTTCTTTTTGTTTTATCACTATTCCCATTTATTTTATTGAATTTTAAATTTCTTTCTTACCATTTTATTTATATACCTTAGAATGTACTTAAATAAAAGTTTAAATGCTATAGAGTAACATTTAAATGTTTTAATAAAAATATTAATGTCCTGTAATTAAATTTAAATGTTATGAAATTTAATGAATATCATTTTTTTCCTCATAATAATTAATTATAAGAGTGATTTATAATTAAAAAAAGATTTTGATGTGTAAGTGTTCCTTTTTAATTAATTATTGAAAAAGTAAAAGCGACTGAATAATTGTTTATAGAACCATGTTATACCCAAAAAAAAAATGTGACAAAATTATTGAGACAAACAAATTTTGAATTGTGTTGGTTTATATTAATAACATTGATTGGTGAAAATGTGAGAAATCATGTTTGTGAAAAAAATAAGACTTTAATGAGATTTAGGAATTAATTGGCATTCCATTCTAGTGAAGAATGGAAGGACTATCTGTTTTGACACATCTAGAATCTCAATCACGTTGAAAATTGTGGAGATGATGAAAATTAGTTGAGGAAACTTTATCATTTTGATAAACATGGGACTTTAATTGTATTTATGGGTGTACATAGAAATTGACAATATGGAGGAGTTACTGTTTTCCAAAATTTGATTAGTTGCTTAGCTCGTGTGTTTTAAAAAAATTCTCTTGTCTCTACTTCACTTCGTTCTATCATTGTTATTGGTTTTCTTTTCAAATGTGCATGATTGTTATCATTTTGTGCTCTTCTTCATAAACCAAATTGGTGATAAGATATGACACAAAGTTTTGTGAAGTCTCACTTAGGGACTTGGAGGCACATGTGCATTTGGAAGGGTAAGGACTTTCTCTCTAGCAATTGACCGCCGATGGTGTTGGGGAAAATGGTTACATTACCTAATTCTGAGCAAGGATGTGCATTGGATGGACACTTTCATTCCTCTACTAAATGATCCCTCAAAAGAGTAAGTAGTATCGGTAGTGAAAGCTCTCCTATTCTCATTGATGCCAGAACAAAAAAGTGTAGATAAGATGATAAACCAACAAAGGGGAATTATGATTTGTGAAATACACAAAGCACACCCTTTGGCATTAGGCCCATTTAGTGTGGCAAATATGGCCATTTTCCAAGATTTTCATGGCTACCATTGTTCCTTCTTCAAAATGTATTGCAAAGTGATGCATGAGAAAATTAGTAATTTGATAGATTGAATCCAACAAAGCATAGATATTACACAAATTACAATCTTTGTTGAAACTATTGTAAGGATGAATATGGAAGATTGTGGATACACAAATCTAGGACGATCCTTGTTGGAGAAAACACAACTATTGAAGTTGCAATTCATGTGAAAAACAAGGATCTTGCTTATATATGGATTTTGGGATAATTTAAGCAATAGAAAGTGTCATTTGGGAAAGAAACATAAAATTATATTTTTTGGGCTCCACACACACACACACACAAAAAATGAGCCTACAAAGTGCCAAAAAGGTGTGGAGAGACAATTATGTAAGAGGTGTGTAGGGTAGGTAAGAAAATGGGTCAATGGTAGGGCAAAAGTGAGAGATAGTGTTGGGGGGAGAGAGAGAGAGAGAGAGAGAGAGAGAGAGAGAGAGAGAGAGAGAGAGAGAGAGAGAGAGAGATAAAGTTTCCATTTTAATCAAAAAGAAATGGCTCACACCAATGTGCATTCATCCCCCCTCTCATTGGTCCATTTTTTAATTAGTGTTAATTATTTATTTCTCCTTAAAGGAGACCCTTTTTTAGTCGAAATCTCTTCTAATGTCAAGCTTGATAAGATATAAATATGAGGGGCATGGACACATCAAATTATCTGACATTGTTAGAAAAAGCATGCCTAAACTAGTGGGATAATCAATTAAGAAAATTTGATTAGATTGATATCACCACATGCTCATCACTTCCAACATCATGGAGTCCACATATGTGAAGTGTTTCAGAGTAATTCGTCAAATCTAACACTTAATTCCTAGAGTCACCATATCATCTCCCACAGTCATATATCTACAATTTTCCTTTCATCTCTTTCATTCATAAAAACCTATTCTAAACTTTCAAGGATCTCTTCCACTCACCATCTCCATCTATTTTGCAAGTAGTCTACTTCAAGATTAAAAATATGGCACCCACAACTTCTATGGAAAATCAAGGGCCTCATGAGAGGGTAGGCTAGTAGTTTATTAACTAGGTCTAATTCAATGGGACCAAGGAAATTTGATACCTTTATATTAGTTGCATCACTTCCTTGAGGACAAAGCCATCATTGTAGAAGCTAATACTAAACAACTACAATGTAGACAAAGAGGGTATACCATTCCTTAACACTTCATCTCTTTGTCTCCACACCAATAATTCATCCTACCAAGAGAAGATAGATAAAGAGGTAGAACACGCTAAGATGGAAGTGCATTTTTCAATCCATAGCTAAGGAAGTAGGCAAGAAGAAGGTAGAAGCAAAGATTGCAAGAAGGAAGGCCCAATCCAAAGAAAAAGAAGCCAAAGTATTGATGGCATGGACAAAGTATTGATGGCATGGACACATCAAATTATCCGACATTGTTAGAAAAAGCATGCCTAAACTAGTGGGATAATCAATTAAGAAGATTTGATTAGATTGATATCACCACATGCTCATCACTTCCAACATCATGGAGTCCACGTATGTGAAGTGTTTCAAAGTAATCCGTCAAATCTAACACTTAATTCCTAGAGTCACCATATCATCTCCCACAGTCATATATCTACAATTTTCCTTTCATCTCTTCCATTCATAAAAACCTATTCTAAACTTTTAAGGATCTCTTCCACTCACCATCTCCATCTATTTTGCACACACTTCCTTAAACCCACCAAGCATTTGACGCCCAATCCAAAGAAAAAGAAGCCAAAGTATTGATGGCATGGACACATCAAATTATCCGACATTGTTAGAAAAAGCATGCCTAAACTAGTGGGATAATCAATTAAGAAGATTTGATTAGATTGATATCACCAAATGCTCATCACTTCCAACATCATGGAGTCCACATATGTGAAGTGTTTCATAGTAATCCATCAAATCTAACACTTAATTCCTAGAGTCACCATATCATCTCCCACAGTCATATATCTACAATTTTCCTTTCATCTCTTTCATTCATAAAAACCTATTCTAAACTTTCAAGGATCTCTTCCACTCAATCACCATCTCCATCTATTTTGCAAGTAGTCTACTTCAAGATTAAAAATATGGCACCCACAACTTCTATGGAAAATCAAGGGCCTCATGAGAGGGTAGGCTAGTAGTTTATTAACTAGGTCTAATTCAATGGGACCAAGGCAATTAGTAGTTTATTAACTAGGTCTAATTCAATGGGACCAAGGTAATTTGATACCTTTATATTAGTTGCATCACTTCCTTGAGGACAAAGCCATCATTGTAGAAGCTAATACTAAACAACTACAATGTAGACAAAGAGGGTATACCATTCCTTAACACTTCATCTCTTTGTCTCCACACCAATAATTCATCCTACCAAGAGAAGATAGATAAGGAGGTAGAACACGCTAAGATGGAAGTGCATTTTTCAATCCATAGCTAAGGAAGTAGGCAAGAAGAAGGTAGAAGCAAAGATTGCAAGAAGGAAGGCCCAATCCAAAGAAAAAGAAGCCAAAGTATAGATGGATTTGATAAGCAATCTACAAGATAGCCTCCACCAAACCCTACAGTAAGATCAACAAAGGGGTTCTATACAAAAAAACATGTACCCAAAAAAGCACTAGCCAATAGCTCATGACTACACCAAGTTGGCAAAAAAAATCCAAAAATTTATGCAACCCAAAAGACCATACTTAAGCTCAGAAAAGCAATTAGAAACCAACCCATCCAACCAGCACCTAGCACCAATTAAAAAAAACACAACCTACCTATGATACTATCCTATGATGCATGTAATTTTTCTACCAAAAAAAGGTAGGACTATGATATTGTCCAAGCCAAGTAGAACTAAACCTCAATATGTGGTATATAAGGCAATCTCCCAAGTAGCAAGCTTAGGCTATATGGGAGCCACAAGCAACCTATTGATATGTATGGCAATCTCCCAAGTGGCAAGCCTAGGTCTAACCAGCCTAGATGGGAGCCACAAGCTACCTAGTGATATCTAAGGCAATCTCCCTAGTATCGAGCTTAGGACCTACCTAGACTGGAGAGCCACAAGCTACCTGGTGATTTTGAACCAAAGCAAATCCCACTTACTCACCTAATCCCAAAAATCAAGAAGCTAAATGTATTATTGAGATTGCCCAAGTAAAAGCTAAGATCGAGTATTTACTCATTTCTCAAGTCAACCCAAGTGATGCAAACTTTGAGAAGCACCTTCAAGACTACATATTCTTTACACAATCCACAAAGCATGTAAATGCTCTTCTTTGTTGTATTATTATTTTAAGTGGAATTACCATTACTCTTGTTTTTTTAAGATCTACTAAAAGGAGAACACATTTAACTTTCATAGAGAAGGAGCACTTTATCCACACATTAGAATTGTTTAGTTGCACCTCCTTGTGCACCTAGTTTATGAGGTTGCTATTGTTGGCAAGATTCACAGCTTTTCTTTTTCTTTTTCTTTTTGTAAAAAGTGTAAGCAACTTTGCAAGGCAAAGAGAGTAGGCCATAAGGAATTAGCAAAATCCCAACACAAGGTTGGTGCAAAAATAATTTGTATGTATCTCGAGTCTCCTTGCTCAAGAAGATTAGAATACCCTTGGTACAACGAAACCTATGATAGCATTCTAGTTCAAGTTGCTCAATCTAAAAACTAAATGAATCTCTTTAAGTAAAACTCAAGGAAAGGGAATTTCTTTAAAAAAACTAAATGAATCTCTTTAAGTAAAAGTGAACACACCTCAATTTAGGAGAGATAAAGAAGTGGTGCTAAATACAATGAATAGCACACTAAAAGATTTAATAGAGCAACAACTACGAGAAATAGAAATTGAATGAATCCCCTGTGATCTTGCAATTCTCCCTAGGATATACTACTCTCACTTAGCTAGATCATGTTCTCAAAGAGAGTTGAGCAAACGAAGAGAGTGCAACCTAGTGAGAGTGGATATTTGCAGGGGATGTGATCTTTGGGTTTGTTATCTATAACTCTAATCAACGTGGATAACTCTCCCTTGTTATCACATGAAAGACATGTTCATTGCAAGCATATGGATGCAAGGACCAATAGGTATAATTATAGTGTCATAACAAGCTTTGTTCAAGAGAATATTAATCAAGCCATAGAGATGCCAATCTTGTCTCCTTGTGATTCAAATTAGCAACCTTTGATCAATACCACCTCCTTATTACATCAAAACATTTTTGTTCGTCCTCAACACCAAATTCAAGACAACACTTTCATTGCGAGCATATTGATATAAGGAGCAAGGCATATGATTATAATGTCTTGGAAAACTTCAATAAAGACAGTTAATTAGTTGTAGAAATGTCTTATATCTTCCTTGAATGATTACAATGGACCTGACAAAAAGTCTTGGGGATGGGCTTTACACAATCTCACGTGCCCATTTTTTATGTAGATGGTCCAATGTTGTCTGCAATGGTGTCAATACTTCATGTTGTTGTTTACAATGGTGTCAATGAATACTACCAAGTGATTCCAATGGTTTCTTTGTCATATACTCCACTAAGTTCTCAATAGACCAAAGCAATCCTTATTTTCTACACATTGCAAGTACAGTTTGAAGTGATTGGCATGCACGCATATAAGTAGATACAATACTAAGATTGTCTACCAGTAAAAGCTTATGCTTGTGTTGGCAATAACTGTGTAGATTTTTAGACCCTCTTCTACACAAGAACCACCTGCATGCTACAGATCTAAGTTTTTGATGTTTATGCCTACATGAAAACATACATACAAATTAGGAAGACAATACAGCCACCAGTACGTTAGCATGAATATACATAGGGAGTCATAGTATAATCATGTGATGACTCCAGAATTATGTCAAAATCGCTCCTACAAAAACAGATCGGTCAGCTGACAGCAATAATTGTTCCTCACTTTTACTCATAGCTAGTGAAAAGAAACCATATTGCTAAGGCTGGTTACAAGAACATTCTCAGCCCAAGCAATGTCTTGTGGTTCCTTGTCCAGGCATGCCTGTCCATCCCTGATGGCAGGCAGGCCATAGGGGCCCAATGACAGACAGCTGGTGTGTTGTAACCAGCTGAAAGAGAAAAGCATAGAGTGAGGACTTGGCTTGATTGAGTCTCTTTGCAAGTCCCAAAGAAAGTGTAATGCACTTAATTCTCTTTGAACATCCTTGTCTAGAAAACCCCAAGCTCATAAAAAAACCAAAGCAGAGACCTTAACTATCATTCATTACCTCAGCTGCACAACATAAAAACTGTTAGGAAACCTCCCATCAATAGTTAAGTCTTCAGGACTTCAACCTCCTGTAAAAGAATAATCAAATGCTGGGGTTGAATCTATTGTTTTTACTTTGAAAAAGCTTTCAAGAAAATTCAAATTTCACATCAACATGTGAGTATCGACGCATGAGATTAATCATGGAGGAAGTGAACCTACCAACCAGCTGGTAATCTTCACGAGACTTGGCCTCAGAGACTGTACCATGAATTGCGAGTCGTTTCAAATTAGGGCACCGTTCCAAGAACCCAGCAATCCACTGAGCAAAGAGGTCGTGAATTTTGGATGCACCCAGCTCAAGTACAACTACCTTCTCCAAGATGGCAGAGCTGCGGAAGGCTTGCTGATAATGCACATCCCCTAGGTCATAATTAAGTGCCAGCCAACTCAAGCATGGAAACGATGAGGCAATCATTTCCAAGTCCATGGCATCTTCCTCAGCACCCCACAGCCGAAGTTTCCTCAGCTTACTTGCTCTTGAAATCATTTGAAAGAATTTCGGCCACACAATCGTGAAATCACTCACAATTACCTCCTCAAGCAAATCAGCTGATTGACCAATTTCTAGCTGTATGATGCTCACATCCTCGATGAATAGATGCCGCAAACTGCCCTTGCTCACAAGTTCGAATTGCTCGAATGTGGAGTCCCTTAGTGTCAAACTTTCCAGCTTATCAGCTTCGAGCACAATACTGTCAACACTGAGCCCCTCGATGTTGAGGGTTTTCAAAGAAGCACTATTCAGCTCGATTGTGGATGGTGCATCCGAGAATGTGATGTCAATGTTTATCAGAGACAGAAACTCCAGCTTGGGACAGACAGAGAGTAGCAAGTTAAGGTCTAAGGCTGACAGCCCAGCCCGATTATTGAGAGTAAGAGAGACAAGAGATGGGAACTTGTGGATGGTTGGGTCGACTGTCGGTATGTATGCAAACCCCCACACCAAGTGCTCCAACTTCTGCCCACCACATTTCTCCAGTATGTTCACCCTCGGTTTGGTTGCATTCATGAAGGTGAGAGACCTTAGCGTCTCCTTTGTGTGCATAAGCCATGCAATTACTAGGGCTGCAGAAAACTCCTTCGTGAGACCCATGCAGATTGACAACTCATGTAGACATCTTGTTCGCATCAATGTTTCTGTTATTACAATCTCACACTGACTGACTGTCAGGTCCCTGTAAGTGGGCCAGTCCGAATAGGCAAAAGAAAGCTTGTGAAGGTGATGCCTTGCAGCCTCTCGCCATTTGCGGCAGGTCGCAGAAGCGATCACAACATCCCGAGCAGACGCCACATGAGACAATATGTTGCCCACCACTTCTGTAGGAAGTGAATCCATTGATTCACTCCAGAATGCCAATCTGCAATGCACAACAAAAATGGACATAACAACACAATCATGTTTCAGAAAATCAAACAATCACAACAATTACAAAAATGGACATAACAACACAATCATGACAGCCTAGTAAGCCAGTGTGAGAGTTAGAGCAGTATTCTTACGCTAAAAATTGATACCAAGTGCGATGATTGAAAGCAGAACTTAAGCTTCAGAATTTGATAATAGCAGTTTTCAATGAGTGAGTACATGGAAACAGAAGAAAGCAGCCGACTTTAATACTTTTCCCCACAGCATCATGCTTTCAACAACAGAAACATCCACAGACAAGGCTGGGACAGTTATCCACATGCAAATCAAGGCAAGGCAAGACGATCCATTGAAACATACTTTGTTGAAGCGGCAACATTACATTGCATGCATGCATAAATGCATACATACATATATTTTTGTATATACATACAAAAAACCATCAAACCTTCATCATCATGCATAGCATAGACTATGTCATCAGCACCCAAGATTGTGAGATTTCAACAGCAATCAACAAGCCTCAAATAGAGCATGGTACCCTGCAAACACAACATGTCCATACCATTGCTGAATAAAACTCAAGCTTCAAACACATTCATAATGTTTACTTCTGAATTAGAGTTAACACAATGAACAGTAGGCACTTCCATCAATGCTCGAAATGGCGGATCCAATGGCGTTTAAGGTTCGAACACGAGACATGAATGCAGCAAAGAGAAGTACCTAAAAACAGAAGTTTTGGAAGTAGTACACACAGAGATGGATTTGCCCAAAGCACGCCACCACATTCATGCAGAATCAAAGCAAAGCAAAGGAAGATGGCACGTTTGAGGGGAAAGACTGGAGATAGGTGCCTGGAAGGTAGTGGGGCCCACATGGGGAATATGTGGGCAACAAGGGCAAAAAGCATCGTGGGCTTATTCGCTTTGTTTGAAAAACAGATCTATAATTTCAAGGTTTCATGGCAAGCTCTGCATCGCCGTTGCCTAAGCTGTGGTTAGATCTAAAGTAGTGTTGATAAGCGTGTGTGTGTGTGTGTGTGTGTTTGTGTGTGGAGAGAGAGAGAGAGAGAGAGAGAGAGCTTACTTGCACAGATCGAGTAGCTCACTTTTGCAGAATTTTGGGCTCACCTCTTCTTCAGCAGAGGCGGAGGCCGGCTGTCGACCCCTCCCACGCGCACCATTGCCACGGCTCGCATACACAGATAGAGCTCTTATAGCTTGGATTAGCCAGCAACCACAAAGAAAGCGCTACAGGAATCCGGCGATGCAATCCCTTTCCTTGACCCCCACAACTCCTCCATATACTAAACGCACTCAAAATGCCTTTATATGTACACGTGTGTAATATATATATATATATATATATATAAGTACACATATATACACACGTGTATCCATGTATGAATGCATATTGCATATATTTTTTTTGTTTTTCGAGCCAGGGTCAAAAACGAGCACGCTCGTTCTAAGACTCGAACAAAGAAACGCTTTACACACATATTGCATATATGTGTGTGTAAAGTATGCTATTTGGTATGTGTGTATGTATGCACTTATATACATACAATTGTATGTATGTAGACACACACACACACACATATATATATATTGCATGTCCATACACACACATATATATATTACATACTTGCAATATGGATGTATGGTGGGTGTGTGTGTGTGCACGCGCACACACTCACATTTAGTTGTGCCTTCACATATGATTTTTTTGCATGTTTATATTTGAAATATAAGCATGCATGTGTCTATGTCAGCACATGCTTTTTACAGTTTTATGCATGCATTTTTATAATGCTTCACCAAATCTATCCCATGCTAATTGATTCTTTTTATTGGGCTATTAGGGTGGAGGGGCTAATATAGGTTTTGCCATCAAAGAGCATTGATTCACTTATGTCAACGAGGTTTAAGAGAGTGTTAGAGTAAAAAATATTTCACTCTAACTTGTTGGAAATATTGTGCAGATACGATTTCAAGTATTAGGCACACAAAGATGTGAATGTGAATCTTTTGAGGATTGTGAAAATCAAAATCTTAATGTTCGTTCAACCAATCAAAATGCAAAGAAACTTCCATATACTCATCTCTTTGTGGGATATGTGTGTGATAATGGTGGTTTTGGTGGATTTTTTTGTGTGTGACAGGGTGGGGGGGCACGAAAGAGTGAGGTGGTGTTGGTCATGTGACATTGATGGTTTTGTTTAATAGCCCCCTTATTCCAATTGAAAACATCCACAAACAATACCATTATATTCCAAGACTTTTACTACGAGAGACCTAGTAAGCTCTCTCAACCTCACTCATTGATTTTTTACAATTCTCTAGTTGCTCATTTGCAATGAGAGGGAAAAGACAAAGAACAAAGAACCTTTGTCATAGAGACAAGGCGAGTGCATAAGCTATACCATAGAAGCAAGAGACAAGAAAAAACATGCATGTATATGAAAGAACACTTCAAAAAGTTACCATGAATAAAAAAGACATGAGAGAGGTTTTGAAGAAAGAGGAGAGGAAAGAGAGAGAACAAAATTGTGAAGGCAATAGGGATACAATTATATTGCCCTTGTTTGTGTGAAAATGGTGATCCCATGAAAATAGGCACAATCGACGCCATTGTATTCTAAATGACTTTACCATAGGAGACCTAGCAAGCTCTCTCAACCTCACTTATCAATTTTTTACAATGACATTAGTAATCTTCTCTAGTTGATTATTTACAATGAAAGGCAATGAGGGAGAAACGACAAAGGAACTGCCATAGAGACAAGGTGAGTGCATGAGCCCTACCAGAGAAGCAAGAGACAAGAAAAAGCATGCATGTGTATGAAAGCAATTGTGTCTATCCTTAAAAAAGTTACTATGGATTTTAAAAATAGGATTTTATTCATATTGCTTCCATGAGCACTCATAAAATATAACTTTAATTTAGCTACTTGAATCAATAACTTTCTATACTCATATGTGTGTTTATACACATATGGTGTTTATAAGCATACAATATTTTTCTATGCTTGTATGTGTAGTTATTTATACATCATGTGTAAGCACATTACATATAATGTGTATTTGTTGATATGTATATTTGAAGAGCTTTTCTTGAATAACAAAAGACGTTTGACTAGCACACCATAAACGACAAACACACACTTGAGTTTAAAGACTCTTAAAAAAGGAATCATGCTTAATGGATTATTAAGAGGTTGTGGTCAAACTAAATTCCCACTTGAGTTGAATGTTCCTTACAAAGTGCATCATGTTGGGCCATAAGAGCTTGTGGTCAAACTATTTAATTAGTGCCCTTTAAAGACTAGAGAACTTATGAAGGGGTTTATGGTATAGCACACATATCACAACTTCTATATATTGCCATTCTAAAAGAAAAAATAGTGAATGCCTAACACCTTATAGATGGCTTATCTTACTAGAGCTATATAATCCTTATGCAATCTTGTGAATATACTACATAATTATTTGCTTACACATTTGAATTTCTCGTCTTCATCAATATATGTGCCCAATCTTTTTTATGATTAATTGGCAGGCATAAGGTTTGAAACCTTAGGGGGGAAGGTTCAAAATTTTAGAGGTTGAAAACTATGGAGGATCCTCTGCACGCGTGGTGTCTCTGGAAACTTCCTGTCCTTATAAAAGGAGGCGGAGGCATGTTAGCAGCCTAGGGGAGAGAGAGAGAGAGAGAGAGAGAGAGAGAGAGAGAGAGAGAGAGAGAGAGATGTACTATTTTGTGCCTAAGAGAGAACACAAATATGAGAGAGAACACAAATATGAGAGAGAGATGTGCAGTGTGCCATTCTGATTTGGCATTTTCGTGAGGAGTCTAATGGTGTTGAAAGTTTTTTATTGCATTTGAATGAGGTGTCATTTCTTTTGAACAAGCATGATTAGCCCCAAGGGTACACAATGGCAATGCACACTAACAAAATTTATCAATTTATATGGATAACCAAAGGGCAAGAAGATATTCATAGGATAATGCTAGTGTAACACCCTTCTATTTACACATATTCGGGTCGAGTCTCTATTAATATATTAGTGCTTATTGGGCACTAATATATTCATAGAGACTCGATTCGAATATGGGCACTAATATATTAATAGAGACTCCACTCGAATATGTGTAGGCACTAATATATTAATAGAGACTCGACCTGAATATGTGTAAATAGAAGGGTGTCACAGTAGCATTATCCTATGAATATCTTCTTTCCCTTTTGTTATCCATATAAATTGAGTAATTTTGTTAGTGTGCATTGCCATTGTGTACCCTTAGCTTGTTCAAAAGAAATGACACCTCATTCAAATGCAATAAAAACTTTCAACACCATTAGACTCCTCACAAAATGGCCAGATAAATCTAATCACGAAAAAAAACTCAAAAAAATAAATTGCAAGTGCATTGCACATCTCTATCTCTCACAACTTTAAAAAAAACCAGACCACAACGGTGTACTACGCATCTCTCTCTCATATTTGTGTTCTCTCTCAAGCACAAAATAGTACCTCTCTCTCTCCCTCTGTGTGTGTGTGTGTGTGTGTGTGCACGCACGCGCGTGCATGTGTGTGCGTGCATGTGCGTGCGTGTGTGGAGGCCGATGGCCTAGGCCACTAACATGCCTCTACCTCCTTTTATAAGGGCGGGAAGTTTCCAAAGACACCAATTGTGTGGGAAGTTTCCAAAGACTCCTCCGTGGATTTCAACATCTAAAATTTTGATCCTTCCCCCCCTAAGGTTTCGAGCCTTATGCCTAAGTTAATTAATTTATCGTAAAAAAGATTGGGCACCCATATTGGAAATGCACATAGGTGAGATTTTTCCTTTTGATTCATTAAGCTCTCCCTTCTCTGATTAAGATCCTTTTATGTATGATTGATGATTACCTTAAAATCTTTGCTCCCCCAATCCCAGAAGTGAACTACAACGTTGCTTTTGTTGATTGGCATTGAATTTTATGCCCCTTTTTTAAGGACATTACAGTGCCCTATTGTAAATGGTCACCTTATCAAATTTATTAGCTATATTTCAATGTCCTTATAGTAACTTTAATTTAAATCACCACCTTGTTAAGTTATTAATCTCCTCAAATACACAACATTGATTCCTATGATTTTGGTAGATGAGAGATTGACACTTGTAGGTTCAACTCATTACCTTCCAAGATTGTTTTGTCACATCCTTCTTGGCTCATTTATGTGTTGGCATATAATGCTCCTAATGAACCAACTTTGATAAAGAGGTTTGTGCCCCATTCTTGTCCTTCATTCACTTTAGGCCTAAGTAATTACCATAAGTGAAAGAGATGGTTTGTGCCCCATTCTTTTCCGTCCTTCACTCTTGCTACCTTTTCCCTTAGGCTTGAAGAATTCCCATTAGTGGAAGAGATGGTTTACTCAAGTACAACTTACCAATGCTTATACAATAAAAGATGGATTCTCTACAAAACTCCATGCTTTTTTTGGGGGGGGGGGGGGGGGGGAGAGAGAGAGAGAGAGAGAGAGAGAGAGAGAGAGAGAGGGGGGGGGGAGGGAGGGAGGGAGGGAGAGAGAGAGAGAGGATTCTAGTTTGACATGTTCTTTATTTTTTAAGTATTATTTTCTTTTTTAAATATTCATTTAAGATATTATTTAAATCAATATAGCAGGGTCTCTTAGTCCAAGGTCTTACAAAGTAATGAATACAATCTCTCATTTTGTGCTTTTTTCATTCAGTTTGCTCATAGCTTGCACATCTAGGCAATTGTTGAGATAAAGCAATTCCAACACCTCAACCCCCTCCACCCCCCCCCCCCCCTCTTTCTCCACCCAACCATAAACACACATCAAACAACCCACCTTCCTCCATATGTTAGCAAGCACCCATTCACACATGGCATGAGATCACATATAGCTTTTCACATGCTAGGTCAATCATGCTGCCACCTTCCTCCATATGTTTACATCCCCTATTACTTACTTTTTTCCTCCCTATTTTCACTTTTTAGTGCCTCTTCTCATTGCAATCAAATATTTTACAACATCACCACCACTATAGCCCAACCACTACTCTTGTTCTCACCACTATGAAATGTATCAAGATGATTACCAATAAACCATGATAGATATAATTTCTTTATCTTGAATATCTTGTATGACATAATTTCTTTATCTTCAATATCTTGTATGATAGATATAATTTCTTTACCTTCAATATCTTGTATGATATCAATCAACTTTGCAATCCAAATAGGATGGCCTAGAGGCTCTATTATTCTCAATCAAATTTACAAGATGTACAGGTAGAACAACTCCACACCTCTACTCTCCTTACGAGACTTATTTTGCTTCAAGTAACATATGTATTGGTTTCGTATTAATGATTCACTCTATCTTGTATGAAATGAAGAAATTGAGGGACATTACATGAATAGAGCCTCTATTCTTTTTTAATGCTTGCATATTCACTTTTTAAAAATCATAACAATTTGATTAGATATTTTATTTTTAGCAAGTAATTTGGGCTTACATGTGTGCTTTCCTCTCTCTCTCTCTCTCTCTCTCTCTCTCTCTTGATTTGTTGTAAACTAGCAAGAGTTGTTGTGGAGGGAACGACTGGGGCTTGTGTGGAAACTATGGGTCAAGGAAAAGTAAGGGACCTTTTGGATAGATTGGTGGTGGGAAGGGAGTGGGCTTGTTGTAATGTATAGGCATAGGGAAGATAGCATAAAGTGGGTAGAAAGGTCTACAAAAATTACAATTATATTAAAAAGTTAAGAAAAGGGGAAGGGGAGGATAGGGGTGTTGATAGGGCCTCTTCACGCGATGAATCTTCAATAATGTCAATCAAGGTGTACAAAATATGTAAATGGTAAAAATAGTTCTAAGGTATATACCTTAGTTGATTAAGTGGGCCATAAACATATATTACAGGCATAATTATAAGGTATATACTTAGTTGATCGATCACGTTTCTTGATTAAATAACATTATATATTAAATTCACTATAGGTGACAACATTTGAAATTAACGCCAAATCACAACGATCCCCACAAAATGTAAGCATCATGAACTACCATTTCTAATACCAAATGATAAAAATTTAAGGAATATTCCTATAAAATGTTAGCATGCACTACTATTTCTAATGTTTTGAAAACTACTATTTATATTCGGTTTGCTTTTACTAACAAAGAAAACCCGATCTTAACACAACAAAGCCTATTCTTCTTTTGCACCTCTCTCTCTCTCTCTCTCTCTCTCTCTCTCTCTCTCTCTCTCTCTCTCTCTCTCTCTCTCTCACACACACACACACACACACACACACACACACACACATGTTACTTGATCCTCTTTTGATTATCTTTAATAGCCTCCATCTTGTTACAGTAGCTTATCTCATACAAATTTTGATAATTAGATTTAATTCCAATATATTATCTCATACAAATTTATAATTATTTTCAAGAAAAAATTCTAAATATAGATCTTAGATTAGGTTCTTTGTTGAAGAGAATCAATTTTAGATGGGAAGAGGATCATAAGGGAGCCATTCAGAGCTATAGGATTTGTGGCAAAAGAAGTTTGTTTACATACTCTAGTATTTTCTCTTAACATTATTCAATCAACTCTCTCTCTCTCTCTCTCTCTCTCTCTCTCTCTCTCTCACACACACACACACACACACACACACACACACACACACACACACAACACAACACACACAGAGAAATACTTTGTTGCCTCATTTATCAAAAACTTATTTATCTCAAATAGCTTACCTTTTGTTTCATCAAAGCAACATCTTTGGATTCACCTAATAGATGTAAAGGATTCCTTTTTAGCTCAATTGTGTATTAAACTTTAAGACTTTTGAACCTTCATTAAAAAATAATGAGAACTACATTTTTAAAAGGTAAAAAAAGTTTGGCCTTTAAAAGAAAACATATTTTAAAAAGGTAAAAAAGTTTGGCCTTCAAAAGAAGACATATTTGATAAAGGTAAAAAAGTATAGCCTTCAAAAGAAAACATATTAAAAACTAAAGTTGTTAAGTTAACAAATGTTGTCGACTCTTACCCATGTTGTCCCATAGGTGGTTGTGTGCAACTTAAGACTCGGTTGTGCTTACTCTTACCCATGTTGTCCCATAGGTGGTTGTGTGCAACTTAAGACTCGGTTGTGCTTACTATCTCAAGACTTCATGCTCCCTCAATGAAGGACATCATGGCTAGCAAATGCAACACAATAAGCCAAATCCTTTGAGAAGGTACCAAATTTTGATCTTTACATAAAGAACAACTTGCCTTGCACTTAAGCATCAGAAGAAGGGACATAACCAAATGTTAGAAATGTAGGATTTTGGGTGTAATTCCTTGCCATTACATCTTGACTTGTGAATGTGTGTCAAAGAATGGTAGGTTGTAGGCTTGGTCAAATCACGTCATGTAAAGCGCAAGAGGGATGAATTGGATGGAGTCCAATTTATGTTGGGAATACATTGTTTCATGTGAGATCCAAGTATATTAAGGATGTATTTGTATAAGCATTTTTCTTAGGTGTAGTCAAAGTAATGTGATTTCTTTATACAATAGGTTTCTCCTTGTCGAGCATAAGTCTATATCTCCATCCTCCTTAGATTATAGAAATTTGTCTAATATTTGGACGTAAGTCCTAGGTGCATCTTAAGTTGTCTAATGTTTGGATGTAAATCCTAGTTGCATCTTAAGTTGTCTAATGTTTGGATGTAAGTCCTAGTTGCATCTTAAGTTGTAATATTTTATGAATGTGTGTGCTAAGGTTGATGATGTGAATGGTAGATTGTAGCCTTGCGCAAGTCACATATAAATCATACAAGGGATGAATGAGGTATGTTGGGAAATTAATGAGGCTTGTTTCATGAGAGGCTGAAGTATATTAAGTATGTATTTGGAAGACCTTTGTATAGGCTTTTTTCTCAGTAATACATTATATATCTTTCTTGAGTCAATTTTTTTGTGCTTTCTTTATGTATATGCTCCCATGGGTTTCTTCTTATCTAGCATAAGTACGTATATGCTCCCAAGGGTTTCTTCTTCTCTAGCATAAGTATTTGCATCCTTTATGTATATGCTCCCATGGGCTTCTTCTTATCTATCTCCGTCCTCCTTAAATTTTAGAAATTTGTCTTAGTATTACATCCTCCCTTCCTTGGAAGCCTCTCCACCTTATAACAGCCCTAAGGGAAGCCTCTCCACCTTGTAAGGCCCTAAGGGATATCTTTGTGGGTTCTCATAAAGTTCAGCCAAGGCCTCTCTTTTTGTCCTCTTGCATTCTTCATTTACACACTGCTCTTGAAAAATACAATAGTCTTCAATGCATTATACATCATAGTAGCACATTGTATCCTTCTTGCAATAGTGTAGTTCATCAATTATGCTCACTCTTAGTAGTAAGCATTAAGAAACTAATTTGAAATACTAACAAATCTTCTACATAGCTCAACAATTTCTATAGTAGTGGTAGCCAACCATTTCTCCTTTATATTAAAACTTCACCCTTTTTTCTTTGTATGCACTCGGCACACCAGAAAGAGGGGCTTAGGTCAATGTGTCTTGACATTCAATTTGTAGTTGGCATCGAGACACTCAATTACGCCTTCCTCTACAACCACCAATGGGCATCTTCATCATTGGCTATAGCTAACTCATGATTAGCCATGAGAATCCCTCAACACCAGCAAAACAGGCTAGAAAGGTATCAAAACCTTAAGTTCTAAATAATTCAACCTCCCAAGAGCATGCATAGAAGCCCTATGTTCATCAAAACACTAAGCAGTAGACTACAAAAGTGAAAAGTGACCAATGGAGGATGGCTAGGAAAGCATGTTTTTAGATTTCATTTTTAATCAAAAAAAGAAGGAAAACATCTAGAAGTATGACCTAATAATGAGAAAATATATTTGTATGCATGTATGTAGCATTTATCAATTTATTATTTATGACCAAGGATGTATAATTCATACGTATTTATAGATATGCATTTTAATAAGTCTAGACCTTGATTTAAATTTTTGATATTTTAAAACTCATACAAAGACACCAATTATAGTAAGATAAATAAGTGGTCTAAACAATGAAATTCTTGAATTTCTAAATGCACTAATAGACAAAGACTATCCAAACAAATTCGAACCAATTTCTGAGTCGACATAAAGTTTATGGCTATTTGGAGTTTGGTCCCTCCTTTTAGTGCTAAGGCCAAACTCTAAACAACCATAACTTTTACGTCACAAAATTTATAAATGTTTGGAGTTCGGTTTGCACATTCTCCTCCTTTTGTTCCTAAGGCCAAACTCTAAACAACCATGACTTTTGTGTCTGACTCAAAATCATTTCAAAATTGCAGTTAAATCGAGTGAATGGGGAATTTTCCATCCTTTCATGTATATAGAATTTTAAATTTCATCTATTTAAATAATTTTCATAAAATCCTTAATTAAATTCTCTCCCAATCATGGAGGGATATAGCAACAATAGCACCTATTTCTTTTACTACAATCAATGCTTTTGTATAATCTCTAAAATGCTAAAGTTTCTATAAAGGTTTAAGCTCCTTAATATATAGTTATTATCTTCTATTAAAATATAAGATTTATTATATAATATATAATAAATATTATATTTAATATATTTTATTAAAATAAATTTTAATATAATTATTAATAACATGTATATTATAGAAAATTCTATTTTGTTTTATCACACATCCTATCTTCAAGACAAAAGAACATTCCCATCTAATATGAAATCCCAACTTCTTGGCTGGCTCGCAAAATTGGCTAATTTAAAAACCCTTTTGGAGTCTTTTTCTCAATGTACTCTTTTCTCTTCCAGATTTTTACATCAAGTCTCTTCCCCACTGGATTTTCCAAGAGGTCAAAGTCGGTGTATACAGGTTGCTTCACTTTGAGATACCACCTCCTTGTTTTGGATCCAAATTTTTGAAGTCTAAATATGTAAATGGTTGAATGAAGATTGAATACTGTGCAGTTTGTCTAGTTTTGAAATCATCAGATGTATATGGGTAACTTTTGAGAGAGTCATGATGTAATAGCCCTCATATAACATAATATACATTTCCCCCAAAAAAATCTATTTTGTTATATATATTTGTTATGTATGTAAACATATAATCCTATAAAGACATTATTGTAAAGCCTAGGCTTTACCTTGGTACTTCTTAGATACTTTTGAACATTAGTCTTTTTACTTGAGATTTCAGGAGACGTCATTTTGGGCTTTATTTCGAGATGTAACCTTTTGGATCATGCATTATGCAAAGCAAGTAACCAAAACCTTGGTGTTCACATTGCTATTCTCTGTGTTTTTGTGTTTTTCCTATGATTTCATAATTATGTTCCTGTAATGCTGTAACGTTGGATTCTGTGTTATGTGATGGAGATAGATAGTCTGTTTGTTATCCCTAAGATCTCAAATGATGATGATGATGTGTGGGGAGTGTTTAAAGCCTATTCTCTGTAATTTCATATTTCTATGTGTAGTGTTTGTTTGGGGCCTTGTTTAGCCTTAACACTTTTGGCGATCCTGCTATTTTGCATGCCCAAATTGCTTTATCTATGGCAAAGATGCAGGGCTGTGAAGTGTTCTTCCTTTGTTGAGGAGAAGATGGAGAGATGGCTTCAAGAATTTGGGAATTGGATGACGAAAGAGAAGGAATTTGAGGCCTATGTAGAGAGCATGTATGTGTGGGCTCTTGATGCAGCCAGTTAAGATTAACTCATTTCACGTAGTTTTAGATAGTTGCAACTTGTTTTGAAACTTTTAGACAAATCAACCTATTTTCAAGCAGTTTTAGGTAGTTTCAAGAAAACTAACTTGTTCTAGTTAGTTTTGGAAAAAATGGACAGTTTCAAGAAAAGCGGGTAGTTTCTGTAAAAACGGGTAGTTTCAAGTAAGACAAGCAATTTTAAGAAAATCAGAATATGAAAAGTCAATTAGATTAGGAAAAGCAGATCAAATCAGGTTTTGATTAGAGATGATTGAACATGACTCGATTCGAAGGGTTGGAAATCATCTCATATCTCTATCTTTTCACTAATTAGAGGTCAGATAATTGCTTACTCATCTCCAATATGCATAATCGATTTTGTGCATTTTTGTAGAATTGAAATCTCTCTAAATGACTTGTTTGGGCAACCTAGTGTCAGATTTGTTTTGGATCTTAGTATAGCACCAAGCTCTCCATCTCAAAGATGCACTTGGTCTTGCATTGGTGTGGTGCTTCTTTGCAGGGGCCTATTCTTTTCATTTAGCCTGATTTCTGAAAATGGGAAAAAAGAACAAGAAGAAGTGCTCAATTTGTTTTTTGAAACATGATCACTACACAAAGGAGTGTCCCTACATGTGTGAGGAGTGTTGCATGGGGGATAAATGCAAGTACTATTACATGGTTGATCTGTGTGAGGAGTTGCATAAAATTGTCAAGAGGTTGCGTAGTGCATCATCTCATAGCAAGATGGAGGGAGCTAGGGAGAAATTAGAGGAGTTCGAGGATTTTCTTGAGGAGGCATATGAGTGGCATGATGATCATGAGGGGCAGCGATGTAAGTCTTGTTCTAGTAAGAAGAGGATTTCCATGTTGCAAAAAGCATGTGAGATATTGAGTGAGAAGTATGAAGATGAGTTTCAGGAGGAGAGTGATGATGATGATGAATGGAGTGTACCTAATTGGATGCCGATGATTGAGGTTAAGGAGGTGAGAGACGAGGAGAGCCAGAAGAGCCTAAAACCATCCTCGAGTACCCCTAATCCAACATCAAAGCTACCTTTGGTCACCCATAAAAATCAGCAAAGTAATCAGAGAGATCAAGGAGTGGAAGAGGGTGAAGGCAAGAAGAGCCAAGAAGAAGCCCCAAATACTCCTAGATTAAACTCAGATGCAGATTTTGTTTGTAGATCATCTCCATTGATCAAAATAATAAAGGTCTTTGCAGGATATAGAAATCTTTGCTTTTCCAATGATGCATAGAACTTCAACTAGGACAGATTTCAAATTTGCAAGTTTTGCAGGAATTACAGAATTTTTAGAATTTTGCAATGCAATCTTTGCAAGAAGTGTAGATTTCATAATTTTACAGGCAAATTTCATATTTTTAGGAAAACAAATTTTGCAAGAAAAGAAAGTTGGATAGTGAGGCTTTTCATAAGTTCCCACAATCAGATTTGCATGAGGGAGAAATCACAAATGAGAAGCATGCTAGAGTTGATGTGCATAATGATGAGAAGTGTGCTTATTTATTTGATGTTGTGGATGAGGATTGTATGCAGTCAAGATGATTTTTGCATGCTGCATGATGATTTACATGTGGGAAAGAGTATTTGGCAACCCCGAGTATTTGGAGATTATGAAGAGTTTGATTAGTGCAAAGTTTCAGTTCTCAAGATTTCAACTGTTTTGGAAGTTCAGTGTTAGTCAAGAATTCAGGAATATTTGTAGTTTCAAGAAATTTTACGAATTCAGATTTTCCAAATCAAATTACTGAATTTTTTATTTCAAAATATTAGTTTGTACAATATCAGGTTGCAGAATATGAAAATAATATTTCAGGTGTGCAGAATGTAGAATTTTAGAATTCAGATTTTTTGAATTAGAATTTTTAGTTAAAAAGTCAGTTTTGAAACCAAAGATGTTTGCAGTGGATTCTACAATGCAAAAGTTCTTGATGCAGTTACTCCTATCCCTATTTGGAGTACTTCTTTGATCAAGGTATGTGTGGGATTCGAGTCTTCAAGTTTTGAGAAAACTTTAACCGCCAGGTGTGCCAGGTGTGTAAACCTAGGCTTTACCTTGGTACTTCTCAGATACTTTTGAACATTAGTCTTTTTACCTGAGATTTCAGGAGACGTCATTTTGGGCTTTATTTAGAGATGTAACCTTTTGGATCATGCATTATGCAAAGCAAGTAACTGAAACCTTGGTGTTCACGTGGCTATTCTTTGTGTTTTTGTGTTTTTCCTGCGATTTCAGAATTATGTTCCTATAATGCTGTAATGTTGGATTTTGTGTTCTGTGATGGAGATAAATAGTCTATTTCTTATCCTTGTGATGTGAAATGATGATGTGATGATGTGTGGGGAGTGTTTAAAGCCTATTCTGTAATTTCATATTTCTATGTGTAGTGTTTGTTTGGGGCCTTGTTTAGCCTTAACAATTATACTATTAGGGATACATAATGACTAACAATGGCTTTATTTGATTTTGGGCTTTGAAAAAAGCGAGACAAAGAATGCACAATATTTAGACTAATTTTTTATAGTTATTCTGAGTTATTGAAAGATATTATTCTACCATTTCTTGTTTAGTCTATCATCACTAAATCATCTTGATTATAGTCCTTGCTCAGTCATTTACTACTTAGGAATAGAAATCCTCTATTTACTATAAGCAATATTCATATGTAAAAAAGGTTTAATGAAGCTAAGCTTGCATGATAAAGCCTTCTTAATTACAAAATTCTACATTCATGAATATGGCAACTTAAAGTTGAACTTAAAGTATTAAATATTATATTTCTTCCTTGGTTTTGTTAACCACTATGGTTAACATGACCTTTTGCGTGGCTACCACATTACTCTTGTAATCCATCTTTTTTTGTAACCGTGCAAAGTGCCAATCGTAAATGAGACAAGGGATGACCGCGCTTACGAGCTGTGTAAAGTCGGTCATAAGGAATTGATGTACATAGAGCTAGTTAAACTAGGAAGACTAGTTTTGGGCCCCCATTTGTAATTGGGCAGTCGACCATTGTAAAAAGTGAGCTCATGTATATAAGACATTTTATGGAATATGAAAAGGGACAATCCCATTTGTCTCAATTGAGTCTTGCTTTCTCTCTCTCACTCTCTCTTGAGTTTATGGTAGTTTACTTGCTTGCTTGTGATTGTTGGTGTATGTGAATAGGAATGGTGTTGATCTCCCTTCTCTCCTTCACTCCCTTCTCATTGATCTCCACCTTGTCTTGCTCGCATACAATTGGCATGAGGTAGAGGTTGATCCCTCCATAGATCCTTCCCTCTTGCTCCTACCTAGCTTACTTGGATCTCTCTTTGGGTGACACAAAGAGAGTGTAGAGTGAGCCCCTAGCGGCACATCAGGCACATCAGGGAGTTAACCCTAATAGGGTTGGCCAAGTGCAAGTCACCGGATTCGACCCTTGCAAAGCACTCTCTCTTCTTCTTCTCTCTTGTGTTTGTTGTGAGGTAGCATGTTATTGGTCCTTTGTAGCTCAAGAATACCCATTCATCAATAAGTAATATTCATGTGCAAAAAGAGAAACAAATCCAATCTTGTGATAAAGCCTTCTTAATTGTAAAATTATACATTCATGAATATGGTAACTTAAACTATATATAAATAATTCATTTTGGTAACAAGTTTCACACTTGGCAAGAAAAAACCCACCTTCATTTGATGGAGAAGGATCTTTGGGGAGTTATGGCAAAGATAATCAAAACATTGAGCTTAATGAAAGGTCACTTACCATCATTGACCGTAGCATGTTAGATGGGTTTATACATCATGTGGACCTCACCAAAAAAGAATAAATAAATGAGGGACAACCTTAACAAAATCTTTGGTACAAAGGTGAAAAAATTAGAAATATTTCTCAAACAATAATTTTTGGCTTTGGATATGAAGCACTTGGAACACACCGAACACCCCCCCCTCTTTGCTAGTCATTTTAATATCTCCTACGCAATTATTTTGTCTTTGTTCTGATGACGATGCCATAGTTGTGCTTGCCATTCCAATGTCAAATCCAATCTTTGAAGCTAATTTGATATAACCTTGAAAACCATAATTTCAACTCTCCTAGATGAGGATAGAAGATGAAAAGACTTAAAGCCCTCTAGACCTATTAGTGAAAATACTTTTTTAAGACAATCATTTTAACGTCAACCATAGGCCTTCAACAAATTCTACCAAACATAAGAAGTGACTCTAAGAAAAAAGACCGTGGAAAAAGTTAATTGACCATAGTGAAGGAAATTTATCTAAGAAGGTGATACTACCACATATAAACTCAACTCTAAACATCTATATTGAAGATCAAACCTAAAGTTGGATAAAGTGAAGAAACTTTCATCTAAAAAGGTGATACTACCACGGATAAACCCAACAAATGTCTATTTTGAAGACCAAACCCAAAGTTGGATGTAGCAATGTGCAAGATCTTAGAAGTAAGGGCAACTATGGGCCTACGTGTTCTTGTAGTTATGGTGGTATATGTGCATGAGATTCTTGCAGCTATGGTTATACATGTGCTTAAGATATCATGGCATGTCCATTTTTATATAAGCACTAGTTATGATGTGCCGCCCTAAGGTTATCCTAATGTTAAAAAATGGTAGATTATATCCTTGGGCAAGTTACATGGAAATCATAAGTGGAGTCTTAATGTTGGAAAGTTCATGTCTAAAAGTATAGGAGGGTTTTTTCATGTGGGATCCAAGTTTATGTTGGAAAGGTCATACGTCTAAAATTAGAGGAGGGTTGTTTCATGTGGGATCCAAGTTTATTTAAGCATGTACTTGGAAGGCCTTTGTATTAACATCTTTTTTTTGCAATGGAACATATGTATTAACATTTTTCTTATCAATGGACATGTGTCTATTAAGTGCAAAATTTATGCCCTCCTTTTGCTTATAATCCAATGGAATTCTACTTCTCTAGAGCATAAGTGTTTATCCTTCTTAGATTTTGTCTCTCCAAGTCATTTACACGAGGATCTCACATCTTACACCCTTAGACAACCTAGTAAAGTGAGGCAACTTTGAGTTTTTTTCATAAATTCCATCTATAATGATTTTGAAATATCACTCGGGAGACTACAAAAACTTCTTTCTACGTTTTTAAACTTGCTTATGTGTTACAAACCATGTACTACGAAGGGATAGTGTAAACCCTATGGGTAGTGAAAAATACAACATAATTTAGAGTTGGTAGTAGGGAGAGGTGCAATAATCCCATAAACTTAAAGTCGATAGTAGGGAGCGGTGTGAAATAATCCCATAAATTTAGTTAAATTTGATTTATAACAAAAGCCTTGGGGGCTACATAGGTGAGGGGTATGATCATAAGTTTCTTTGAATTTGGTTTAGTGTATAAAGCTAACTATGAATCATTGAATCTTATAGTGCTAGCTACAATAGGGCATCCAACATAGCCATACATTAGCAAGGTGGTATATGGGTTAGGATACCTTACTCTTATGAGTATCACCATAAGCTTACATCTCTTGTGCTTGATGCAATTATAACACTTACGTTGGTGTGTTTTCTATGCATGTGTGCATGTATTTGGTAATTTAGATGCAACTAGCTCACATTTCTTAGAGTAGTTCCCAATTCTAAAAAATGAGAATTGGAACATAGACCTTTTTGTACATCCTAGGAGATGTCGCATTGCATTCAAACTTTTTTAAGGCGATGTTTTATAAAATTTATGGGGCATAACTTTCTTTGTGGTTGGCAAAGAGGAGTGGCACAAAGGAAGCACCTCTTACCTTTGGGCTAATATAACCATTGGGTTTTGGTGGAAAGCACTACAAAAGTGTCTCCTATCATAGCACTAAAAAGTCCCTTTAAGCAAAGCAGAGTTTAAGCTTTTCTTTTCTTTTAGCATGATAGCTTTTTGTTTTTTTATTTCTCTCCAAAACTTAAATTTGTTATTTATACTAAAGTTGAGAAGAAAAAACTAAATATCCAAAACCTTAGTGTGCTAAGGTCAAGAAGAAAAAACTAAATATTCACACATACAAAAAATATGTAATTTATCATTGAGCTTTCTTTTAGTGTATACTTTATCTTGATATTAGTTCAAAATGCTATTTGTAATATTCCATTAGCCAAACTTTGGACTTAAAAAAGGGCCCTAAAAGAAATCCCATGTCAGCTTTTTTATTTAAGGGCTGATGGTTAAATTTTTGCAAATCAAATCAAAATTTGTCGAAGATTGTAGATTAGGAATCTACTCTCTTCGGGATCTATATAAGTGGCTGATGGTTAAATTTTTGCAAATCAAATCAAAATTTGTCGAAGATTGTAGATTAGGAATCTACTCTTCGGGATCTATATAAGTAACTCTCTTCGGGATCTATATAAGTGGCTGATGGTTAAATTTTTGCAAATCAAATCAAAATTTGTCGAAGATTGTAGATTAGGAATCTACTCTTCGGGATCTATATAAGTAACTCTCTTCGGGATCTATATAAGTGGCTGATGGTTAAATTTTTGCAAATCAAATCAAAATTTGTCGAAGATTGTAGATTAGGAATCTACTCTTCGGGATCTATATGTAGATTAGGAATCTACTCTTCGGGATCTATATGTAGATTAGGAATATACTCTTCAGGATCTATATATACTTATATAGATCCCAAAGAGTAGATTCCTAATCTACAATCTTCGACAAATTTTGATTGTAGATTAGGAATCTACTCTTCGGGATCAATATGTAGATTAGGAATCTACTCTTCGAGATCTATATATACTTATATAGATCTCGAAGAGTAGATTCCTAATCTACAATCTTCGACAAATTTTGATTTGTCAAAGTATATATAGATCCCGAAGAGTAGATTCCTAATCTACAATCTTCAACAAATTTTGATTTGATTTGCAAAAATTTAACCATCAGCCCATTTTTAAGAAAAAGTTGACATGGCATTTTCTAGAGAGCCCTTTTTTAGTCCAAATTTTGTCTAATACACATGTTATGTATTACACATGTTTACTATGTAATGTGTAATTTCATGTGCAGAGTATGATATCAAACAAAAGTCAACCAAATTTCACAATCACCAGACAATTCAAGAGCTAGATAAGATTTTTCCTTTCCCTTTTTCTTTACTTTTATATATTGATTACATTGTAGAGAAAATCTATGATCACACAAAAGGACCATTAACTTGAGATATTCTTAGATGGTTAACTTTCATGATTAAATTAATACTATGTATATTATGATTAATAAACTAGATAGTAAGTTTTATAAACCTATAGTTAATACCATGATTGAGATAGTATGATAAGGTGACCATATGTCATGTTATTGTTGATCAAGAAGTTTTGTTCTATACTAATACTATAAATTATTGAGACCGAAATCATATAATCTTCTGTCATCGTAGTAGCTACCACCACCCTGGGTGGGTCTTGATGTGTTTTACCATTGAGTTGGACATTCTCACCCACCCCTTTAGTAACCCAACGTTAGATCTTGCTAGGCACTAGCTACAACCTTGATCAAGCCTTATCACGTAACACTCTCTCTTTTGTAACTCATCCTTATATATTAATACAAATCTAACCTTTCTTGCCCAATAAAAAAAACAATGGCATTTTAATTATCTTCTCTCAAATCAAAATGTCTTGTACCTTTACCCTTGCTTAAAATATTTATTGTAACAAGGGTCTTCCTTACTAGCTAAAGGATTCATTACTTGCTCTATCTCTACCTTCTCAGCCATGCCTCTATTAGTATCAAAATGGGAGGCCCATCTACACATCCATAAGGCATGTCAGCGTGTTAGCAACGCAGACCCTATGATCTTTCTTTAGCACCAAGATCAACTACTTATGTGCTCATCATTTATCTCCCACCTATGCTTTGTCAACTACAAAGATTATTCTCAAGTCCACCTATAACTACTTCTTAATCCTTCTCATCACATTTGAGTAGCCCTTAGACCTTCATTGTGATTGTGCTTGGTTGATTTTATAGTTCTATGCCCTCTTGGATCACTAAGTCTATCCAAGTGACAAAGTTCACCACATACAACGTCGATGTAGGATTCAGCTTCTTAGTCGAGTAGGGAATTCTTCCATGGGAATTGATACTGAGCTCCTTTTTCACAACAAAGCCATTGACACAGCCCGCTCTCCCACTGGGCTTGAGCATAGGGGAAAGCCCAGAAGAGATGAAAGACATGTTCCCTTTACGACTGACAAAGGGGCAAGAAGACACAGATGTCAAGCCTGAAGGTCGGCCCAAGGTAGGGAGTTTGTGATGGAGAATCTTCCAGAAAAAAGCATTAACCTTGAAGCCTAGGGTAGCTTTCCAAAGTTCTATAATGTGTCTATTCCATGCTCTAGGAGGGCATGCTGGAGGTTCCAATTAGTGAAGTAGGATGGGAAATTTGTAGCCTTCATGCTCAATAGGGGCTTTCCCAAGGTGGTACTCCAATTGGAGAGCTAATTGTCCAGTTTAAGCCAAAGTGTTGTGGGCTAATGGGCAAGAAGTGCTTCTAGTACTGCTTGCAACACATTGAGAGGGTGAGAGCCCATGTTTCTTGGCACCATGCAATACATGCATCCCAAAGGTTGTGCTAAATGCAAAGGCTTCCCTTGTGAAGCTTACGAGCCTGGTATAGGTGTATGAATGCTCGTGGATTTCCTGTTCCTTATTGCAATGAGACCACATGCTTTCTCCTAGGGCACCATCACCAACAAGTGGGCATTGTTGGTGTATGAATGCTCGTGGATTTCCTTGTTCCTTATTGCAATGAGACCACATGCTTTCTCCTAGGGCACCATCACCAACAAGTGGGCATTGTCGCCCAATCAATTGTAGTGTAGTTAGAGCCCCTTTCCACACATGCACCAGGCCTTGGAGAAGTGGGGGCTTTTAATGAAGCATTTCCTGGGGGTGCCTATCCTATGGTGCCATGTGAGACCCTGCCATTGTCAAGGGAGAAGCCACTAGCTTGCTAAATGTAGTGTCTTGTGATCACACTCCATGGTCTGCCCTTCTCAATTCTCTACAATCACTAGGTTTGTTACTTTCATGGCTAAGCTAGTGATGCCTAGTCCACATTTTTGCTCAGGTGTAAAAAATTGGTCCCAAGAGATTGAGTGCCAGGCCTTACCATCTTGAGCTCCCTAGAGGAAGTCTCAGAATAACTTCTCCACTTTTTGCCATGCAACTTTATTGAATACACAATAGGTGGTGATAAAAACAACATATGGTAGCCTTCTAGAAGGCTGGTGATATCATCTTCAGTTGGAATAGGTCGTTTGAAATACAGGTATGCTATGCAGTCTGTTTCAAACTTGAACTCGAGCAGACCCTATCCATCAGGAGGGAAACAATGCTTCAAGATCTTTCTTGCTAGCAGGAGAGTGGGAGTGTACTCGGTTCTTTCCTTGGTGGCCTTGAGATTTACAACCACCGACTCATAGAGGTTGTGCATGGTGTTAGCATCCACAAGGCCATTGTTACATTTATGTTTTGGAGATGAAAGTTAGATAGAAGGATAACATAGTAGCAGAGATATGAAAGTTTCAAAAGGGGGAGTTTAAGAAGTTAAAACCTTTAAACTTTCAAAAGACTAGTGTCACTACCTGTCTTCGATAGGTAGGAGCTAGACACACCATTAAAATAGATAACTTTTTCAAGGAAGCATCTTTGCATGTAGTTACATGCAAAAGAAATATGTGTTAAATCACCCTTCCTTTCCTCTTTTGAATAGAAAGTGGGCTTACTCATCTACGACATGCAGGAACTCGGCACAATAGGGCCTAGCGAAAATAAAAGCTAGGCACATTGGGTTACATACAAACACACATATAGATGCATGTATGTATGTGTATGTGTATGTGTACGTGTAATCCGTTGAAACCATACATGCTACAATAGGAAGATATGTGTATGTGTGTGTGTGTGCCTATGAATGCATGTGTGCATGTCACATACACACATGTAAATATGTGTATGTGGAGCATGCTTGCATGCACGTGCGCACGCACACACACACACACACACGCACACAATTTATGTATGTGAGCACCCATGATATCCATAAATATTATTTACACTCATACATGTATGTATACATATATTTATGAGTTGACTTCATGGTCCTCAACTTGCCAACCTTATATATAAACACATCATGCTTGCCATATATATCTATATAGAAGCTCCTAAAGCACCAAACTTGGCATATAAATATACATTTAGCATTCCAACCCAATAAAATGATGAACAATCTTAACACACCTGAACCCAGCTTTAAGACAATCTAATTAGATTTTATCTCCTTGGAAGCCTATACTCCTCGCCTCTATCTGGCAAAATATATTCAAGATAAAAACATTAGCTATTGAAGATATAATTCTCGAGGAAAAAAAGAAGGATAAGGATAGAACCTTACAAAACTCATTTGGTGGATCAATATATGAGGTGAACGACGTTTGAACAGGCTTGTAAACAGCAAATCAAGAAATTATGTATTGTCCAGTGCCTATGCACCGAAAATCTAACTTATCAGGCTTTTCATAGTCCACAAACATTACACGTACATGAAGTTGATCCACAATCTTAGATTGTAAATTCCAAGGAGCCCAAAGCTCTCGTTGTAAGTGTCTCGACCATACAAACCTAACAATAATCTGGGTTCTAAAAAATAAAGATACTCCCTGTTGCAAAAAGAGTGTATCAATAACACTATAAATTTATCAAATAAAACGCAAAAGCTACATAAAAAGGAAGTTTCTTTATATACCGTGAAACACCGGTGCTCTCTAATAGTTTGGTAATTAGAGATATTGCTTTTCCTTCCCAAAATGGAGGGTTTACAATTCAGCCATGAATATTAAATAGATTTTAGAAAATAATAATATCTATATTATAGCAACCGTCTTAAAAAATCACCTTCAATATCTTATCCATCATCATAAATGAACGAAAATGATCTCCTTGCCACATCCATCCTTAGCAATATACCCCTGATATCAAATATAACTCTCTCTCTCTCTATATATATATGTGTGTGTGTGTGTGTGTGTGTGTGTGTTTAGTAGCTTGAGCCAAGTAAGGAATAATATAATGGCACTTTATATAAAAGCAATCCAGAAGCAAACAAAGATTGCACATGTCACACCTTTGCAAACATTCTCCATTCAAATGCTTACTTCATTGTACAAAGATATGTATAAATGTAGTCTCTAACATTTGTCGGCTGCCATTTACATTTACATTCTTTGGCATGTCATTTGCAAAACCTCCTTGTAGACAACATTGGTTGTGAAGACTTTGTTTGTACCTTCTGTGCCGCTTTC
The DNA here is from genome assembly GCF_041138505.1 of Cibotium barometz. NCBI lineage: Eukaryota > Viridiplantae > Streptophyta > Polypodiopsida > Cyatheales > Cibotiaceae > Cibotium > Cibotium barometz. The sequence continues at coordinate 10,875,207 of NC_141104.1, read as the reverse complement.
GTATTCCACAATATGCTTTACACACACATTCACTGCATCAGATAATCTAACACACGACATAGCAACGTACGGTTGCCCATGTGTGAATACTTGTGTGGCCAGATAAAGTCCCAATACACTCAATGTTTGTCCTTGGGACTTATTTATTGACATACCAAAAGCTAACCTGGTAGGAAATTGTCTCCTTCTCATGTCAAAAGGCAATTGAAGCATAGTAGGTATAAATATTATCTTGGGAATAAAGACCCTGTCTCCAATGTTTGTACCTGTAATGATTTCTGCTTCTATCACCTTTGAGTTAAACTGCTTGCATATCAATCTGGTATCATTACAAAGTCCCCGTCGAGGATCCAAATTGCAGAGCAGCATGATAGGAGCATTAATCTTTAGAAGTAAGCAGTGAGGAGGGTAACCACCACCTAAGTTCAAACTGTTCAAGTACTCAGTTGGATACAATATTACGTCATTCTCACAAACAAGAAACAACCGAATCTACACTGAGGTATTCTCTTTCAAGACCAAGCAATGAACTCAAGGCTAGTTCCCCATGCAATCGAGATATGAAGACATTGTAAAGATAGGTTTTGCCTGATCCACTTGGTCCAACTATTAAGACTCCTTTCCATGGAAACAGACAAATCAGCCCGTTGAATAGAATTAAACATCATTTCTTCCATAAGCAAATCATTGTTGATAGTGGCAACACTTGATCTATGTGAAATAGGCAACCCTTCAAAATCAGCTAGCCGCTTTCCATACTGTTGTAAGAGATCTTGCATGTGCAACAAAGCCTGATTCTTTGATATAGAATGACAAACACCAACATCAACATAGCCTCTTTGTTGCACAAGGAATGTAAAAAATATTGTGAAAGTTCGGTGGAGAATTTGAACCAAAGCTATCCAAGGTATATAGGCTCACAAAAAACCATTATAATGACAAACAATTGACGCAGTTGGAATCTTGTATTCTGAATTGCACCTTCTTGGAGACACATATACCACTCCTCATCACTCTTCAACATCCCTTTAGCTTCACATACAGCCTTAAAACATGGATACAAATGTCCATTCACTGTTTACAAATCCTCAAAAGATTTACACCCTTTGCACACTGTGAGTAGCATGCGTAAGTAATATTGCTCACCTGCACTCGGACTAACATTATACATACGTCCGATCATATTTCTCCTTTTCCTTTTAGTCCATGAGCGAAGAGCCAAATTCCATACCCACTTGCAAGGGAAATCAACATACACTTGATTGGCTTTGAACCATTCGGTGAGAGATGTTCTTTGGTTTCTGTCACAACTAATCACATCACGCAAGTCATTCTGGTCATTAAAAAGCACATTATTGTGCATCGGGAGATGAAGATGTAACCTTTGTATATCAGGCTTTTCATCGTGCAATCATGTTGATATATGCGCCAGCATGCCTCTGACACAGACACATAGGAAATTCTTCCATGTGAATTGATACTGAGCTCCTTTGTCACACAAAGCCATTGACACAACCCGCTCTCCACTAGGCTTGAGCATAGGGGAATGCCCAGAAGAGATGAAAGACATGCTCCCTTTACGATTGACAAAGGGGGTAAAAGACAGAGATGTCAGGCCTGAAGGTTGACCCCAGGTAGGGAGTCTGTGAGATGGAGAATCTTCCAAAGAAAAACATTAACCTTGAAGCCTGGGGTAGCTTTCCAAAGTTATGCAATGTGTCTATTCCATGCTCTAGGAGGGCATGCTGGAGGTTCCAATTAGTGAAGTAGGATGGAAAATTTGTAGCCTTCATGCTCAATAGGGGCTTTCCCAAGGTGGTTCTCCAATTGGAGAGCTGATTGTCCAGTCTAAGCCAAAGTGTTGTAGGCTAATGGGCAAGAAGTGCTTCTAGTACTGCTTGCAACACATTGACTGCTAGGGGTGAGAGCCCATATTTCTTGGCACCATGCAAGACATGCATCCCAAAGGTTGTGCTAAATGCAAAGGCTTCCCTTGTGAAGCTTACGAGCCTGGTGTAGGTGTATGAATGCTCGTGGATTTCCTTGTTTTTTATTGCAATGAGACCACATGCTTTCTCCTAGGGCACCATCACCAACAAGTGGGCATTGCCACCCAGTCCATTGTAGTGTAGTTAGAGCCCCTTTCCACACATGCACCAGGCCTTGGAGAAGTGGGGGCTTTTAATGAAGCATTTCCCGGGGGTGCCTATCCTATGGTGCCATGTGAGACCCTGCCATTGTCAAGGGAGAAGCCACTAGCTTGCTAAATGTAGTGTCTTGTGATCACACATGCACCAGGCCTTGGAGAAGTGGGGGCTTTTAATGAAGCATTTCCTGGGGGTGCCTATCCTATGGTGCCATGTGAGACCCTGCCATTGTCAAGGGAGAAACCACTAGCTTGCTAAATGTAGTGTCTTGTGATCACACTCCATGGTCTGCTCTTCTCAAAACTCTAGAACCACTAGGTTTGTTGCTTTCATGGTGGCTAAGCTAGTGATGCCTAGTCCACATTTTCGCTCATGTGTAAAAAATTGGTCCCAAGAGATTGATTGCCAGGCTTTACCATCTTGAGATCCCTAAGGAAGTCTCAGAATAATTTCTCCACTTTTTGCCATGCAACTTTATTGAATACACATTAGGTGGTGACAAAAACAACATATGGTAGCCTTCTAGAAGGCTGGTGATATCATCTTCAGTTGGAATACGTCGTTTGAAATACAAGTATGCTATGCAATCTGTTGCACACTTGAAATCCAGCAGACCCTATGCATCGGGAGGGAAACAATGCTTTGAGAACTTTCTTTGGTAGTAGGAGAGTGGGAGTGTACTCGGTTCTTTCCTTGGTGGTCTTGAGATTTACAACCACCGACTCATAGAGGTTGTGCATGGTGTTAGCATCCACAAGGCCATTGTTACATTTACATTTTGGAGATGAAAGTTGGATAGAAGGATAACATAGTAGATATGAAAGTTTCAAAAAGACGAGTTTAAGAAGTTACAACCTTTAAACTTTCAAAAGTGAAATTACTTAGAACTTAAAGGTTTAAAGAACTTAAAACCTTTAAACTCATAGCATGGCGAGCAGGTTGATCAGCGGAATGGAGCTGGATGCTTCCATCGCCAACGTCCTGAGCGCACGAGGCATTGTTACTGCCAAGGTATGTAGCATTTCCACACACTCCACACACACACGCACACCCTCGCACACACCCACACTCAGAGAGAGAGAGAGAGAGAGAGAGAGAGAGAGAGAGAGAGAGAATGCTTTCACTGTCTTTGTTTGTAGTTGAGCAGACATGGCGCTTGATTTTTTGAACATGGGAGCTTGTAATTTGTTTTAGTATAAGTGTAGTAATGCGTTGAAGAAGGGGCACACAGGACAGGACAATCCAAATGAAATATTGGCTAAACTAAAAATTAAACGGCTCGAAGAACGAGCTCTCTCGCTAAGAACTCCTCTAGGGCGTGGGTATTGGTGGTGGGCTCTGATGTTGTAGTAGAGGAACTGTTGTGGGCAATGGATTCGGATGTGGATGTGTGTACCACAAATGGCTCTCTGTGAGGTGTCCCGTCAGAGCTGGGGTTGTCTCTCAGCATGCTGCCTCAACACTACATCCCTGTGTCGTCTGAGCTCCATCAAGTACATGCCCAAGCACCTCTAATCCTCAAATTGTATCACCCGTGTGAGTGGTCCGAATCCCTCTCGGAAGAGGCAATGGAATCTCCTCCGTATCTTGTAGTAAGCCGGGCAATTGAACGAATAATGGGCCTCATCCTCTACTGCTCCTGTGGTGCATATTGTGCATGCCTCTCCTCATGTGGGATATCCTTAGCTCTGCTAGTCTCTACTTTGAGGTGGTGGGAGGATACCCTGAGCTAGCCGAGCGTGATACGCATAGCATGTGCATGTGTATCTGTATGTATTCTGGGATCTCAAAGAATCTATTCACTGAGAGTCTCAAGAAGCGATCTCTGTAGAACTCACACTTCTTACCAATCCCTGACGGAGACACCCAAGTCTGGTGTATGTGTAGCCTGAGTAGATCTAACCGGATGATCCGGTTGATCTCTTGTCGTGAGAGATCAAGGTAGGGGGAATCCAGGCTATAATGAAACGGGGGGAGACATTCCATCTGTATGCCGTGTGCACGAAACCACTCGACTACCTCAGAGTACCATGTATGTGTCGGTAATGGTGGTGGCCGTGTTGCTGAGGATGAGGGCAGTCTAGCTCGTCTTAATCGCTCCCTCCCTCTTGCAGTATAATTGCATAGAGGACTCTAGTGCTAGTCATGGGAGGCGATCTCTATCAAGCGTGTATACATGCTGAATATAAGTGACAGTCTGAAAAAGGGCATCTGTAACCAATGGGCCACCCCAAACTCTGCATGTAGAATGTCATGTGGTACAGATGGCTTACTCTTGATCATGCGTGGCAACATCATCACTTGTAGCCTCTCTTTGCTCCTCTAGTGCCTTCCCTAGGCCCCACCCCCAAAAGGCTGCACCATACATAGCCGTTGGTCATACTAGAGTTTCAAAAGAGCCAGCACTTAGTGCGAGGTTCTTGGAAATGTGCTTGGAAACTCAGTCTCTCCATATGGGCTAGGGAGGCATGCCCCCTCGCAAGTCGGTCAGTGGGCAGCTGTGGTCATGCAGAACAAAGGGTCTGTAAAAGTGACTCCTAGATACACATACTTCGGCACAATCTCCACTGGGGCATCTCTGTATATGAAAGAAAATCGTGAGGCGATTGCATAAGATGTGTTGAAGACCATAACCTTGGTTTTTCCCAAATTGACTGTAAGGTCTCTCTCCTTGCAAAATTTGTCCAATGCATTTAAGTGTTTCTGTAAACCCTCGGCTGAATTTGAGATCAAGACAATGCCGTTAGCATATAGCAATATGGGCACTAATGTTTGAGCCAATGGTGAACCTCTACCTCCGAAACTATCCACAAATATTGCGATCTCATCAATGTATAGGCCAAAGACTGTAGGTGAGAGTGGGCAGCCCTGCTTAACCCCAATAGTGCTACATATATCTCTCGAGGTCCCACCGGGTGCACGTACTCGGCCGAGAACTGCCTCATATAGTGCCATCACACTCCATATCATCTTATGTGAGAAGTGAAAGAATGGCTGTAAAACAGAAAAAAACAGCAAATAGATCTTGCAAAGAAGCACATGTGCAATAAAACTGAAGTAGAAAACTTGTTATCTGCGGAAGTAGAGCACGAGGGCTGCCCGTAGGTGCATACAACCAACAGCAATGGCTGAATAATGAAGTGCTAATGATGCAAACCCAAGCCACCTATATATAGGTTGGACAAGAGCTGGTCGACCAGCATAAAAACAGTGGGCTGGCCGACTATGCAAAAAATACTAAAATAATGTCTAAATAATAGACAAAAATAGCAAAAAAATATCTAAACTAAGATGAATGCATGGCCTCATAAATCTGGCCAGATACAGCATGAAATATGCACCAATCTGGAGATGATAATGCCAACACCTCCTCTTCAGCGCGCCAGATGGGCAGACTGACTCCAGCATGCTGAAGAAAGACCTCCAAAGAGTCTGAAGGAACAACCTCCTCATAAAAGGCACAAAGCTTGCGAAGATATGGTACATCTGAATACCGAGAAGGTCTTCGGAAGAAGCCACAAGAAGATCGAGAAGATATCGAAGACGAAACAATAGAATCAATCTGAAGAGAGAAGCCCTCAGGAGATGGAACCATAGATGATACCTCTTCTGCACATGCAACAAGTATCGGGACCGAAGTAGACGACTCCTCTGAAGAAGAAGGAAATGAAACAACCACTGGAACAAACTGATCATCAGTAATAGTAGAAGTTGCCAGGTTCAAAGTAGGGACAGATTCCAAGATAGTGGAAGATGCCTCCTCTGAAACATAGGAAGGAGAAGCAACTGCCAAAGTAGGGAGCTCAAGAATATGTGAGGATATCTCGGCAAAATCATCCACCTGCCCAGTAGAAGAACCACTATCCTCCTCTGAAAGAGACGAGAGAAAATCAGCAATAATAGCATCAGCATGAAACAACACAAGGGAAGGGAGATACTCATCCAAAGGGATTAGAGGAACTGATAAGGTCTCTATCAGAAACTCCTGTAAATAATCCTCTGTTGCGGATAGGGCATTGACTTCTGAATCAGAAGTCTCCTTTGTGACCACCAGGATGGACTCATCCTGCTCCTGTGAAGATGAAAGAACAGGGGGATCATAGACAGCAAGAAAAGCCATCTTAGCATGAGACTTCGTACCCTCCTCTGTCATTGGCAAAGTATCTGAACCATCTGTTGTGGGTGAAGTGTCTGAGCCATCGGAGGAGGACTCCTGTTTTGCTTTAGCTTTGGCTTTAGCTTGTCTGGCAAAACATTTGGCCTCAGAATGACCAAGTCGGCCACAAAACTCACAAGATTCCTTCATCCTGGAACCCTTGTTGCTGTCAGAATTGTCGTCGTCAGAAGATGACTTTGTGGTGACTTTTTGCTTGTTGTTGTTGGAGTTCCCTTTTCCGCCTTTGCCTTTGTCCTTGTCCTTGTTAGAGGCAACAAAAGCAGACTCTGACTTGCTTTTTCCGCGAAGCATGCACTTGTCGTGGAGATAACTCACGACTTCCTCAAAAGGGGGGAGAGGCTCACGGAAGTAGATGTGATCTTTGAAAGAGTCAAAGGATGATGGCAGCTTACCAAGCAGTTTATGGATCGGGTTGTTGATTGAGCTCCCATACTCCTCAAGCTGCCTCTTGATCCTTGTGAATTCCCCAATCTTATCAATGATATTATCTGAGTCACTGATGGTAATCTTCTCAAGATCCGCCTCCAACTTAGCAATCCTCACACGGAAGATACTCTCCCGAACCTCCTCTGAATCTCATTCCACATCTGTCTGGCATCACTCCGGGAATATATGAATTGTGCCTGGATAGATGGTGTCATACAATGGATGATGATGAGACGGGCCCGTGCATCCAGAACTCCACGAAACGTGGGATCCACCAAGTGAGGAGTGGTGACAGAGGGCCACACACCTGCTCCTTCAAGAAGCAATTGCGTATAAAACGACCAAGTATGGTAGTTGATAGCAGTCAGCTTCATGGAATCACTCACTTGAGGGGGTGAATAGGATGGCACATGGGAAGGGGTTGGGATGAGGGTTTGTGGGAGGGGAGAAACAAGAGAAGTGGTGGTGGTGGGGAATATGGAAGGAAAAGAAGCAGGAATCTAGGAATAAGGTAGAGAAACAGGAAGCTGGGAAGAAGAACCCTGTGAATTTGGGGCTTGGGATCGGGGAGAAGAAAAGAGAATCCCCGAGTGAGAAGAATGACTATGACCAGAAGCCATATCTCCGATAACGCAGCAGAATCCTCCTCTTCAACAGAGCTGATCAGAAAATCAGCAGACGACTCCTCGAAGGCTGAGTGCAGCCAAGAGAAAGGAAGGAGCAGAAGGGATGGGAGGGTGGGAAACCAAAAGGAGAGGTAAGAAATGACTCCCTTGGGTTAAAAACCTGTTGTAGCACCAAAATACGGGGCTGAGATCTGAAAACGCAGCACCTCTGTGGAAAACACAGCACCTCTGTGGAAAACACAGCACCTCTCTGGAAAACGCAGGTCCTTAACAGAAAACGCAGCTCCTCAGTGGAAAAACGCAGCTCCTCAATGGAAAACGCAGGTCCACAGCAGAAAACGCAGGTCCACAACAGAAAACGCAGCTCCTTTGTAGATGTAGATGCGGTGGATCTTTGCCTACAGCAATAGATGTAGAAAACGCAGGTCCCTTTGCAACACTGGGCTCTGATACCATGGAATGGCTGTAAAACAGAAAAAACAGCAAATAGATTTTGCAAAGAAGCACATGTGCAATAAAACTGAAGTAGAAAACTTGTTATCTGCTGAAGTAGAGCACGAGGGCTGCCCGTAGGTGCATTCTTCCAACACAATGGCTGAATAATGAAGTGCTAATGATGCAAACCCAAGCCACCTATATATAGGTTGGACAAGAGCTGGTCGGCCAGCATAAAAATAGTGGGCTGGCCGACTATGCAAAAAAATACTAAAATAATGTCTAAAAAATAGGCAAAAATAGCAGAAAAATATCTAAACTAAGATGAATGCATGGCCTCATAAATCTGGCCAGATACAGCATGAAATATGCACATATATGCCCGATCTGGAGATGATAATGCCAACAAGAACTGGAGCTCCTGCGAGCGTCCTATCAGATGGGATTGAGGGATGGAGTCAAAGGCTTTGCGGAAATCCACAAAGTAGCAATACACACGTCTCTTTGAGGACCTCGCCTCCTCTCTGATAGATATCGTCAAGCGTAGAGAAGTTTCTCCTGAAGCTTGCGTGGCTTGATGCTCTGTTTTCCATCCTCTCTGCCATAGAGCTCATCATGTCCTCTAGTACTGCCCCATAGATTTTGGCCATTGTGTGACCAATCATGATAGTCTTGTAGTTACCTAGGTCCGTGGGTCTCTTGCTTTGTGGATGGGGACAATGGTGTTGGTAGTCCAGCAGGGTGGGAAGCCTTCACAGAGTGCTCTGTTAAAAAGACTGCCAAGAATGGGAGCCAATACGTGGTGCCCGTGGGCAAAATGTTTCGCGCGTAGACCCTCATGATCTTTTGCTCTCCCATTATGCAGCTTTTTAAGAGCCCTAGTGACATTGGGGGAATCAAAGAGATAAGATGATGTAGGCCGAGGGATGTGTGACATTTGTGGTATAGGTTGGTCTGGCACATCACACAGTTGTCGTGCATAGGCTTCCCAAAGACGAGGATTTGTGATAGGTGTAGGTGCTCTTTTTTCTTTGAGAATGCGCCAAGCCTTTGAGTTGTCCTCGCTCAAAAAGAGATGGTATAACTCTTGCTCTCGTCTGGCAAGAAATGTCCGTTTCTTTCAGTGAGTGAACGTACGGAAGATGCGTTGCATCTTATGTGCTAAAATCAGCCCATGTTCCCTCTCGCGTAAGAGGCGAAGCTTGGTGGTTTTGCACTCTTCATCATACGATCCATTTTGGGGTTGGGATCCCACTGGCAAACTTGTTGTGGAGCGTGTGGTGTAGGGGAAGTTGGCGTGGGCGGAGTCATGGATGATGGAGGAGAGCTGGGATGATGTAATGATGGAGATAGGGAGGGATAAGTTGAGAGCTGAAATGTGGCAGAAGAGGTGGTCCTCATAGATGTGGTCAAGATCATGATGGGAATGAATCCGGGTAAGGTGGTGGCAGGGGGTGTGGGTGTGGGCGGTAAGGTGGGGCATGAGTGTGTGAAAGAAAGTAATGCACGGTCCACTAGTATGGGGGGAGGAGGGATGGTGAAGTCTGGGATGTGTGGTATAAGAGCGGGTGTCACATGCACTTTGCACTATAGTGCATGGTGACAAACTGGCTCATCACAACATTGTACAATATTAGTTCCATTCAGGATGATATTTGTCGTATGCCGTGACCCCATTGTAATCCTTAGTCCAGGATAAGTCAGGCACGAGTTACATAGGTTATTCTCAGCCATAGCAAGTTAGTCAGTCAGTCTAAGTCCCTTAACCCACTTAAAGAGACGCATTCATGCATATACAGTCCGTAGAAACCTTAGGGTTTGCATCAAAAAGCATTCTGCATATTGCACATCATTCATCCATTGCATCGTGCTTGACTATAGTTGATAGATTTAGCAAATTTGTTATGCTTATTCTATGCAGGGCTAATGTGACCGCCTGAAGATGTTGCCCATTTGTTCATTAGGCATTGGTACGTGATTGGCGGGATCCCTAGGACCATAGTGTCAGACCAAGATGCCAAGTTTACCCGTCATTTTTGGAGGGCATTGTTTGATAACTTTGGTACTAAATTGAATTTTTCTAGTGCATTTCACCCACAGACGGACGACCAGACAGAAATCTACAACCAGCTGGCCTTTGATGTGCTGCTGAAGTGTTATGTCCATCATCAGCAATGTAAGTGGGAATCCTGTTTGCCTTTAGTTCAAGTTGTTTTGAATGATTCTTTTTCTTCAGTTCTTGGCGAGACTCCATAGCACCGTTTGGAAGACCATTCCAGTCGTTATTGACCTGAACCTCATCTTCAGTACCTGAAGCGAACAAATTGACGGAGTCTTACCAGGAGATTTTGGAGTCAGTAAAAGACAGGTTGGCTAAAGCATAGGAGGCCTACACTTGACAGGCCAACAAAGACCGAAGGGATATGAAGTTTTCGGAAGGTGATTGGGTGTATCTTCGGATTATGAAGCAAAGGTTGAAACAGGCGGGCAAGCGATGTCCAAAGTTGTCATTCAGGAGCTTCGGATCTTTTCCCATCCAGAGAGATTAACGAGGTTTCAATGAAGTTGAAACTACGTCTGAGTTGGACTATGCACGATGTGTTCCATGTCAGTTGGTTAAAACCATATACTGGTCTGATCCCTTCAGAAGTGAAAGACGAAGCGGAACTAGATATCATTGATGAAGCTGAAGTGATGGTTCCAGAATAGATCCTTTTGCATCTCTTCAAGCATGGCTCAGGCCGAAGACAAAGACAGATCCTCACAAAATTTCAGGATCGAGGGACCCACGAAGCAGTATGGCTTGACAAAGAGTTCTTCGATGGCTATCCGGCTTTATTGACGGATTATTTGGAGGCTATGCAGCTTCCGTCAAGTTAAGCAGAAGGGGATGTCATGTGCATCATGCACTTGGCTGCCACGTAGACATATCTGAACAAGAAGGTGCAGGACCTGGGGTGGAAAACTGGTCCCATGTGAGTCCAGTTCGGGACGAGTCAGCCAGGGTTCCACTCCATTCGTCCGAGGTTAGGTATGCATTGTCCTGCACATGCGTCCAAGGTTAGGTGTGCATTGTCCTGCACATGAAACAATGCCAGTCCGCACTGTGAGTCTCCCTTTGGAATGATGGCAGTTGCTTTGTGTGTTTGGTCTGTGACCAGATGCCAGACATCTGTGTAGGGCATGTAGGTTGTATGTAGAAGGGCACATACCTTAGGGCTACCCCAAAAAGGGGTATTATATCCCATGTTTGGGCAGAGGGGCCAGGCAGGCCCTAGGACTTGCCCATCAGCCCAAGGAGGGGCTGGGCAAGCTGTCGGCCAGCCCAAGAGGGCTTGGCTAGGCAGCCGACTACCCTTTGGGCCAGCCTAGCCAGTCGGCTAGCCCATAGGGCAATGAGGACCGTAGGCGGCCAGAGCATAGGGTCTGCCCAAACAGCCTGGACAGCAGCCCAGCGAGGTGGCCAAGGCAGTAGGTGTGAAAGGATGGCAATATAAGCATTTAATGCTTACTAAACAGGTTGTGGGTCTCTTTTCAGCAAACCGACCCTGATAAAACAGCCGACCAGCATCTTTAGGGGGTATAAATACCCAAGGCATAATTCAGTCCCATCCATCTCATATTTCATGAAGTGTTGAAGCCACTTAAGAGGCGAGGACAGCCAAGGAGAAGCTAACGCAAGGGTGGATTCTGCAGGTCAAGGGCAGAGGATTATCCTCAGCCAAGAAAGTTCAGGTTCGGTTTTTGTGCGTTATTTTCGTTGTGAAACGTGTGCTGATTTCTGAGCATTGAAGTTACTGATCTCCCACGAAGCTTCTGCATGTTACAGTACAAGTTGACCCCTTTGCTTTCTTATGGTTCTTCTCTAGCTCTTTGGGATGCTTGGTTTGGCCATTTGAGCTATCAGCTTCTACAGCGAGCTTCGAATGATGGGTTGGTTGTGGGTTTATGGACCATCAAGGCTCCATCTTCTGTTTGTTCCCCTTGTTTACAAGGGAAGCAACACCGAGCCCCCCTTTCCGAAGGAGGCAACACACAGATCTTCGACATCACTTGCTCTTGTTCATGCAGACTTATGTGGTCCTATGAGTACTGCGTCTATGAATAAGGCATTGTACATGCTCGTGATGGTGGATGACTTCTCCAGATATACTTGGGTCTTCTTTCTGAAGTCCAAGGAGGAGGCTTTTCAGCACTTTTGTGATTGGAGGGTTGAGGTGGAAAAAGAGACCGGTTCCTCGGTGAAGGCTCTCAGGACCAACAGAGGTGAGTTTACATTGTAGGAGTTGCAGCAATATTGCAAGGCTCATGGCATTCGGAGATAGCTTACTACAACATATACTCCATCACCGAATGGAGTTGTAAAGAGGATGAATAGGACCATTATGGAGATGGCCCGTGCTATGCTTGAGCATTCTTCATTACCTCAACGAATCTGGGCTGAGGCGGCTTCTACTGTTATCTACATTCAGAACAGGTCTTCTACTGCTGCTCTTCTAGATAAAACTCCATATGAGGCTTTCCATGGTGAGAAGCCCTCTATTGTTCATTCCCGGGTATTTGGTTGTTCGGTGTATATACATGTGCCTAAGGAGCATCGCTTCAAGTTGGACTCGAAGTCTCAGCGTATGACTTTTCTTGGATATACAGCATTGTGTCCAAGGCATATCGTCTATATGATCAGCAGGCCGACAAAGAAGTTGTGAGCCGTGATGTGGTGTTCGACGAGACTCCTACATCTTCAGAGGAGAGTGGTGAGCTTCTTCTTTCTCCTCCTCCTCCTCCTCCTCCTCCTCCTCCCTCTGCTTCTGTTACACCTGCAGCTGTGGATTCTCAGTCAGATGATGATGACTCTGCTGCTCTTCCAGCGAGTTCGAGCAGATCTGTGATTCTGGGTTACGTGAGCTTTCTTCTGCTCCTCCGCCTGGTTCTCTCAGGTGATCTTCCAGAGTTTCAGGGAAACAAATCCATGAGGGCAACATGTTTGTTAACTATGCTCTTATGTCCTCTATGATTCATGGTCCTTTTGATCCCACTTCTGTGGATGAGGCTCTTTCACATGAGCCTTGGCGTCGTGCTATGCAGGCAGAGCTGGATGCTATTGAACGAAATGGCACTTGGACTTTGGTGCCTAGGCCACTGCAGCGTAAGGTGATTGGTGTGTGCACTCGATCTTCAAATCGAAGTTCCGAGCTGATGGCAGCTTGGACAAGCACAAGGTGATGTTGGTTGCCAAGGGTTAGGAGTTGACTTCGATGAGACCTTCACTCGAACGGCCTAGATGACTACCATTTGCACCGTTCTTGCTCTTTGCAGGACATCATAGATGGCCTATATTCCAGATGGACGTTAAGTCGGCTTTCCTGAATGGAGAGCTTACACAGGAGGTTTATGTTGATCAGCTGCCGGGATTTGTTATTCCAGGCAAACAGGATCAGGTGTACCGGTTGAAGAAAGCTTTGTATGGTCTGAAGCAGGCTCCGTTGGCTTGGTACCAGCGGATTCGTTGGCTTGGTACCAGCGGATTGATGAGTTCTTTCAGAAGCTCGGCCTGCGCCGTTCTCATAATGATTCGAACCTTTATATCCTCCTTGAGAAGGGGTTGATTGCTATCATGGTGGTCTATGTTGATGACCTCATCTTTAGAGGTTCTTATTCGGTGAGGATCCGTTCAGTCATGGTGTAACACACGGAAGCTCTGGGTAGTCTTCTTTCAGCCCTAAACACTCTTGGAAACCTTCTGATGCAAAAACGCACCATCTGATGCAAAAACGCAGGTAGAGAGAGAGTAGAGAGAGAGAGTGAGAAGTGCTGGAAATTCAGTATATACTATGGTACAAAAAGGGTACATATCTTGCAGCCCTTGGCTGCCTTCATAAAAAGGTGGTTAACCCTAAAATCTGTCCCCTATGGGACCTCTAAGGATCCAAACCCCTAGTGGGATTGAATGCCTACAATGAGGAGCACCCTTTGCCTTTTATACCTCCTTTTGGACTTCTTGGACTGTTGGTAAACTGGCCGACTCCTGGTCGGCCAGTCATACATGAATTAAATGCCTTTTAATTCAGCCGACTGGTTATCTTGCCTTGTCATCATGCGCCTTCAGCCACCTTGCTTCTTGGTACAGCCGACAGCTCCTGTACTCAGCCGACTGCCCCCTGGTGCTTCTCCAAGTCCAACCTGGCCACTTCTGTATCTTGTGCTCCACACTCTGACTCTATCTGGTTCATACTATTTATCTGTTTGCCCCCTCTGGATCTAGCCCTGAGATTGTCCATGGCATCTATGATGCACATGACATCCCCCTCTGCTAAACTTGATGACGGGAATCCAACCTGCTCTTGGATGACTGTCATCATCCCAATCCTGTTCCGAAGTCCCTCTGTCATCATCCATCCTTGGCAAAACCTTTTTCTCTGAAAATCCGGTCTGTTCTCCAAACCACTCTGTCTCTGATGAAGATCTATGCATCTGGTCTTCCTCTAGTCCACAATCCATTCCTGCCCTCACTTTGAACACCGTCTTGGTCTTCGTTCCTGGAACTGAGTCTGGCACTCTCACATCACCCTTGGAGGATCAAACTCCCTTGGGACCGTTCCCTTAGAACCTATCTGGCTCACGGAACTGCCATCCCCATCTGGCACTGTGGAACACCACCAACAAACCTCCTGGGAGTTCTTCCCGCTTCTGTGCTCCTCGCCTTGGGCTTCGAATCCGTGTACTTTCCTGTACCTTGGACTTGTACACCATCATCTGGGACTGAATCAGTGTTTAGCTTTGCTGAGCCTGATGCTCTGATACCAATGTAACACGCGGAAGCTTTGGGTAGTCTTCTTTCAGCCCTAAACACTCTTGGAAACCTTCTGATGCAAAAACGCACCATCTGATGCAAAAACGCAGGTAGAGAGAGAGTAGAGAGAGAGAGTGAGAAGTGCTGGAAATTCAGTATATACTATGGTACAAAAAGGGTACATATCTTGCAGCCCTTGGCTGCCTTCATAAAAAGGTGGTTAACCCTAAAATCTGTCCCCCATGGGACCTCTAAGGATCCAAACCCTTAGTGGGATTGAATGCCTACAATGAGGAGCACCCTTTGCCTTTTATACCTCCTTTTGGACTTCTTGGACTGTTGGTAAACTGGCCGACTCCTGGTCGGCCAGTCATACATGAATTAAATGCCTTTTAATTCAGCCGACTGGTTATCTTGCCTTGTCATCATGCGCCTTCAGCCACCTTGCTTCCTGGTACAGCCGACAGCTCCTGTACTTAGCCGACTGCCCCCTGGTGCTTCTCCAAGTCCAACCTGGCCACTTCTGTATCTTGTGCTCCACACTCTGACTCTATCTGGTTCATACTATTTATCTGTTTGCCCCCTCTGGATCTAGCCCTGAGATTGTCCATGGCATCTATGATGCACATGACACATGGATGCTTTGGAGACAGAGTTTGAGATGACGGATCTTGGCCTTCTGCATTATTTTCTTGGCTTTAAGATTGTTAGACCCCGAAGGGCATTTCTTCTCACAGCAGAAGTATACACAGGAGATACTTGACAGATTTCAGATGACTGGATGCAAACCAGTATCTTCTCCTATAGATACTAGTGAGAAGCTTTCTCTTGTTGATGCTTCTCGAGGGATTGATTAGGGACAATACCGGATTCTCATCGGTTGTTTGGTTTGGTTGACCTACTCCCCATTGGACGTGTGTTTCGCAGTCAGCTTATTGAGTTCTTTCTCATCCAAACCCTGTCAGTAGCATTGGTGGTGTGCTCTCAGAGTTCTTCGGTACTTGCGTGGCACTCTAGACTTTGCCATCTTCTATGGCCAAGGATGCACTCTTCTTGGATGGTCTGATTCAGATTGGGCTGGAGATCCAAATACGTGGCGTTTGACCACCGGTTGTGTTTTTTCACTTGGCTCTGGAGCCATTTCATGGACTTGTAAAAAGCAGCCTATTGTGGCGCTTTCCTCTACAGAGGCGGAGTATCGTGCAGTTTGTTATGCTGCATGTGAGGCGATTTGGTTACGGAGATTATTGGGGGAGCTTGGCTGTCCTCTTACTCGATCTACTCTTCTTTGGTGTGCCAATTAGAGTTGCATCGCCATCGCCAAGAACACTATGTTTCATGCTCGTACGAGACACATTGAGATACATAGTATCGCTATGTTCGTGAACGAGTTCTTCCTGGTGATTTGCGTTTTGAGTATTGTCCTTGAGTGGAGAATGCAACAAATTTGTTCACCAAGCCTGTTTCTCAGTCTTCCTTGGTTCCTCATCTTCGGCTTCTCGGAGTATGTTCAGCATCTGGTGCTGAGAGGGGGTGTTAGCACATTCATCCCGAGATTTTACTCATCATTGGAGTCCCCTTTTTGGTCCTTTTTCATGGCCCTTGGTTGTGGGCTGGCCACCCTATTTTTGTATACTTTTCTAGCATTTTTCCCAGGTCGGGTACCTTTTTCCCAGTTGGCCAGGTTCAGATGTCCAGTCGGCCAGCCCCTCTTATGTATAAATAGGTGGGCTGCCCTCCCTCTTTTCTTATAGTCTAGTCTTCCTTTTGCTCCCTCACTTATGAGACTCTTCGTGTCTCTTGCTTGGGACTGTAGCACTTGAGTATATTCAGCATAGTTGCTTCATATCTCTCTCTCTCTTGCACTCTCTGCTTAGCACACTCTAGTGCTTGTTTGCTTCCGCTCTGTGCACTCATTCAGACATCACAGTCCAAATCGCATCGTGGTAACTAGAGCTCCTGGAAGCATCCAATGAGGTGGGATTGAGGGACCGAATCAAAAGGCTTCGTGGAAATTGACAAAGCAGCAATCCACATGCTTTTATCATGATCGGTTTCCTCTATGAGAGCCCATAGAGTGAATATATGAGAGCCCGCAGAGTGAATATATGGTCTAGTGTGGAGAAATTTCTCTTGAACTTGCTTGACCAACTGCCCTCCTGTGACCCTGATACTCTACCACGGAGTTGATTATGTCCTTAAGCACCACCCCATAGATCTCAGCCATACTATAGTCTTGTAGTTATTGGGATTCCTGGGGTCCTCCACTTGATGATATAGAACAATGATGTTGGTGATCCAGGTCGAGGGGAAGCCTTTGTTAGAAGTCATCTCCTGTCTAGATTTATACACCAGGGCCTTTGTTGTGGGTGTGCCCGCCCTTATCAGGTGTTTTATCATTTTTCCTCACTGCATTTTTCCCCTATTTTTCCCATTTTTTCTGTGGCTTGGGAGGCAGTTCTGAGCTGGCAGGAGCATTGAGTAGCTGGTCGGCTGACCCATCAGCAGTCGTGGACCTCTGTACTGCTGGCCGACTGGGCATATACAGTCATGGGCTTCATTCAGTGCCGGTCGACTGATGCTACAGTCGTGGAGCCTTTTTCAGCAGGCTGACTGCACATCTAGGGGCATATAAATAGGCCCCCAGTCCCCATACCACACTTGTATCATACCGGGATCTTCTTGTGTATATTAGAGCAGAGTTACACGCCTACATCTCTCTCTCTGTCTTGTGCTGTTTTTTTCTGCATGCGTTTTTTGCTCTCGTGTTCCCAGATCTGGTCATCATCTCCACTGCGTATTCTGACATGGTATCAGAGCCCTAGGCTCTAGATAGGTCTTGGGATTTGTGTGAGCAAGAGGGGGACTGTTTTGTGGCTAATTGGTGGACTGTTTTGGAATGTTCGGGAAGAGGAGAAGCAAGAGGAAGGCGGGCTGATTTGCTGGACAGCCACTTGCAGGTATCAGTTCTTCTTTGTTCCCACCCACCCACCCTTTTCAGACTACATCCCCGCTATGGCAGATCTGTTTGAGATGGCCGAGAGACATGTGAAGATCCCGACACTCCCCACGTCCCGGTGGACCGTCAGTTGGACGGGAGCAACTACGGCATATGGAAGGTTATGATGGAATTTGTTCTGGAGTCTTACGACCTCGCTGATTTCGTCGTTGTTGGGGTTCCACGGCCAGAAGTTGAGGAAGGGGAGTTACCGTCAACCCGAAAGGACCGGGAGGCTCAGACACAGATGTGGGATCGTGTCAACGCCAGGGTCCGTTCGTTTATCTTTCTCAACTGCACACCACAGGTAATCAATCATGTAAAGCATATGACGCTGGCCAGAGGTATATGGCAGCATTTGGCCTCACTTTACAACAGGGTATCGCCCATGAAGAGGATTTCCTTGGAAGTACAGATGCGGGTTATGAGCCCTGCAAAGTCGTCGACAGTGCGGGAGCATATTAACAAGCTGCAGGCTCTTCAACAGGAAGTTCTTTAGGCTGGGAAGGAGATATCGTCAGAGGACATGGCCATCACGTTGCTGTCACATTTGCCCTCTTCGTACTCAGCATTTTACTCGTCTTTGATTACCAGTGGCAGGCTCAGCACGGCCCATGGTCCTGGACCAGGAGGAACGATTCACGAACCCTCCTCAGGGTGGAGGTTCGGAGGCCTTAACTGGCCAACGGTCAAAAGGCCGTAACATGGGCAAAGGGAAGGCTCCGTCGGAGAAGTCTTTTGAGAAGAAGTCCGACGCTGACCGCGAGAAACTGAAGGCAGAGAGGACCTGTCATGATTGTGGCGAGAAAGGCCACTATTGGAGGCAGTGTCTCAAGCGGAAGACCGAAAAGGGTGAAGATTCCTCAGTAGCAATCATGAAGACTCCGGCTTTTGTGCACCTGGAGGTGATGGACACCGATGTTTCATTTTCTTCATGCAGGGAGGAGATTGGAGGACTCTCCGCAACGGATACTCGGGAGTGGATTCTCGATAGTGGTGCTTCCAGGCACATGACTCCTTCCCGTTCCGGTTTACAGGATCTTTGCAAGCTTTCTGGTCATATTCTTACTGGGGATACGTCCACTATTCCAGTTCACAGTGAGGGCAGGATGGAGATAGTTCCCGATGGCAGAGGGGGGAAGCATTCCTCCCAGGTGTTGTATGTTCCGGCACTTGGTTTTCATCTGGTGTCAGTGCATCAGGTTTGCAAGACTGGCGTACGGGTGGAGTTTGATGAGCATTTTGTTGCTCTCCGGGACAAAGCAACAGGCCAAGTGGTTTGGGAAGGCGGAGTGGATAATGGAGTTTACAAGCTTTCAGCACTCTCTCTCCCAGGTCCTCAGGTTTGTGATGAGTGGCGGTCTGGTAATGGCCACTTAAGTGTGGATACGCTGCAGGTACGGGCTTTCCGAGACCAGATGGTGGATAGCTTGCCAGTAGATGGCAGCAGTTGGCAGGAACTTTCCAGTACTGATGTTGGTAGTTCTTGTGTTCGTCAGTCAGAGGAAGCTGAACAGGTCACTTATGCTCTGATGTCTCGTAGTATTCGGGACAAAGAACCTCCAGTAGATGAGGATGTTCTTTCCACGGGGACCTTTCGGAAAGCCAGGCAGGTAGCAGGTGCTTACTTGCAGAAGGAGGTGGTTTCTCCAAGCTTTGTGGTTCCGGATTCAGAGGGGGTGGTTGACAGGTTTCATCAGGTTTCCAGGACTTGTTTGTGCACCGTAACAGGTGTTGATCCTTGTGAGCAGTGTGATGTCTCTGTGACTCAGAAGCTGTATGGTTCATTGATCTGGTTGATGGACACCAGATTGGACGGGAGCTTCCTGATGAGGCAGTTGAGCTCATGGTTGCGGATGACTCTTTGGGAGGCAGGATTGCGTTTCCTGTGGTTTCTGCGGCATGCGAAGGATCAGGGACTCTTGTACAGAGGAGGGGGATTGTTGGATGTAGTCCGACTCCACGGTTGGAGTGACTCAGTTTGGGGAGGAGATCCGGACACGAGGAGATCTACTTCAGGCCCAGGAGCAGTTTTACGGAGCAGTTGGAGACAGTCATCTTTTGCCTTGTCGAGAACAGAGGCAGAGTACCGGGCTGTTTGTGATGCTGTTTGTGAGGTGGTGAGGATGCAGAGGTTGCATTGCAGGTTTGGAGGAACCCATGGTCATCCAAAGGCACTTTGTTCGTGAACAGATCGTTGCTGATGACATCTTGCTAGAGTTCTGTTCGACGGAGGACAGTACGGTGGACCTCTTCACGAAGTCGCTCTCTCAGGATTTGCTCAGGCGGCACCCCAGCTCCATGTGGTTGGTTTCACAGCCAGGAGCTGAGAGGGGGTGTTAGAAGTCATCTCCTCTCTAGATTTATACACCAGGGCCTTTGTTGTGGGTGTGCCCGCCCTTATCAGGTGTTTTATCATTTTTCCTCACTCTCCGCATTTTTCCCCTATTTTTCCCATTTTTTTCTGTGGCTTGGGAGGCAGTTCTGAGCTGGCAGGAGCACTGAGTAGCTGGCCGACTGACCCATCAGCAGTCGTGGACCTCTGTACTGCTGGCCGACTGGGCATATACAGTCGTGGGCTTCATTCAGTGCTGGCCGACTGATGCTACAGTCGTAGAGCCTTTTTCAGCAGGCCGACTGCACATCTGGGGGCATATAAATAGGCCCCCAGCCCCCATACCACACTTGTATCATACCGGGATCTTCTTGTGTATATTAGAGCAGAGTTACACGCCTACATCTCTCTCTCTCTCTTGTGCTGTTTTTTTCTGCATGCGTTTTTTGCTCTTGTGTTCCCAGATCTAGTCATCATCTCCGCTGCGTATTCTGACAGCCTTCACATAGTGCTCTGTTAAATAAGCTTGCGAGAATATGGGGCTAAAACGTGGTGTCCATGTGCCAAGTGCTCTGCTCTAAATCCTCATGATCACTTGCCCTCCCATTTTGCAGCTTCTTTAGGGCCCTGGTGACATTCCTAGTGTTTAAAAGATAGGATGTAGGCCTGGAGATGTGTGCCATTTGTGGTATAGGCTGATCCGGCACATCATATAGCTGGCTCGCATATGCCTCCCATATGACAGGGTCTGTGATGGGGGTGGGGGTTTTCTTCTCTTCAAAAATGTGCCAAGCCTCCGAATCGTCTTCACTTATGAAGATGTGATGCAATTCTTGTTCCCGTTTGGCAAGGAAAGCTCTCTTCTTGCATGAGTCAGCGAAAGCTATGTTGCATCTGGCGGATTGTGATCTGTCCGAGTTCTCTCTCACGTAAGAGGGGCAATCTGGTGGTTCGGCACTCATCATCATACCATCCATTCTGGGCTTCGGAACCAACTGGTAGGCTGGCTGTAGAGTGTGGTGTGGGGGAAGGTGGCATGGGTGGAGTCATGGATGATAGAGGAGAGTTCGGCTGCGATGTCAAAGAGAGGTAATGATAGTAGATCCAGAGTGGGGATTCGATGGTATAAGTGGTCCTCATATACATGATCAAGCGCATGGCAAAAGAGGATGCGGGTGTAGGTGCTGGCAGGAGGTGTAGGTGAGCGAGTCAAAATGGGGCAAGAGACTGTACACGAGAGATATGCATGAACAGACAAAATGGGTGGGATGGTGAAATTCAGGATCTGTGAGGAGACCCCATGAGGTAGTCCACCGTGCTAGTCCCCCCTTGCATGTGGGAAGGATGTAAGGTTGTCGTACTGTGTCCATCTTGTCATCCCGTGTATATAACCAGTTCATGCATCCCCCCCATCTCTAAGAAGTGCTCTAAGAAGTGCCTACATAAGCTGTAACATCCCCTTCATCTTTGTTGCTCCTCTCTAATTCATTTCAGCTAAATCAATCTGTGACAATCTGATGGCATCATCATGGAAATCATACATTTGCACTTGCCTGCCTGCTGTCCAAGCATTTAAGTCCCCTAGTAAGAGTATGTACCCCTGCTGGGAGAATTCTGCTGAGAGTGAAAGTGTACATAGTAGATAAGATTTATAATTTTCAGCTATTTTTTAGCTGTCCTGTAAGCAAATATTCAATGGTTTCTTATCCTGCCTTTGCCAAAAGTGAGGTTTCTCCCCTTAAAAAAGAGACAAATTTTCTAATTCAATCTTATGGTTGGTCTTGTAGGATACCCTTTGTAAACTTCTGGTTTCTCTTGTAGGGTTCCCTTTGTAAACTTATGGTTGGTCTTGTAGGGTTCTCTTTGTAAGCTTATTGTTGGTCTTGTAGGATGCCCTGTGTAAACCAGAACTGGAGTTAATGGAGCTACTGGATTTACCATTGTCATTGATAAAAGCGGCCACAGCTCAGATCAGTCTGAATGCTTGTCCACCGTACCGTTCGGTAAGGCTCACTCCCTCACAAGCAAGGGATAGTTTAATCAAAGGAATTTCTGGTAGGTGCTTTTGTCAATAAATTAGAGTAGTACCAATTGCTTGTTTTGGCCTTGTCTGATCACTGGTATTTGCCAATATAGTTGTTGCTTTCGGATCTACATTAGTGTTCCCTTGGGTCATACTGGGTACCTCTTCTCCTGAGAAGGAAGCCATAGAATGAATGTTGTATGTGATGGATGGTGGGCATCGTAGTAACTTCCAAAGAAGTATAAGTAAATGCTTGAGATCATTGACCCTAAGTTTAATACATTCAACAATTCTTTCCTAATTAGGTTTGAATGCGGCTCCTCTCATATGAGGAGTTTAGCTTAATGTTGGTGGAACTGAATGGGGTTTTTGATTGGGGCAGGGAACAAGCTTTCTTTGGTAGCTCAAATGGGGAAAAAAGAAAGCTGAGCCAAAGAAGCCAGCCTACAAGAGCAAGTTCTTCTCTTTGCGTGGTGTATTCGTTGTTGATTGATCGGGAGCAAGCCGTTGCAGCACACAGGTTGATGAAGATGTGTGTGTATGCTGGAGAGGAGGGGCAAGACACTTATATAGTGCTGACCCCCCACTAATACCAGGTCGGTTGCCCCTGTCGACCAGCCAGCTCGACTTGGTAAAAAGGCCCTTTTTAGGCCTTTGGAAGGCTTATAATTGAGGCCTTTTGGGCCATTTTGGGCTAGCAGCAACAATGTTTCTGCCCAGACCATCAAGCCATCGGCTCTACCCCTTGCACACAGCAGCAGCCCGGCTGATCAGCGCAATCATCTTCATTGATTCAGCATCCAGCAGCACATAACCAGGTTAGGCCTTGCTCCGAAGATTTGACATTCATCATATCTCCAGTCGCCTTTGCTTCATCTGTCAGAATATGCAGCGTAGATGCAGACAAGATCTGAAAACACCTAGAGCAAGTGCACAACAGAAAAAGACAGAAATGAGAGAGAGAGGGAGAGAAGCGTATAACTCTGCTATATAAACAAGAAAATCCCGGAATACAATATGTGAAGTGTGGGGGCAAGGGGCCATTTTATATGGGCCCAGGTAACCAGTCAGCCTGCTGAAAAACAGCCGACAGCCAGAAAAAATGCCCACGACCAGCTCTGCCCTCCAGTCGGCGAGCATCTCCTAGTCGGCCAGTAGCAGACCGTGTCGGCGCACATAAGGGAAAGTCGGGGGCAGCAGAGCAGTCGTATAGCCCTCCACACCAAGGAAAAATAGGGAAAAATATGGAGAGTGGGGAAAGATGAGAAAACACCTAAATCGGGCAGGCACACCCACAACAGAGGCCCTGGTGTAAATATATAGACAAGAGATGACTGCTAACACCCCCTCTCAGCCCCTGGATGTGGAACCAATCCCAGTGAGCTGGAGTGCTGCCGGAGCATAGCCGGAGATAGAGACTTCGTGAAGAGGTCCACCGCACTATCCTCCGCCGAACAGAACTGTAGCAAGATGTCATCAGCAACAATCTTTTCACGAACAAAATGCCTCTTGATGACCGAGGGTTCCACCAGTGGAAACCCAATCCCGCCAAGTAACCTTTGCAACATCATCACCTCGCAAGCAACACCACAAACAGCTCCTAAGCCAAGGGAAGAACTGTAGCCTGACGTCAAGTTCCTCGTGTTTGGCTCTCCTCCCCAAACTGAGTCACTCCAACTTCGGAGTCTGACTCCATCCATTGTTGGGGTAAAGGCATTATGCCCACCCTTATAGTGTGTACAAGCCCATAAGTTGTATGGGACATAGTACACTTAGTACTTTTAATGTACTAAGTGCACTATGTGTACTTGAGCAAATATACATGTGTGATAGGGGAGTCACACACTCACACTTGATGAGTTGACTTATCCCCACAACTCTCTCTCTCTCTTCTTCTCTGTGTATGTCTCCCACATGAAACCCTAATTCTTCTCCCTTCAACTGGTATCAGAGCATGCGTGTACTGTACGGACCTGCGTGCTGCATCAGAACTGGTCGCCTGGGTGTGTTGCGTAGACAGAAGCTTGTGTAGGTGCCAAGGCACATGTGAAGCTGTTGTGTGCAGAACAGGGCAAATGCTTCTACAGTTAGTGCAACAGGGCCAATAGTCGGTGCTGCAACCACAACGGGCGGTGCTCATCCTTGAGGCTTACGTGGAGTTTTTCGTGCGCAGCAGGAGGAGTCGGGCGCCGTACTGGATTTTTGCGTGCAGCTAGAGGAGTCGGGGATTTGCTTGTTCATTTTCATCAATTGAACAGGTACAATCATCAATTGAGCAGGTACAGGTCCAAATTGCTCAATTTTTGAGCAAAATTGGCAACATTGGGTGACATTGGTCACATTCAGGATCAATTTGCAGGAAATTGGATGTCAAAATTTGGGGCTTTTGATGTAATTGTGCCATTGGGCATTTATACATGCTGTATGATGTGAGCAATCTCACATCTGGGGCAAAATTGCAGGAAATTGGAGTGCAGATCAAAGAGCTTTTGTGCCGATTGGGTTGATTTGCATGCAGGCACTCGCATTTGATGCTTTGGGCAATGTGTTGATGCTTGTCAAGCACTCAATGTGCCTGTAAATCAAGGGGCTTTTATGTATTGGATGTATATGTGGCCAGGCGGAAGCATTGTGAAGACTCTGGATGCCTTCATGTGCGTGAATGTACCATGTATGATCAGAAATTGATCTTGAATCAAGGGGCTTTTCAAGATTTTATGCTTGTTGAGCTTGGCAAAGCAGCAGGCAAGACTTTTATGCCTTGAATCCTCAGAAATCCACTTGCAGTCAAGGGGCTTTTGCCCAATTTCTGTTCGGGACTGTTGTATGCAGTGGTGGGGACTGTAAAAGTCTGATTTTCACTCATTTGGACAGCCAGGAGAGCATTTATTGCTGCTGTACTTGCTGGTACAGATTTGGTACAGCTTTGTACAAGTTTTGGCATGGCTGTACATTGATTTGAGTGAGGAAAAAGCTCATTTTCAGCTGCTGTACTTGTTGGTACAGATTTGGTACATCATTGGCGAGCACTTAGTACTGTTGTACAGTGGGTGTAATGCCCGCTTCTCTTACTGCTGAAGAATGGGAAGATATAGATGAGCTGGCAAGATCTACCATCATGTTGTCTGTGTAAGACTCTTTACTTTTCAGCATACGTGAAGAGAAGACAGCTTGGGGAATGTGGCAAAGATTGCAGGACTTGTATGCCCAGCAAAGTGCCTCAAGCAAAGTGTATTGGTTGAAGAAACTCATAGGTCTTCAAATGAAGGAAGGGGCATCTATGACAGCCCATCTAAATGAGTTTAATGGTGTGTCAGCCAGGTAATCAATCAAAAGTTGGCAATGGACGATGAGTTCATAGCCACCTTTCTCTTATGCACTTTGCCAGAGAGTTGGGACACATTCAGGACAGCCACTAGCAATTCAAATGCTATGCTGTCATATGCAGATGTGGAGGGTGCTCTTCTTCAAGAGGAGATGAACAGGAAGAACAACTCTGTTGGAAAGTCCAATGCAATGAATGCACGTGGGAGATCCCAGCAAAGGGGTAAAAGCCAAGAACGGGGAAGGAGCAAGTCCCGCTCCAAAAAGGACTTGGAATGCCATTATTGTGGCAAGAAGGGACACTTCAAAAAGCAATGCTACAAATGGAAGAATGATCAAAAGGAAAAGGGAAAAGGCAAAGACAAAGACAAAGATGAAGCCAAAGATGTAAAGCCAAAGGGCAAAAGTGGAGTCAAGATTGAAGAAGTCAATGTGTCACATGCAGGTGACAGTGAGGATGAAGTCCTATTCACGTCTTCACTTGATGCCCATTCACTTCTTGCAGGAGATGGTCATGGTATGCACTCATGGATCATTGATTCAGGTGCCTCCTTTCATGTCACAGGTTGCAGAGACTTGTTTGTCAGGTATACTGCTGGCAATGAAGGAGTAGTTTATTTGGGTGAGAACCATGCATGCAAGATTCTTGGCAGAGGTGATGTGAGGCTTGTGTTTTCAGATGGCTCACAGCTTATGCTCCATGATGTCAGGCATGTGCCTGAGATCAAGAAGAACCTGCTTTCTACTGGACAGCTTGATGATGCTGATTGTGTTACCACATTTGGTCGTGGAAAGTGGAAGATTAGTAAGGGCTCACTGGTTGTTGCCAGAGGCTCTAAGGTGGACACTCTTTACTTCATGCATGCTGGTGTTTGTCACCATGCTAATGTAAATGCAACCGAGCTACCGGAAATCTCTATGTGGCATAGCCGGTTGGGACACATGAGTGTCAAAGGAATGGAGCAATTGTCTCGTTTTGGTTACTTGCCTTCTCTAAAGTTCTCAAGTTTTCAGTTTTGTGAGCATTGTATATATGGCAGGCAACTCCAGTGCCCCCACAAGAAAGCTCTTGGACAGAAAGATGCTCAGTCAGAGCTTGTGCATACAGATGTATGTGAGATGCCTCAGCTTTCTTTGGGAGGGGCAAAATATTTTGTGTCTTTTATTGATGATGCCACACGCAAGGTGTGGGTTTATCCTCTTCGTTTGAAGAGTGATACATTCTCAGTGTTTGAGAAGTTTGTTGCTCATGT
The DNA here is from genome assembly GCF_041138505.1 of Cibotium barometz. Taxonomy (NCBI): domain Eukaryota; kingdom Viridiplantae; phylum Streptophyta; class Polypodiopsida; order Cyatheales; family Cibotiaceae; genus Cibotium; species Cibotium barometz. Next base: position 10,848,673 of record NC_141104.1, on the reverse strand, counting down.
TGAGAATCAAACTGGCAAAACACTGAAGGCTTTGCGTTCCGACAATGGTGGAGAGTATATGTCCAAACAGTTTCAGGACTTTTGTGATGCTAAAGGCATCAAGAGGGGGCTCTCTACTCCTTATGATCCTCCACAAAACGGGACAGCAGAGAGGATGAACAGGACCATTCAGGAGAAGGTCCGTTCTATGTTGTCACATGCTGCATTACCTCATGGTTTTTGGGCTGAAGCTGTTATGACAATCGTTCATCTTATAAACAGGTCACCTAACACGAGGCTTGGTGGGAAAGTGCCAGAGGAAGTATGGATAGGGAAGCCTCCGTCCTACAAGCACTTGAGAGTGTTTGGTTGCGTTGCGTACGTGCACATACGCAGGGAAATGCGCACCAAACTTGATCCTAAGTCTCACAAATGCATATTCCTAGGATATGGTGACAGAGGTGAAATGGGGTATAGACTTTGGGATCCAGTGAATAGAAAGATTATACGCAGCAATGATGTCATTTTTGATGAAACATGCATGTATGAGGAGCCTGCAAGGCAACAGGAGCCTGGCAGAGTCATCTTTGATGATGATGGACATCATGGACAACAACCAAGGGCTGTAAATCAGCCATTACAGCAGCAAAACCAGCCCTTAAATGGTGCTGAAAATGGTCCAAATGGACAGCTAGAGATGGCAGAAGATATCCCTATGGATATCCCACAGTTAGAGGAGATACCGGGCATGATCTTTCAACCTTATGGCATGGAACAGGAGCCACCAATAGGTGATATGCAAGTTGGACAGCAACCTGCAAATGATGGTCATTGGGTACGGAGGTCCACAAGACCCTCTAGAGCCCCTGACAGGTTTGTTCCAGGGGTTGACTACTTGATGCTCACTGACTGTGGGGAGCCCTCATGTTATAAGGAGGCTTTACAGAGGGCAGACAAGGCTCTTTGGGAGCGTGCTATGAAGTCAGAGATGGATTCTCTGCACAAAAATGGAACATGGAAGTTGGTGCATTTGCTAAGAAGGTTTTGCCAAGAAGGTTTTGCCATGCAAGTGGGTTTACAGGCTCAAAGTTGCACCTGATGCAAAGCCAAGATACAAAGCCAAGTTAGTGGCTAAGGGCTTCAAGCAGGAATATGGTGTGGACTTTGATGAGATCTTCTCTCCAGTGGTCAAAATGACCACACTTAGAGCTGTGTTAGCTTTGATTCAGCTTGTCAAGATTCATACGGATGACAACCCGGCTGATCTGTTGACAAAGAGTTTGCCTCCAGAGCGGTTTGCTCATTGCAGACACTTGATGGGCATTGGATGAGGCCAGTTTCAGTGTAATATGCGGAAGCTCTGGGTAGTCTTCTTTCAGCCCTAAACACTCTTGGAAACCTTCTGATGCAAAAACGCACCATCTGATGCAAAAACGCAGGTAGAGAGAGAGTAGAGAGAGAGAGAGTGAGAAGTGCTGGAAATTCAGTATATACTATGGTACAAAAAGGTACATGTCTTGCAGCCCTTGGCTGCCTTCTTGAAAAGGTGGTAAAACACCAAAACCTGTCCCCTATGGGACCTCTAGTGATCCCAACCCCTAGTGGGATTGAATGATTAATTCTATGAGCACTTGGTGCCTTTTATAGGATTCTTGGACAAGGTAGGAGCTGGCCGACTGCTGGTCGGCCAGTTCTGAATACATTAAATGACTTTTAACTCAGCCGACTTGGTTATCTTGCCTTGTCATCATGCGCCTTCAGCCACCTTGCTTCCTGGTACAACCGACAGCTCCTGTACTCAGCCGACTGCCCCCTGGTCTTTCTCCAAGTCCAACCCGGCCACTTCTGTATCTTGTGCTCCACACTATGACTCTATCTGGTTCATACTATTTATCCGTTTTGCCCCCTCTGGATCTAGCCCTGAGATTGTCCATGGCATCTATGATGCACATGACATCCCCCTCTCCTAAACTTGATGACGGGAATCCAACCTGCTCTTGGATGACTGTCATCATCCCAATCCTGTCCCGAAGTCCCTCTGTCATCATCCATCCCTGGCAAACCTTTTTCTCTGAAAGCCCAGCCTGTTTTCCAATCCACTCTGTCTCTGATGAAGATCTATGCATCTGGTCTTCCTCTAGTCCACAATCCATTCCTGCCCTGACTCTGAACACCATCTTGGTCTTCATTCCTGGAACTGAGTCTGGCACTCTCACATCACCCTTGGAGGATCAACCTCCCTTGGGACCGTTACCTGAGAACCTATCTGGCTCACGGAACTGCCATCCCCATCTGGCACTGTGGAACACCACCAATAAACCTCCTGGGAGTTCTTCCCGATCTGTGTTCCTGCCTTGGGCTTCGAATCCGTGTACTTTCCTGTACCTTGGACCTGTACACCATCATATGGGACTGAATCAGTGTTTAGCTTTGCTGAGCCTGATGCTCTGATACCAATGTAATATGCGGAAGCTCTGGGTAGTCTTCTTTCAGCCCTAAACACTCTTGGAAACCTTGTGATGCAAAAACGCACCATCTGATGCAAAAACGCAGGTAGAGAGAGAGAGTAGAGAGAAAGAGTGAGAAGTGCTGGAAATTCAGTATATACTATGGTACAAAAAGGTACATGTCTTGCAGCCCTTGGCTGCCGTCTTGAAAAGGTGGTAAAACACCAAAACCTGTCCCCTATGGGACCTCTAGTGATCCCAACCCCTAGTGGGATTGAATGATTAATTCTATGAGTACTTGGTGCCTTTTATAGGATTCTTGGACAAGGTAGGAGCTGGCCGACTGCTGGTCGGCCAGTTCTGAATACATTAAATGACTTTTAACTCAGCCGACTTGGTTATCTTGCCTTGTCATCATGCGCCTTCAGCCACCTTGCTTCTTGGTACAGCCGACAGCTCCTGTACTCAGCCGACTGCCCCCTGGTCTTTCTCCAAGTCCAACCTGGCCACTTCTGTATCTTGTGCTCCACACTCTGACTCTATCTGGTTCATACTATTTATCCGTTTTGCCCCCTCTGGATCTAGCCCTGAGATTGTCCATGGCATCTATGATGCACATGACATTCAGCCTTGATATGGCCTTGTATATTACCATGTACATGCTGATTTTTCTTTTTCCTTCATTTAAGGGCACTTTGCCTTTAAGTGGGAGGTTGTTGGGGTAAAGGCATTATGCCCACCCTTATAGTGTGTACAAGCCCATAAGTTGTATGGGACATAGTACACTTAGTACTTTTAATGTACTAAGTGCACTGTGTACTTGAGCAAATATACATGTGTGATAGGGGAGTCACACACTCACACTTGATGAGTTGACTTATCCCCACAACTCTCTCTCTCTCTCTTCTTCTCTGTGTATGTCTCCCACATGAAACCCTAATTCTTCTCCCATTATCGATCAATCCCCCTCCTGTGTAAAAGAGTCCAAGATCCTTTGCATGCTGCAGAAACCACAAGATAGGCAATCTTGCCTCCCAAAGAGTCCTTTGCAAACATGAGCTCAACAGCCTCATCAGGAAGCTCTCGTCCAATTTGGTATGCATCAATCATGACAATGAACCATTTTGCTTCTGAGTCAAGGAAGCATCATACTGCTCACAAGGATCAACAACTGTTACAAGCTCTCGTTCAATCTGGTATGCATCAACCAAGACAATGAACCATTCTGCTTCCGAGTCAAGGAGGCATCATACTGCTCACAAGGATCAACAACTGTTACGGTGGGATGCCAAGTCCTGGAAACTTGCTGAAGACCACTCAAGGCCTTCGAAAACCTGTAAACCACCCCCTCTGAATCCAGAACCACAAAGCCTGGAGAATGTGCAACATCCACCTCCTCCTGCAAGTAATCAACTGCCACCTGCCTAGCCTTCCAATAGGTCCCCGTGGAAAGAGCTTTCTCAACTATAGGAGTTTCTCTGTCCCGAATGCTACGAGACATCAGAGCATAGGTTACCTATAAAGTTTCCTCTGACTGACGAACACAAGAACTACCAACATCTGTACTGGAAAGTTCTTGCCAACTGCTGCCATCATGTGGCAAGCCATCCACCATCTAGTCCGGGAAAGCCTGCACGTGCAGCGTATCCACACGTAAGTGGCCATTACGAGACTGCCACTCTTCACAAAACTGAGGACCTGGGAGAGAGAGTGCTGAAAGTTTGTAAACTGTATTATCCACTCCGCCCTCCCAAACTACATGGCCTGTTGCTTTGTCCCGGAGAGCAACAAAATGCTCATCAAACTCCACCTGTATTCTAGCCTTGCAAACTTGATGCACTGACAACAGATGAAAACCAAGTGATGGAACATACAACAGTTGGGAGGAATGCTTCCCCCCTCTGCCATCGGGAACTATCTCCAACCTGCCCTCACTATGAATTGGGATAGTGGATGTATCCCCAATAAGGATGTGTCCAGAATACCTGCAAAGATCTTGTAACGCCGTGCGGGAAGGAGTCATGTGTGTGGAAGCACCACTGTCTAGAATCCACTCCCGAGTATCCATATGATTCCATAGCGGAGAGTCCTCCAACCTCCTCCCTGCACGAAGAAGATGAAACACCGGTGTCCATAACCTCCAGGTGCACAAAAGCTAGAGTCTTCACGGTTGCTGCTGAGGATTCTGCACCCTTCTCGGTGCTCCGCTTAGGACACTTCCTACAATAGTGGCCTTTCTTGCCACAATCATTATAGGTCCTCTCGGCCTTCAATTTCCCTCAGTCTGAGTCGGGCTTCTTCTCAGAAGACTTCTCCGATGAAGCCTTCCCTTTGCCCTTGTTGTTGTTATTATGGCCTTTGGACTGTTGGCCAGTTAAGGCCTCAGAACCTCCGCCCTGTGGAGGGTTCGTGAATCGCTCTTCCTGGTCCAAGACCATGGGCACAAGCTCCTCCCATGTGATGGTGCTGAGCTTGCCACTAGTAATCAACGAAGAATAAAAGGCTGAGTACTGAGAGGGCAAATGTGACAGCAACGTTATGGCCATATCCTCCGATGGTATCTCTTTCCTTGCCTGGAGAACTTCCTGCTGAAGAGCTTGTAGCTTGTTGAAGTGCTCCCGCATCGTCGACGACTTTGCAGGATTCATCACCCGCATCTGAACTTCCAAGGAGATTCTCTTCATGGTTGATACCTTGTTGTAGAGAGAAGCCAAATGCTGCCAAATACCTCTGGCCAATGTCATATGCTTTATGTGGTTGATCACCTGTGGTGTGCAATTGAGGAAGATGAAAGAACGGACTCTAGCATTGACACGATCCCATAATTGTGCCTGTGCCTCTCGTTCCTTCCGAATAGAGGGTAATTCCCCTTCCTCTTAACTCCGGCCACGGCCCCAACAACAATGAAATCAGCAGGGTCATAAGACTCCAAAACAGATTCGATCATTACCTTCCATATGCCGTGGTTGTTCCCGTCCAACTGACGGTCCACTGGGAACGTGGGGAGTGTCGGGATCTTCACGTGCTTCTCAGCCATCTCAAGTAAATCTGCCATTGCGGGGGTGTAATTGAAAAGGGAGGGTAGGTGGGAAAAAATGAAGAACCAAACCTGCAAGTGGCTGTCCAGCAACAAGGCCCGCCTTTCGCTTGCTTCTCCTCTTCCTGCACGTCCCAAAACAGTCCTCCAATCAGCACTACAAACAGCCCCCCTCTTGCTCACACAGTTCCCAAGATCTTCCAAGAGCCGAGAGCTCTGATACCATGTCAGAATATGCAGCGGAGATGAAGACAAGATCTGAGAACACCTAGAGCAAGTGCACAGCAGAAAAACGCAGAAAAGAGAGAGAGAGGCAGAAGCGTTTAACTCTGCTATATACACAAGATAATCCAGGAATACAATATGTGAAGTGTGGGGGGCAAGGGGCCATTTGGCCATTTTATAAAATGGCCCCAGGTAACCAGTCGGCCTGCTGAAAAACAGCCGACAGCCAGCAAAAATGCCCACGACCAGCTCTGCCCTCCAGTCGGCCAGCATCTCCTAGTCGGCCAGCATACATGGGAAAGTCGGGGGCAGCAGAGCAGTCGCACAGCCCTCCACACCAAGGAAAAATAGGGAAAAATATGGAGAGTGGGGAAAAATGAGAAAACACCTAAATTGGACGGGCACACCCACAACAGAGGCCCTGGTGTAAATATACAGACAGGAGATGACCGCTAACATCATCATCCACAGCAGTTTGCCGTCTGGCTTTGCTTCATCGTGTAGGAGGAGCGTTTCTGCTGCCATAGTATCCAGGTTGCCGCCCTGCTCTTTGCGCAACACCGTGTGTCTACTGCAGTCTTGCGTTTGTAGCCTTCGACCTCTACATCACTCGGAGTGCCACCACTGTCCCCGACGTGAGCCTTCATCACCAACCAAGCCTCTTGCACTGACTTCGTCCTTGCTTCATCGCCGGAGTAGTACCGACAGGGCCAGCCAACCTGGCATAAGTGGGGGGCCAGCACTATATAAGCGTGCTGCCCCTCCTCTCCAGCATACACACACATCTACATCAACCTGCGTGCTGCAGCGGCTTGCTCCTGATCAATTAATGCATCCAGCAGCAGCATCAACAGCTGCGTTTCTGCCCATACCATCAAGCCGCCTGCTCCACCCTACACACAGCAGCAGCCCGGGTGATCAACGCAATCATCTTCATCGATTCAACATCTAGCAGCACACAACCTGGTTAGGCCTTGCTCCGCCCTGTTGCTGTAACCAGAGGATTCGACATTCATCATATCTGCAGCTGCCTTTGCTTCATCATCGACAACAGTTCGCCGTCTGCCTCTGCTGCATCATCTAGCAGCGTTTCTGCTCCCACAGTATCCATGCTGCCGCCCTTTTCTGTGCACAGCACCCTGCGTCTATTGCAGTCCTGCGTTTGCAGCCTTCGACCTCTACATCACTCGGAGTGCCACCACTGTCCCTGACACGAGCCTTGGTCACTGACCGGGCCTCTTGCACTGACTTCCTCCTTGCTTCTTCGCCGGAGTAGTACTGACAAGGCCAACCGACCTGGTATTAGTGGGAAGGCAGCAGTATATAAGCGTGCTGCCCCTCCTCTCCAGCATACACACATCTTCATCAACCTGCATGCTGCAGCGGCCTGCTCCCGATCAATCAACGCATGCAGTAGCAGCAACGTTTCTGCCCATACCATCAAGCCGTCGGCTTTACCCCCCTGCAAACAGCAGCAGCCCGGCTGATCAACGCAATCATCTTCATCGATTCAGCATCCAGTAGCACACAACCTGGTCACGCCCTGCTCCACCCTGTTGCTGTAGCCAGAGGATTCGAGATTCATCATATCTGCAGCTGCCTCGGCTTCATCATCCACAGCAGTTCACCATCTGCCTCTGCTTCATCATCTAGCAGCAGCATTTCTACTTCCACAGTATCCAGGCTGCCGCCCTGCTCTGTGCAGAACACCCTACGTCTACTGCAGTCCTGCGTTTGCAGCCTTCGACCTCTACATTACTCGGAGTGCCACCGCTATCCCCGACACGAGCCTTCATCACCGACCAAGCCTCTTGCACTGACTTTGTCTTTTCTTCAGCACGGGCCTACTACTCAGAGTCACTTCATTTGTGCCTCACTCAGAGGCCCTTTTGCACTGGATTACATTCACCATTATACATATACTCATTCATCCATTTCATGCTGTGGTGATTTGCTTTGGTCTCTCGCACATCTGGTCCTTTCGTCCTTTTGCCCTCACAATGGGCTACCTTGGGCACCCATAGCATATTGCTCCATTGTTGATCTCTGCATCTCATGGTACTTTTTGGCATCTTTGGCTTTGGTACAAAGCGAGGGTGGTGGGCTACCTTAGGCGCCCATAGCATATCGAGCTGTTGCTGATCTCTGTGTCTGATGATACCTTTTGGCATCTTTGGCTTTGGGAAAATAGAACTTTGGCGCAGGTGTAGTGGGATTTGTGAGAGTTGACCATTTCGGCCATCTGGACCATGGTTGCTGTTCTTTCTTTGACTGTTCAGCATGGCTAGGGTGCTAGCAGCTCTCTCAGCATTGCCACACTCCAACAAGGCAGCCCCACTAGACGGATTAAGGTATGCCAGCTTATTCTTGGGGAGTTGATGGCTTTGGACTAGATACTGCCCAAGCAAGGTCAACATATTCGAGTGGGATGGCCCACGACTGTGTTGTAACGGGCGTGTGCCTTTGGCTACCATAATTGACATGCCATTGCCAATGGTGTGGGGCACCAAGTTCATTTTTGTGGTACACTGCCTTAAACATTGTTGGGCCGTCAAAGCAGGCTTGGCACTGGATTGTGTGTTTGATTGCTTAGTCTTCAGGGCACCTGATGTAACATGTGTTCAACGGAAGCATACTCATTATGCCCTAATTAACACTATTGAAATGTTGATCAAAGACGTAATTGTGTAGAACACAAAGACCGGAGAACTATTCACCTAATCTACTGGATATTGCAAAGTTGAATATTTACAATGCTGTAAACTCAGATCTGCACACCATCCATGCTAGCATTAAGCTACAATGCATGAACAAAAGGTTCTACTGCTGTCCCTAGTATTGTGCTACTGTAAACTGCACATGGACTGTGTCAATGCTGATCTGGGCACTCCCATTGCTGCCCAATTGCTGTACTTAGCAGATCTGGCATTGAATACCTGAGATTAACACTGGCCCATTCTTAGATGCATAACTAGTGGTCAGCCAGCCTAGGGTTGGTAGTGGGCAGCACATATCCCCACAAATGTACAACATACATGCCCTTGAGTTTGCTCATACCAAGAACCATGTCCAATTGGCACGTTATTGTCATCCCCTTCTATATGTAACTCGGAGCACTAGGGAACATGATTCACTTTTGCTCTACTTCCACCAGGGTCATACTTTTTTTATGGGGGATAAAACCACACTTTCTATTTCTTTACTGTACAAAGAGAAGAGCCCTCAAAATGAGGGCACTTCTTATACAATGTACAACTAAAAGCAGGTCCATATGCAGCTGGTCTAGTTGCGGTAGCTTAACACAGTCATATAAAGATTGATGCAATTATCGACGCAAGTAGTAATACTTGTCAATCTGAGGTGATTGGAAGACTAGTCTATTGCGACCAATCCAGATTGTCCAAAGAGCCGAAAATCTTGTCCGTGCAAAAGAAAGGAGCTTTGTCTGTGAAATTCCTTGCCAATTTGCCAAAGATCCAGAAGTTTCTCGAAAAACATATGCCCTGAAATCTAGCAGTTAAACACAAGGATAGGCGTTGTAAGAACTCCTTGGTATCTGTGCAATTCCATAGCATGTGTGGAATAGTCTCATTCAAGCATGAGCATTGTATGCATTTCATAGTAGCAATTTCTATTTTTGCCTAGCATGTGCCAACAGGGAGTGTTCGTGCAATACATCTCCGTAGGAATAGCCTTTGTTTGAGGGGGAGTTGACTATTCCATATCGCTTGCAAGTTTTGCTTCCACCATTTTTTTGTTTTGTTCAATTGCCATATCCCATTTACATGCTTTGAAAACCATGGGCAAGGGATGATCGATTTGTAAATCTTTGATGTTGGAATTTGAGTAAAACTAATTGTGGCAGAAGCATGAAGCCTTGCTCTATGTAATGTCCAGTCTTGCAATCTATTCTCTTGAGGGTCATGCAATACATCTTGAAAGGGTTGCATTCGATTGTTTATTTGCTACCATGTTGTCCTATAATGCATACCCAATCCCCATCTTATTTGTGCGAGTGGAAATGACAAGATCTTTCCATCACAAGATATCACATCCTGTGCGGTGTTTATACCTTTAGTAGATAGAAAATAAGCATCTTCTAGGAGTTGTAATCGCCAATGGAGCAGTAAAGACTTTACTCCGATGCATATGTTATTGCCTCATATAGGATTACCTATTTGTGGAGGTTTTCCAAACCAATGTAAGTATTGCAACACTTCTTTCCAATCAGCAATGAATTTGCTAGTGTATGGAAAACCAGGAATTTTGCCTTGCACATGTCTAAAAACTATGTCCTAGTATTGTAGCTGCCATTTACCAAAGGAAGATACTTTAAATTTTTTACACATTTCCACTTCCATGAGCGTCCAAGGTCGTTCGTGAGGCAAGAAAGTATGTAACATTGTTGCTTCTCTTGTCAACATATGATAATGAATATTTATAACATTCAGTCCACCGTGCATTTTAGGTGAGCAAACCTTCTGATACCTCAACAACCTCGGTGCTTTTTTAATCTCCATAAAACTTCCATTGTCTGTGACATGAAAGAAGAAATTTGTTTTTTTGACCATATCAATAGTGGCAAGAAAAACTGTACGCCATGAGAATAGATTGTACAATGCAAAGTGTGACATGAAAAGTCATGTAGGCAATTTCCAATAATCTAGCTTCATTTGTATTTTTTGCATTACCCATTTAGTAGCGTCCCGGTGAGAGACATTCCAACCCAATGGATATCCCAAATGTCTAACAATTTCAGTGGGTGGGAGAATTTACCCATGCCATAAAATACCGTGTCAGTCTTCTTTCTTTAAAGGCAACAATTTTGATTTCTTGAAGTTTATAAATAGCCTTGCAACCTCGCCAAATAGATCTAGAGCGTGCATGAGTATGCATAGATCATTCTGATTATTTAAGGGAAAAAAGGAATCATTAGCATAAGCCTGAGCAATGAAGACACGATCATGTGGCAATTGCAACCCATGTAGAAGTCCATTGTTAGTAAGTTTATCCATATAAAGCAACAATGGATGAGTGGCTATCACATATAACAAGGCACTCAAAGGGCATCCTTGCTTGACTGATTTTCCTAGCTGCCATGGAGAAGATAATCCTTTTCCCAAAATACATTTTGCTGTGCTGTCTTTGTTTAGCCAATAAATGACATTACACATTTTTTCTCCAAATCCAAGTTTTGTCATTATCACTGCAATATAATCCCAGTATACAGTATCAAAAGCTTTAGTCATATCAACTTGTAGTAACAATACATCCTGCTTTGTGTATTTCGCATATTCTGTCCCCACATATACATTGTGAATATTGTATGTGATTTGTCTTTTGGGGACAAAACCATATTGTGCCAGATGAAGACCTCTATTCAAGATGTTTTTGATTCTGTGGGTGATCATTTTAGTGATCAATTTGTAGACCACCATCATCAATGTGATAGGTCTCCAATCTGAAATATTTTGACATATTTGTTTTTTGGCACCAACTTAACCTGACCCTCTTGCCATGAGGATGGCATAATTCCTTGTAACCATGATTGATTGATCATAAGCAAGGACGGTTGTTTAGTATATCCCAGAACTGTGGAAAGAATTCAAAAGTCAAGCCATCCCATCTTGGGGATTTCCGTTTGCCCAAAGATTTAACAGCATTGTCAAGCTCCAATTCCACAAAAGGAAGTTCAAGATCTTGTGCTTCTTGTGCATCCATAATTCCTGTCACATGAGAAAGTAGGACAGCACGAGCATCCATAATTCCTGTCGCATGAGAAAGTAGGATAGCACAAGCAATAAAAATTTTGTTTGTTAATGGAGCAGGCGTTGCAAAAGCATGTTGAAAATGAGTCACAAATTCTTGTTCTAATTGCATGATAATATGTGCCATTCACCATTTGTCCTTTGCAGTCTTGAAATGCATTGCTTTTGTCTTGATGTGTGCAAGCTTTTGAGGAGCATCTCTTATCCAACAATGGTTTTTGGTCGCGATCGGATCTGCCACTTTTCCAACTTTCTTTGATCATTTCTTTCTAGCTCATGCCTAGCATAATGCATTCTTTCTTCTTCTTGAGGGGATAACATACAAATATGGGTGAGTTCTTCAAGAACTTGTAGTTGTCTTTTCAACCGAGAAATTCTTTCTCTCTTCCCCTAAGTACCATTTTCCATAATTAGTTATAACTCTTTGCATGCGAACAACAAAATGGTACCAAACAACATCAATATCCTCACAAATCTCTGCATTCAAAGCAGCAACAATATCACCCACCATATCTTGAAATAGAGGGTGAGTGAGATAGCTATTATTTATTAAACACAGCCTCTTTACTAGCAATTTCTCATCAGCAATTGAAGTACCAAAATAGAGACCCATCCATAGAGGAGCATGATTTGAAAGTTGCAATAAATAATCAACCCACATACGATAGGTAATAGATCAGAGTGATCATCATTCAAAGAGTACAACCAACGATCTAGTCTGGCATGATATTCAATAAAAGCATTATGATGGAATGTAAAACCTTTCCTGTCTACACATGTTTATTTCCACATATCCATTGCATTTAGTTGACACATTGCGTTTTTTCATGACATCTTTTCAGCTCCAATCATATGTGAAACACTTCTAGTGTTGATATGGCGATGACGAGTTTTTAGAGTCTTTCTGCATAAAAATGCATTTGCCAACCATGGATATTGTAATAGTTTTTGCCCAAGTCTAGCCTTTTGTGCTGAAATTGATGGAGCATAAATTGATCCAAATCCATAAACTATTCCATTTAACAGGCCCTATACAATAATAAGAAGACCATCCGGATCATTATAAGCTACCATTGGTTGTAATTCATGTTTCACAAGCACACAAACCTCAGAAAAAGTATGGTTCCAGCATAATATGTATCATAATCATGGAGAAAATCAGTTTGCCCAGCTAGGGCATGCTGATTATCTTCCTGCAAACACACTATATCTGGTTTCATTCTATTTACATAATCCTAAACTAGTCTCCAAGTTCTTGGATTATTACATTATATGGCATGCATTTTATTTTGACATTCATTATTATGATGAAGGGGCAGATATATGAGCCTATCAAGTGCAAGCCATATCAATATCATCTTGCAAATCTTGCAATTTCAGCATTTCTCCTTTGACCACTTGAGCCCAAAAACCTCCTCCCTCGGCATTTGTAGAAGTGGAAGCTCTACCCTAAGGTGTTGTGGATTCTGTCCATGTGCGAGATTGCAATGGTTGAGGTTTAACAGTGACTACTTTACGCGCATTTGAAGTTTGCCATCCATCTGCATCTGGCACATTTTTATCCTTGTTTAGAGAGGATTTCTGAGTTGTACAGCTTTGCCTTGAGTCTGTACACCTGTGCTTACAGTCGGACTTGACATAGGATTAGACGTCTTATTGGGAAGAGGCTTTTGGGTAGCTGTATTTGCCAAAACAATTGGAGGTAGAAAGAAAGAAAGAAAGAAAGATTTTATTAACGTCTTCCAAAAGACCGAACTCGGCCTATGAGACAAATCGGAGTACCTGTATGGGGTATCCTCTGTCATCCCAACAAAATGAAAAAGTACTGAATAAAAAAGCTGAATCTGGGTGTGCAGGAGATGGAGCTCTATTACTAGGAGAATGCAAAGCTATATGCATGGAGTATACAATCATGATATGCAACCTAGCTAGCTCCATCCTGTACCATACTGGGGGTATAAAATGGTATACATCAGTGAAGGGGGTGTCCACAGCTCCCTGAAGAACATGCCTGGGTGTGCTCTGAAGCGAGCCAGTCACTCCGCACCCTCTCTGTGAAACTGAGCTCTGATCTCTGTCATCTCTCTCTGGTATAGGCGTGGTGTCCGAAAGCCAGGTGTCCTCTGTCTCCTGCGGGCTCTAAGTGTCTCTGCTCTCTGAAGAGTAATTCCCTGCCGTGTAGGGGCTAGGAGGGGTATGGATCTCTGAAAAAATGTAGTGATCTGTGTCTGTCGCCCCCCCTCTGGAGCTGTCTGAGCCTGTAATAATGTCTCTCTGTGGCGCTGTATGTCTAGAATGTATCTCCCCAGTATGCGCTGGTCTGCTGTCTCAAAGATCTGGCGTAGGGAATGTGGCTCTCTGAATAAAATGGAATATCTCTCTCTGATGGCTGTATATGCTCTGCATCTGCATACATAATGCTCCTCACTCTCCACCTCCTCTCTGCACAATCTGCATACCCTCTCCTCTCGCGGGATCCGTGCTGCTCTGCCAGTCTCAATCTCCAATCGGTGTGATGAAACTTTGAGCTGACCAATAGCCACTCGGGAGCCATGTGGTAAAAAGCCCTCCATGTATCTCGGCCTCTCTATAAATCCATCATCAGTGATACTCATGAAGTGATCTCTGTAGTATAGCATCTTCGGTGGAAGAGGCTGTGTAGGCGATATCCATGTCTCTCGTGTATAGAGCTGCCATAGATCCTGTCTCAATACTCTGTTCCTCTCACTATGAGAGAGACGGATATGTGGTGCATCCCTATCATACTGGAATGGTGGTAGATGATCCATGTCTAGGCCATGCTGTGAGAACCAATGTGTGACCTGTGCATACCATGATCCTCTGTCTCCTGCCTCAGCCAACTGTCTAGATGCCTGAAAAGCTCTGTATGATAATCTGTCCTGTGGCATCTCTCTGAATCTGTCTAGCAGGCATATAGTCTGAAATATGGCCTCTACCATCATAGGAGGCGCAGCAAACTCTGCTCGGATAATGTCATGAGGTACTGACGGTTTGCTGCGTATCATGCGTGCCATCATGAGGGCCTGTGGTCTCTCTATCTGTGTCTACCAATGGGTAGCAAGGCCTGGCGCCCATATTGCTGCTCCATACATCAATGCCGGTGTGACTAATGTGTCAAATAGCCACCCCTTCGTCCTGGGCTCCTGAAAATGCGCCTGGTGGCACTGTCTCTCTAGCATAGCCAATGCTGCATATCCCCGTGTCAATCTAGCTCTGGCTGCTGAACCCATGGTAAAGCGTGTGGCTGCTGCAGAGAAGGTAACCCCTAGGTACACGTATGATGTCACCACCTCCACCTGGCATCCTGCGAGAGTGAATGTCAGCTGACTCCTGCCCTGTCTCGATGTATGAAAGACCATAACCTTGGTTTTCCCAAGGTTCACAGTAAGACCCCTCTGTGTGCAGAAATCATGGAGGGCATGTAGATGCTGCTGTAGACCACCTGGGGACTCAGACACTAATACAATATCATCAGCATAGAGCATAATATGTACTGAGGTACCTGCTAAATCAATTCCATCTCCGCCTCCCCGTGTAATGAAGTCAGCCACCTCATCAATGTATAACCCAAATAGCGTGGGGGAAAGTGGGCATCCTTGCTTCACACCAATGGTGCTAGCAATAGTCTCGGACATACCTCCTGGACATCTGACTCGCCCAAAAACCTGCTCATATAATGCATAGATGCCCCATGTCATATCTGCTGGTATGCCAAGAGACTGCAGGCGCTGAAAGAGCCTCTCTCGTGGTACTGTGTCAAATGCCTTGCGGAAATCCACAAAGCAGCAATAGAGCTTTCTCTTCCTCACTCTGGCCTGATCAATCATACATCTCAAAGTGAATACATGGTCAGTGGTAGAGAAAGCTCTCCTGAAGCCTGCCTGCCCTGATGAGCGTAAACCTGCTCGCTGAGCATATAAGCTAAGTTCCTACTCCAGCACTGCACCATAGAGTTTGGCCAGCACGTGGCCAACCATAACCGTCCTGTAGTTGCTCGGATCGAGCATATCCCCTGTTTTGTGAATCGGCACAATGGTGTGCATCGTCCACTCCGCAGGCAAACCCTCTGCTAGTGCCCTGTTAAACAGGTGTGCAAGAAAAGGAGCTAAAGAATCTACTGCATATATGAGATGCTCACCCTGCAGGCCCATATGGTCGGCGGCCCGTCCATGCTGTAGGCGGCGGATAGCTTCCTGTACCATCGAGTGGGTAAAGAAGCTAGCTGTGGTAGGTCGAGGCTCCTGTGGCTGAGGTATAGGTGGCTGCTGTGGGGCATGGTATAGACCCTCTGCATATGTGTGCCATGTCTGTGGGTCTGCAATAGGTGTCGGGGTCCGGGGCTCTCTGAAGTGCCGCCATGATGTAACATGCGTTGCGGAAGCGTGTTCATGATTAACGCTAAGCAAAGAAGATAACGCTAATCCTATGTTTAGCAATGACACAAAAGAGAGGGAGAGAGAGAGACCTAATCTACTGTATATTGCCAAAACATGCTATATATACAATGATCTTGCTGATTCACAGCTTCATGATGCATACCAAAGATCCTTGCAACCCTCTACTTGCAATCGGACAAGAGAAGCTCCTGTTGATCCACCACTGTGTCCTTGCTGCCTTGCAGACTCTGACAAATGGATCCTCTTGATCTTTGAATGATGATTCTAATGAATGCCTAATGATCCTATTTATAGGAAAAAGGAATGAATTCGTAATCAAGTCGGTTTTGCCTATTTTCCCCACAAAACATTGTCCAAACAGTCATATTTTGTGTCCAAACTATGCCCAAAAGGTGTCCCAACCATTGGGCTATGTCTTGGGCACTTCCGGGAGCTTGTAGGGCTGCAAAATCTGCTCTAAATCTGCCCCTAAATCTACCCATATATTTGCTTATGAGAATATACATGTCTATGAGCATTGGCATGAACGGATGCACATGACATCCCCTTTTGCTAAGCTTGGAGCACTGGGGTAATCCATACACCTTTGCTCCGTTTTCCTTCTGGTCCAATTGAAGATTGCACTTCATATCCATTGGCTCAATCCCCAAGCTCTCTAACTTGGTCTTCAAGTTCTCTGGCTTGGTCTTTAGATCTTCTGAAAACTCCTCTGAAATTGTCGAGATGACCTCATCCTTCTCCAAATAGGATTTGGAGAGATCCACCTCCTTGGGAACTATCGGGTTGACCTCATCCTCCTCCAAATAGGATTTGGAAAGATCCACTTGCGCGAGCTGTGGTTCTGGTTTTGGTTTGGCTTCTGGCTCTAGCTTTGGCTTTGGTTCTGGTTCTGGCATGTGCATCCCGGGTAATGGCACCTCCTCGGAAACACCTCTTTCTGTGATCACGTCTCCCGAGAACTCTTGTCTTAGAAGCTCTCTTTTCGTTGGGTAAACGCTCTCGGTCATGGGCTGCTTTACAACCCTAGGTGATTCCTTCTTGGCCTTTGTTGATGCTGCCATGAATTGTGCCCATGTCTCCTTGAGTTGTGTCCATCTTTGCTCGTATAGAAGTGGGTCTTGACGCATCTCTTCTTGAAGCTCTTCTATGAGTTGTTGCCTAAACCTAGCCCCAACGATGATTTGTTCATACTGAGCATAGCGTTCTTGTTCCCTTTTGTATCGTTCATCTTCCTGTCTCCGACGACTCTGCAAAGTCGTGAGAAAGTCATCGTCCATTGTCTCTGAACTCATGATATTATTTTGCTGTTTTTTCTGTTGTAATCAGCCCAAAAACCCTAACTCTAGAGTTCTACATGCTTTCTAAACTCCCTAGGATCATGCTAGGCTGAAAACTAGACTTTCTAGCACTATACTATGCTGAAAATGAGCAAAAAGTTGATGCAAAAACGCAGATTTAACGCGAAAACGCAAACCCTAATCTTGCTCGTAAACCCTAAAATGCAAACCCTAATTTCAGAAACCCTAATTCAGCATGCACCAAATATAAGCTAAGAATTGTCCTAGGATGACCTAAGCTCTGATACCAATGTAACATGCGTTGCGGAAGCGTGTTCATGATTAACGCTAAGCAAAGAAGATAACGCTAATCCTATGTTTAGCAATGACACAAAAGAGAGGGAGAGAGAGAGACCTAATCTACTGTATATTGCCAAAACATGCTATATATACAATGATCTTGCTGATTCACAGCTTCATGATGCATACCAAAGATCCTTGCAACCCTCTACTTGCAATCGGACAAGAGAAGCTCCTGTTGATCCACCACTGTGTCCTTGCTGCCTTGCAGACTCTGACAAATGGATCCTCTTGATCTTTGAATGATGATTCTAATGAATGCCGAATGATCCTATTTATAGGAAAAAGGAATGAATTCGTAATCAAGTCGGTTTTGCCTATTTTCCCCACAAAACATTGTCCAAACAGTCATATTTTGTGTCCAAACTATGCCCAAAAGGTGTCCCAACCATTGGGCTATGTCTTGGGCACTTCCGGGAGCTTGTAGGGCTGCAAAATCTGCTCTAAATCTGCCCCTAAATCTACCCATATATTTGCTTATGAGAATATACATGTCTATGAGCATTGGCATGAACGGATGCACATGACACATGAGACAGGGCTATCTCTACTCATGAAGAAATGAAAGATCTCTAGCTCCTATATCTCTGCGAAGGCCCGCCTTTTGCGGCGAGTAAGTCTCCTCATCTCTCTCCTCGACTCCTGCTCTGTGATGGCTCCCAAGGCTCTCTGTATGCGGAGTCGTGAGTATAGGGCTCTGCACTCGTCATCATACCATCTGTTCTGGGGCATAGTCCCAGGTCTCGCAAGCTCTCCTGAGTGTACACGATGTGGGAAGCTCTGTAATGCAGCCGTGTGTAGGAGTGATGCGAGCTGGGTTGTAATGGTATCCATAGATGCCAGGGGATCCATGAGTAGGAGCCCATCCTCTACTCTGCCAGTGTATATGTCTGCCATGTCATGTGTGAAGTAGATGGTAGTGTATGGCGTCGGTATGTGGGGGACTGGTGATACTGGTGATCCGGCTAGTGAAAATGCCAAGTATGTATGATCTGCCCCAATAGGACGAGGTGGAATGGAGAATGAGGTGACAAGCTGTGATGCCTCCAAAGACCCCATAATGTAGTCTACCACCGTGCCTCCGGTCCGTGTATGACCCCCATGTGCGAAGCATGTCAGCCCTCCTGATCCCGGCCACTGTAGCATCCTGTATAAATAACGAGACGATGCCTGCTCCCAACTCTAGTAAGTGGTCCCCATAATGTCCTCTGTCTGGTCCAGTGTCCTCTGATGCCCGACTAGCCCCTATCTCCTCTGGATCCACAGGGTGGAGGATCTCCATGTCATCATAGTCATACACCTCACATTGTCTGCTCTGTGTGTGGGCATTGAAGTCGCCCGTAAGAAATACTTCCCCTAGTGTAGAATAATGCATAATCTCCTCTGACAGACAAGTGTATGGCGAGGCTCCTATCTCCTCCTCCTGTGGCATGTCCTCTGTAATGACATAGGAGGATCCTGATGGAGAAAAGTAACATAGAGCTATGTATATAACCCTGTCCTATGAGAGCTATAAGCTGATCCACATGTATCTGGCCTCTGGATCCTGTGCTACCACTCTCAGTCTCCCCTGTAGCTCCCGTCTGAATAGGACTGCTACTCCCCCCGACCCTCTCGAGGTACCCTGGCGTGTGGTCCTCCTGTATGCTGACTCCCACTGGAATCCCTCTACTCGAGGTAGCCCTCTCTCTGGGCTCTGATGTGTCTCTGTCAGAAGTATGATGTCTCTCCCCACCATAACATGCTCCAGTCGTCCAGGCTGCACCCATAGTGAACCATTACAGTTCCATACTGCTATGTGTATCTCTGTCAGTGGCCTGGTCTGTGTCCCATAGGCCCCAAACCGCTAATCCATGGGCCGGCCATCAATGATGACCCGACCATCTCGATAGAAGGCCTTCTTGCCTTCTCTCCTCGCGTGTAAGACTCGTGGCATGCAAGTTCTCCTATGCTCAAGCTGCATCCTCGTGAGATCATCATCCAAGAAAATAGGAGCTCCCTCTAAACCCCGTAGTATGACCCTCTTCCTCATGAAGGTGACCCTCTCCGTCTCCCCTGCAAACTGAAGGATGAGGGCTCGCTTGCGTGTTGAGTCTTTCCCGGCTCTCCATGCTTTGGTGAAGGGGAGAGGGTGCTCTTCCTTGTAGCCGAGCTTCATGCATAGAAGCTGTCCATCTTTCTCGGGAGTGGAGTCGGGTGTCTCGGCTATACCTGTGACTCGAATGTTGAGGCGGCGGGCATGCCTCATCTTCTCCTCCTCAATGGTGGTGTGAATGATTTGGTTTTCTTCCCTTTGAGTTTCCTCCCTCACTTCTTTGCGGATGTTCTTCTTCACCACCTCGACCCATCCTGACTGCTTGGCTTCGAGCTTTCCCTCCATGTCCTTTGTGATCTCCTTGGAGATCTCTTCTTTGATGGCCGTGAGAGTGTTGTCATTGATCTCCCCTTCTTCCTTCTCAGCATTCTTGATGGCTACCATTTCCACTTTCAATGCACTCACCTCCTCCTTGAGTGCCGTGTTCTCTTGTTCGAGGTTCGTGACCCGTGCTTCGAGAGCTATGATGTGCTTGTGTAGTTTGTTTTCCACCTCATTGAGGTTGGAATCGGATGTCTTCTTGTTCTCCTTGATTAATGCCTTCATTGCCATCTCAAGGGCCTCGAGTTTCTCTTGGAGACTCGGGGCCATTCCTCCAAATCACTCTGCAGTCCTTCCCACAGGCAGGGAGGAGAGAGAGAGAGAGAGAGTTATGTTGCTGCCTTGGGCGCCTGAGCAAGGGTGGGTGGGGAAAGAGCGCCCAGGCGAAATGGTGGGCAGAGAGGCGAACTGGCGAAATGGCAGGCAGAGAGGCGAACTGGCGAAATGGCAGGCAGAGAGGCGAACTGGAAGACAGGCGAAATGGCAGGCAGAGAGGCGAACTGGGCGGGCAGGTGAACTGGCGGGAGAGAGAGAGAGAGAGAGAGAGAGAGAGAGAGAGAGAGAGAGAGAGAGAGAGAGAGAGGGATCAAGTCAATAGATGGTTGCAGTTTCAAGGTTGGACATTCAATGGCTAGGTGTCCAAACTTGTGACATGTGAAGCATGCTCTTGCAAAGACACCCCATTTCAGCTTGAAAATTTTTTCACCCATATGCACATTCTCTATTTTCACACTTATAGAATTATGGGTGGGTTTATCAGTGTCTCATAATATGCAAAATCTATTACGGTTTCCCATTATAGGTGGTGGGCATATCATTGTACGCAATTCTTTGGTTAGAAGTGGCAAAGCATCACTAAAAACTAGTGGAAAGTCCACTTCCACCCATACAGGACAATGCTGCTTAACCAATGCCTGATAATCCTTGGTGGGAGTCCAAGGAAGCACATGAACCATCTACGTGCCATAAAATAAAGGGGATTTTTCCAACAATTGTTGTTTATGCATCATGTCAGATGACACAACCTCAAAAAAACCCCTAGTAGCATAATACACACCCTCAACAAAGCAACCTCCCAACAGTTTTTTCAGCCATTGAGCCACATCATTTGCAGAGGGCATTTTGCCAAGAAAGAAAAGTATCATTGCTTCCTTTGAAAATTTCTTGACCTTGGGCAAAATCATTTGCACGGGAATTTTGCATTTTAAAGTGGGTTTAGGCTTATCCCATGCAACCTGATTTGCCTGAAAGTCCTTATGCAAAATATCATATGATAATTGTGCATCGAGATCAACATGTTGAGCGCCAAATTGTTTTGTCTCTTTCATTCTCTTTGGATCTGAAGCATCATGAGATTTTTGTGTTCTAGGAGACTCCATTAAAAATACAGAAGCGGAGACACACACAGAGACTTTGCTATGAACAAAACTGGCAAAAGGCCAGCAAAAGCAAGAAAACCTCGAGAAGAAGGAGACAGATAGCTCTAGCAGGCAAGCAAGAACCGACGAGAGCTGAGAGAAACGATGAGAGCTGAGGTAAGGGCAGAAGCAGAAGACCAAATCAACAAGGATTGGCAGCACTGAAGGCACGAACGGAAGATGGAAACGGCAACAATGAAGGTCGAAGGCAGGATCAGAGGACTGCAACGAAAATAGGAAGCATCGACAACAATGATAGCAATAGCATCAACGACAACAACGCTAGCGTCGACAACAATGACTCCATACACACTTTTTTAAATATTTTATTATTATTATTATTATTATTATTTTTGTAAAAGCTAGTTTTCTATTACCAAAAAACAATATACATGGGGGGGGGGATGTACTTTAGAGAGAAGTCATCCAAGGAGGAAGACTAAAAAACAGTAGAGGAAGACTGGCCCAGGTCCTAGCCATGAGTCCCCTTGACATCAGGGGCGCTCGGGCATTCTTCAGACCTTGGCAGCATGGCTTTGACCCAGTAGCGGCCGAGCAGGGAGAGCGCCTTTTCCATGTTACAGTTTGCTTCCCTGGACTCCGCCGCGAGTACCTTCCGCTCCTTTCGAGGCTAGGAGCACTGGTGGGCTCGGTGCTCGAGACTGGGCCCACTGCAGCTTCAATGGTGGCTAGAGCAGCTGGGCTACCTTGGGTCAGAGTTTTGGTTCCTGACATCTCCTCCCTTCCGAAGGTCATTCAGCTACCTAGGATAGGGGGGGGATGGATTGATCAGAGAGTGGAGTTCTCGGGGCTCCCGAACCAGTGCTTTATTTGCAGACAGGTCGGCCACCTGGCCAAGGCCTACCCTCGCAGGAGACCTTGACCTTCACCGCAGCAGCAGGCCCCTGATGGCCCGCCGCCCACAGATGCGGCTCGGCAGGCAGCCTCCGGGACACCTGCTCAGCCCACAGAGACCTCGGAGTGGCAGCCTGGACAGGGGCGCCGTCGAGGGAGACAGCCACAGCAGCACGCCCAGGGACCGATGCAGCAGCAGCCACAGTTTCAGCATCACTGGGTTCCCGTGAGGAACAGCTTTGCTCCCCTCTAGGAGGAGACCCCAACGTCAACTGAGGACCAGCACCCCCTCCTTCGCCCCCACCCCCTCCTCCTCCGTCCCCCCCTCCCACCTCGCTTCCACCTTCGCCTCCTCCCGTCCCTGCTCCGGTTTCGACAGCGGCTCCTTCCCCACCCCCTTCTCCCCCCCCTCCTCCCCCCCCACTCGCCTCAGCTCCTCGGGAGGCCCTGG
This sequence comes from Cibotium barometz, assembly GCF_041138505.1. NCBI lineage: Eukaryota > Viridiplantae > Streptophyta > Polypodiopsida > Cyatheales > Cibotiaceae > Cibotium > Cibotium barometz. The sequence goes on along the minus strand of NC_141104.1, from coordinate 10,826,022 downwards.
CAGTCCCCTGGCGTTCACCTGCAGTCCAGAGGGCTCGAAGCACCGACCTTGCTCGAGCACCGCAGAGGAGACTTACCATGCCGATTCGGGCTTCACGAATATCCTCTATCCGCAGTCGGCTGAGTCGTCTCGACACTAGACAGGGCTCGGAGGCTTTTGATTACTCCTTCACACGGCTTTTTGGAGCAGAGGGCCCCCATGAGCCAGCACCCATCAGAGTTCATGTAGTGATACCTCCGGCCCGCGGGGAGGAGGCACTTGATTCAGCGGTGGCCTTCTCATTCCCTCTTTGTGGCCCACGCGACCGGGAGTGGACTCTGGAGCTCGCTCTTAGCACTTTGAAGACTCGGCCAGTTGAGTTTTCGCACCATGTGAGCGATGTGGAGGTGACAGATGTGATAGGCCGACTATGGGAGTTGGCTCATTTTTTCATTGATCCTGGGAGTGTGGATGCCTCACGGATTCGACATTTGGTCGTTCGCATAGTGGCAGACTTAGCACGCGACCCTGGATATGTATGCATACACGAGGTTGCTCTGTCTGAGCGGGAGACAGTCGCCATGGGACACAGCCACCACTGGCGCCTGATCCGAGATTCTTGCAGCACACCGGGTGGGCAGATTCGTAGCCGCTCGGATGGGGACTATTCTCCATCCAAGCCGCTCGCGAAGGCCCACCGTACGGCTGAGACAGCATCCACCTCAGCAGGTCATCCATGAGGATCATTTCATGGAATGTACAGGGCCTTGGCGGCGCACATTATATACGTTATCGTGGTTGCTTGAGGCAGGAGCTTCAGAGATGCCTGGTTGGGGGCAGTATTGATATTTTGATGATGCAGGAGCACCATTTGGGTGAGAGCAGGATCCGGAGATATGGTTCGGTGATGCGTGGTAGATGGGACACCTTTTGGTCTGCAGGGTTTGGCCCCTTGGGTGGGCAGGGAGGAGTATGCATGGTCATTGCGGATGTATGGCGGCGGCAGGCCTTTGTGGATCGCGGGATCATTGTGCCTGGTAGAGCACAGTATGTCATTCTGAGGACGCATGATGAGCTCTTTGGCGTGCTTAATGGCTATGCGCCCAACCATGCTAGTGCCAGACAGAGTTCTAGACCCAGGTTACGGATGCATTGCCAGAGGCCGCACATTGGTGTGTCGGGGGAGACTTCAACATGCTTGAGGACTCGGCCGATAGGGTGGGAGGCAGTCATGTTACAGTGCACGGTACGGAGCTTGTAGCTTGGGAGCGATTTGGCATGACACTGAGGATCACTGATGCATGGTAGCATGAGGCCTTCTCCCGCTCTCAGGACAGTCTTAGTTTCTCTCGGTCGGATCGCCGGCAGGGAGGGACTAATCTATCACGAATTGATCGCTTTTATGTGGGCGACAGGTTAGGGGAGCGAGGGGGCTCCGTTGGCATTCTCGCTGGCACCTCTTTCTCAGACCATGCACCAGTTATCTTGACACTTGAGGAGAGGACATGGGAGACCAGCTTGCAGTTGAGAATCCCAGAGAGGGTACTTACAGATCCTAGTCTCGTTGAGGACATTGAGAGGATATGGCATGATAGTCAGAGCTTTGACTAGGATGCAGCAGGCCAGTGTGCCCAGGGACTCATCGAGCTCAGCTCTTTTTTGCACGCTGCAGCCTTGACACGGTTGGGAGAGGCTCGCGAGCGGGAGCGTCGGCTGAGACGTAGCCTTGCTTCGCTTCAGCGCCTTCAGGAGCAGCAGCCTACATGTGAGTGGGTGGCGTCCCAGCTGAGCCAGGCACGCCAGGAGGTTAGAGAGGTAGAGGAGCAGAGACATGAGTTTTACTATCGCCGCTAGGCCTCTCAGTGGACGCAGCTTGGTGGTAGAGTGACTGGGGAGTTTTTTGAGATTACTGGGCCCCGCCATGCTCGAGCAGGAGTCCGCCAGCTTGGGAGGCCGGACGGATCGGTAGCTACTGAGCCCGAGGAGATCAGAGCCATTGCCACTGGGTTCTATAGAGACGTGCTTTCAGCGGAGCCAGCCACTGAGGCTCGGGATGCTTGCAGACAGACTGTGTGGACCCATGTGCAGAGGAGGGTCATAGATCGTATGCGTACAGTTCTGGGTGAGCCTCTCTCAGAGGTTGAGCTTGCTGAGGCCTTGAGGGTCCTTCCGCGCCATAGTTGCCTAGGGGAGGACGGATTGACGCCTGCCTTTTTTATGCGCTATTGGGACCTTTTGGGGCTAGGCCTCCGCAGGGGCTTTCAGTATGTTTTGGACACTTGGGTGATGCCACAGACCCACAGAGCTTTCAGAGGGCTTGATCTTTCTTATCCCCAAGGGGGAGAGAGTATCAGATGATATTCGACATTGGAGACCTATTACGATCCTCAATACTGTCTACAAGGTCTTAGCAAAGGCCTTGAGTTTGAGGATCCAGCCCTTCCTGGGGGAGTTGATTCATGCTACCTAGACAGGATTCGTCAAGGAGCATAGTATCCTTGACAACATTTTCACCTTCTGGGAGGTGACGGCCCGAGCTAGATTTCTTGGTGAGGACTTGGTCTCGTGATGCTTCTCGATTTTGAGAAGGCATACGATAGAGTCGATTGGGGTTTCTTAGAGGGCACTATGCTTCGCCTGGGCTTTGAGCTAGGTTGGATTCGAGGGGTGGCAGCTCTATATTCCACAGCTCGTAGCTAGGTGCTGATTGCAGGAGGATGGGGGCCGAGTTTTGAGTTGACCAGATCAGTCCGTCATCAGGGGTGTCCTCTCGCCCCGTTTCTTTTTCTCTTCTTTGCTGAGGCTATGAGCATGTATCTGACGGCAGAGGAGGTTGGTTTGAGAGGACTCCAGCACCCAGTCCAGGGGGAGGACCTGCTCGATGCTGAGTTTGCTGATGACACGGGTTTATTTTTGCATGGCCAGGAGGCCAATCTTCAGCGGGCAGAGTAGTCGCTCCAGGTTTTTAGTGCAGCTTCGGGAGCATTGATCAATTGGCCCAAGACAGTGGCCTTTTGGATCAGTAGCGCTCCCACTCCGGCATGGAGCCCAGACCCGGGTTTTAGATGGATTCCTCCTGGCACAACAGTGCGATATTTGGGATGCCAGATTGGACTAGATTTGTCACCTGAGCAGCAGATTGCCCCGCTTCTTCTGAGCATTCGGAAGAAGCTTTTGTATTGGAGTACAGCTCGGCTATCCTTGGCTGGGAGGGTGGTGGTGGCAAATCAGGTGCTTTTAGCGACCATGTGGTACATTACGTCTTGCTGGATCTTCTCGAGCTCTTGTATCAGCCAGGTACAGAGGCTGATCAGGAACTTTCTTTGGTCTGGGCGGGATGGCCAGCCAGCCCGGGCTAAGGTTGCTTGGGCAGTTATTACACTTCCGATGGCCCAGGGAGGCTTGGGCATTATAGATCAAGTTGATCAGAGTAGAGTCTTATTGGGGAAGCTTATTGTTCGGGGGCTGCTTCCAGGCGCTGAGCCTTGGAAAGAGCTTCTTTTGCAGTAGCTGCAGGCTCAGGCTCCCCCAGTAGGGGGCACTTGGGCACCAGAGATACGATGCATCTTCATAGAGACGAGGAGGACAGGCCTCGGGAGGAGAGATTTGCCTTGAGCATCCTGAGAGCTTGGGAGTTGCTGAGACCAGGGCTCTCTCAGAGACCTCCTTCTTGTGATGAGGAGCGGGCCAGACAGCCGCTCATCTGGAGCCTAGCGGTTCGCACAGAGCAGGGTCATATGCTGGGTTCTCGGCCTCGTCTAGCCTGGGGACCATTGGCGGCAAGCCCAGCACGTAGTTTTGGAGATTGGCAGGCCTTCTGCAGTCTCCCAGAGGAGATCCAGGTGGGAGTGGCCTAGTCACTTCAGAGAGGGGTTGATTATGAGGGATGACATTCAGGAGGCACTCACAGAGGAGTGGTTCACGCCTCTCGAGCACGTGGCCCCACGGTGGATGGGAGCCTTTACATAGTTGGAGATCCTGATTCTGTCAGAGCTTGCACTGAGGATGGCAAATGCCTCTACTATGAGATCCAGGATGAGGGCAGACTTCAGAGAGTGGAGGTGGAGTCGCCTTTGGTTGCAGAGTGCATCTTTCAGAGGATACGGGTAGTGGCTGCCGCTTCTCTGAAGTGGCATATTGACCCAGACCCTGCAGGCCTTTCACACCACTTGGCGCAGCGGCCCCTTCTATACCCTACACGCGGGGTCCCCCCGTTGGCACTATAGGCCACCTGTTTGGCTTTTCCCCCCTCCTATTGTATGATATAGCCTTTCAATTCTTTGTACTGATACTTGTACTTTTCAGCACCTAGGGAGAGTCTCCCTGGCTGCCTTGCTTTGTTCTCTGCTTTGTTTTCTTATGAGCAGAGAGGATCTTTTGTAGCCCTATGGGCGTTTTTATATAACTAATGAAAGGATCTTTTCTCGGGGAAAAAAAAAGCATCCTGTGTAGACATATGCCATGCTAGTGGATGTACCAGATCTCTAATCAATTGATCTGCTGCTGGAATAATTTGCCCTGATCATAGCAATGCATGCCAGTCACAAACAAGAGGTCAATGAAAGCAGTTTGGACTTAGAAAAATTGATATGAAGTTCAGTTGCTTTACCGAATAATTCCAAAGTTTTCATGATGCACTTGAGATCATTTGGATCATTTTGAGGCATGAACAAAGAATCATCTGCATAGGCTTGAGCCACAAAATGCGAACCATTGGGTAATCGCAAACCATATTAAAGGATCCATATACATCAAAAGTGGATGCGTAGCAATCGCATAGAGCAATGCACTAAGAGACCATCCTTGACGCATAAATTTTTTTAAAGTCCACTGCGATGAAAGATCACGACCAAAAACACACTAGGCTGTACTATCTCTATATGGCTAGAAAATAGCTTGTTGCATTTTACAAACAAAGTCCATTGTAGTCATGACCTCAGCTATGTAATCCCATTTACTGTATCAAAAGCTTTAGCCACATCCACTTGCATAACAAGAACATCCTGAGAAGTATATTTGGCATATTCCATTGTCAAATATACATTAGCAATATTGTCCATAATTTGTCTTCTGGGGACAAAACTATATTGTTGTGGATGCAAACCTTGGAAAAGCAAATCACCAATATGATTTGCAAGCATTTTAGTTGCCAATTTATAGATAACTGGCATCAATAAGATTGGTCTCCAATCATCAAAAGATTGTCCCAATGCTTTTTTAGGTACCAAAGTGACAAGGCCTTCTTTCCAAGAATCAGGCATATATCCTGTTTCCCATGCAACATTAATCATATTCAAAATTGGAAGTGTAAGCTCATCCCAAAAAGCAACAAAGAATTCAACTGCTAGACCATCCCAACCAGGTGACTCCCAACGCCCCATACCATATAACGCATGTGTCAACTCTTCCTCAGTGAAGGGGAGATCATGCCTTAAAACAGATTCACTGTCAACATTGGAGTGCACACATATCAAGAAAAATTTCCTAGCATCAAGGACATCAGAATCCACACGAGATGAACTTTGGAAGATGTGCTGATAATGATTGACACATTCAATTGCAAGTTCATTTTTATGGATGCCCATGTGTCATCAAATTTCTTAATACGCACTATTTTATGTTTTTGCCTATCAGTATGCAAGGTTTTGAAAAATTGCTTAGATGAAAAACCTTTATCTTGGAGTTGCTTACATCTCGATTTGATTTGCTATTTTTGTATCTTGGCTTCACATAACACATTTTGTTGATCTTGTGTAAGAGTTTGAAGATGGTTGAGTGACATGAGTGATTCGATTTGTCTCTTAGCCATTTCAACTCTTTGCCTGATGTCTGCAATGACTATCTACATTTGTTGAACAAAACGAAACCAAACAGTGTCAACAACATCTAATAACTGAGCAGAAAGTGGAGAAATGGCATCATGTACCGAAGCTCTGAAGGCATCATGCAAAAGATAGCTGTTATTTATGTGTAACATCTTTGATGTTGTGGAGGAAAGGGCGTAGGAAAATATAAAGCCAACCATGGTGGTGAATGATTAGAGAGTGTCAAGGCATGATCAACCCAAAGCTTGCATGAAAAGGAGTCATATTGTCGAGTATATAACAAATACCATTTGTCCAATCTAGCCCAATATTGAGTGAGAACATTATGGCGATAAGGGAAACCTAGAGTGCCAACCATAGTAGAGAGCCAAAGATCAGAGGCGTCTGTTTACAAAATGAAATTGTCCCAAGCCTGACGCTCAACCTGTAACATATGAAAAAAGCCTGATGTATTATCCTCCCTTTGTGGAGAGTTATATAAATCTCCACAAACAAAAGCATTTGACAACTAGGGATAGGAATTGAAGAAATTCCAAATCCTTTCCTGCTAATGGGAAGATTGAGATGCATATCCTCCTACATATTGGAAAATTTCACCCTGCAAAGTACATTGTGCAATGATACATCGGCCCGTACGTGCAATGGCCAAGTGGAGATCTTCCAATATTCTAATTTGTCCTGAATTTTGTTTAATACCCAAGATATTTGTTGCTTATTTCTGATTTTCCAGCCAATGGGATAACCCAAATGTCTTACTATGTTTTCCGGATAAATAATCTGGCCGGGCCACAGGATAGCATGCCAGTCACAATGCTTGAGAGGTAAGAGTTTTGATTTCTGAAAATTAATTTTTAGACCAGCTGCCAACCCGAAATCTGAAAGAGTATCCATCAATAGGCGAAGCTCCAGAGGGCTGTTCTTTGGCATGAAGAATGAATCATCTGCATAAGCCTGTGCAATGAAAGGTCGTGAACCAAAAATCTGAAGCCCCTCTAACTGTCTAGTATCAACCAGATGATCCATATAAAGAAGCAAAGGATGTGAAGCAATAGCATAGAACAAAGCACTGTGAGGGCATCCCTGTCGAACTGATCGTTCCAGAGTCCAAGACTCAGACAAATGATTCCCTATAAAGCATTGAGCAGTGGAATCTGAGTAAAGCCAATATATGACATTAACTAGCTTTGGCCCAAAACCAAGTTTAGACATGATTTGGTGAGCCAAAGTGGAGTGTGATCAGATAGTTGTTGAGAATAATCAGTCCACATTTGACATGTATAATCATCATATTGCTGAGCATGAATAAGATACCATCTATCAAGCCTGGCCCAATATTCTGTAAAAGCATTATGATGATATGTAAATCCCAAAACTGAAGGGTGAGTTGCTGTCCATAAATCTGCCGTATGAAGTGATGAAGTCATATGTTCCCATTGCTGGATTTCAGAGGGTAGCATATGGGATTTATGTGTGGTATTGTGCTTCCAGTGAGGAGAATTATTGAAGTCACCACAAAGTAGAGCATTTGAGGACCAAGGATATTGCTTTATGGAGTCCCACATTTGAGCTCTGGAAGCTGAAATTTGAGAGGCATACAAGGAGCCTATTTCAAAAATCTCTCCATTGATCATACATTGGATAATCATCCATCGGCCACAAAGATCATTATATGCTACGCAGGGCTGCAGATCATGTCTGGCTAAAATGCACAGCCTAGAGAATTGTTCAGATCCTGCATAAAATATATCATATCCTGAAAAGAACCCATGCTGGCCAGCAAAAGAATGCTGATTATGCTCTTGCAGACACACAACATCTGGATGAGTTTTATTTATATAATGCCATAGGAGCCTCCATTTATGCTGGTTGCAGAGGCCCTGTATGTTATAAGAAATACATTTAAGAGAAGCACGCATGAAAATATGTACAAGAGATGAGCAGTCCTCAAAGAGAAAGGGAGGCATCAGGCCTCTGCCATTGCCACAGGGTCTTGCTGACCCTCAGAATCCAATTCCCTGACTAGATCATCTTCTTCACAAAGTGGAATACCCTTCTTGACTGCATTGACCCATGCCTTTGAGATGGGGCTGTCCGAAGAGGTAGAAGGTTGACCAGGAGATGGAGCAGAAGCAGATCCTTACACACACACACACACACACTGAGAAAAGGATGTACAGACAAGAGTATCGAAAGACAGAAGCTGGGTGGAGGGAAAAAGCAGAGGAAACAATGGAGGCATGAAAAAAACAGGCGGCGGGTCGGCGTGCAGCAATAGTAGGCTGGCACTGCATAAGGTAGCGAAAGTTGACCAAGAGCTGACACTGTAGAGGCAGCGAAGGGCGAGGGAAGCTGGCGCTGCAGAAGCAACGAATGGGCAGGACAGCTGGCGCTGCAGAATCAGCACACTGCGGCTTACGCTCCAGAACAACAGAGGGTGGAAGCAGCCACGCGGCACTGCGGAGATGAGTCAATCTCATGAAGAGAGAGACAGTCATATAAAGATTGCTGAAGAGAGGAACGGAAGAACGAGTAAGCATCCAAATGAGGCCCAGCAAAAACTATCCTGTTGCGAGACTGCCAGGTAGTCCATAAAGCCCAATAACGAACCCAATCAAAGAAGACTTTATAGGATCTAAGGGGTGATGGGAGAAGACCGAAGATCCAAAAGTATTTCCCAAAGGGTGCCTGTCGGAAGCGGGCTCTCAAACGTGCAGCAATCTGATCCAAAAAAGTCATGGTGAGAGGACAACTCCACAAAAGATGAAAGACTGTCTCTTGAGAAGCACCACAACTATGACAAGTTGAAGGTGCCAAAAGTTCACACACACACACACACACACACACACACACACACACACTCCACCAGAGTCATACACTCCCTGATTGTGAGTCGTGACCGTGTTGCACTTTCCCGTTGGAATCCGGAGCGATTGCAGAGGATGGAGTCATACACTCCCTGATTGTGAGTCGTGACCGTGTTGCACTTTCCCGTTGGAATCCGGAGCGATTGCAGAGGATGGCGCAAAACACAACATGCCATAATTTAGTGGAAATGGGTTCATGGTAACATGTGGCTCCAACTCCCAAAAGATTACCTAGCAAAACGGATAGAACTGAGGAATCTGACCCTACTGTAGGCTTAGCACTTTTGCTCGAGGCTCCCTTTCTAGGGAGAATCTGGTTTTGCACTCTCCACCAGAACATCGGTCATAGTATCCATCTCAGAACTGGCACTCTCCTTCACTGGAATACACTTGGCCAGCTGGGGAGAATCTGGTTTTGCACTCTCCACCAAAACATCTGTCATAATAATATGTATGCTTATTTGGGTCTTGCTTTGACACTCATGAAAAAATGATAATTTCAAAGACAATCAATTGACAAATCTGAAGACAATCAATGGATAATGCTCTTTATGGTAAGCTGCAACTATGCCTGTAAACGTGTGGCATTTTTTATCAGGTGCTAACACTGATGAAAGAGAGGCAAAACGAGTTTGGTTTTGGGCATCTGAGAACCCATTTAAGCGACATTGATTCTGCTCTTCATGGTGGGATTCCCTTTGGTGCTTTGACAGAAGTGGTGGGTCCTGCAGGTTTTGGAAAAACCCAAGTAAGATTTTTCTCTTGTAAAAAATTTAGAGAAGTTCATACATATTTGTTGTGATGACCACCTCTGTATAGATGGGGGTACTGGAAGAAAGATTGATATTTTTGTGCGTGTGTGCGTGCGTGTGTGTCCCTCTTTCTAGCGTGAGCCCTCACTTGTTTGCCTTTATCAGGACAGCAGCATTTGGGCACTGGACACCAGCTATCCCGGATGTTATTTTTGGGCATTTTCAAGGCCGCATACCTGGCTGTCCATTTTCTACCCATTTGATTTCTGACTGGCAGCAGCTTTTGACACATTCATCTTGGTTTGGCCGCCCTCCGGATATGGGCAACTCGCTTTGTCAGTAGAGTCTACACTGGAGTCGGGTCTTTGATTCCCCTTTGGCACTTTTTCAGCCTCGTAAGGCTTATTTTTTGCATCGTTTGGGCATTTCTCTCGTGGATGATGTAGTGGCTGCACACTCTCTTTTCCGCAGGCCCAAACACGGTTTCATCTGGGGATGCATCACCAGCCTATATGGCATGCTATCATTGATTTGCTACAGCCTTTCCAACCAGTGCCTCACATGTTTTTTCTCTTCCACTACTTGATTGGAAGTTTGATCGGGAGCTACCAAGTTATTCCACTTTCTCTTTTGCTGATTTGTCTGCCAAAAAAGCCTGCCGTCTTCTTCTTCCACAACCATGGATTCAAGAGCATGGCAATCGTTTCTGGCATTTGGATAGGCCGCTTGGGTGGTGGAAACCATGTCTTCATCGTATATGGAAAAGTAAGCTTCCCCTCAAGCCAGTGGGTCTTTCTGTGGCGATGTCTGGTGGGTGCCCTTCTAGTGGGTGTCCTTTTGGCTGCCCGGTGGATTGTCTCCTCGGTTTGGCCTACTTGTTCGCATCCGCGCGAGATGGTTCTACATCTTCTTTGGGCTTGTCCCACCGCTCGAGATTTCCTGGCTCGTTTGAAAACTCTTCTCCATACCCGGTTTCCCAGGCTTTCCTTTGGCAGGCACTTTTGGCTTTGTGGTAGATATCCCTCTACCCCCGATTATGCTCTCTTTTTTCGTGGTGCCGTTATTGGGCGTTATGGAGTTTATACCATGCCCGCAACACTCAGTTGTCTGGACACACTTTGGTGAATGTCTTCGCCTTTTTGAGATTTTCCTTACTCTAGTCTCTCCAAGATGCCCACTTTCTTGGAGACCTTTCCACGGCCCAGTTGGAAGTATTTTATCACTGCTTTTAGTTTTCCATAGTAGCTCCTCCATGTCGGGGAAGCTATGAATGTACATTGTATTTATAATGAAACAGTGGTTTTCACAAAAAAAGTGTCCCTCTTTCTACATGTCTATACGTTGCTACTACTTCAGAGACCTTTTGCTTATTATATGTTGCCAGCTTGTTTTTTAAATTGATGGTAAATTTTAAGCTGTCAAAGTTCAGATTCAGCCGAATGGCTTTAGAGAAATTTGGATGCCTTCCAGGATTTTTGCATTGAGCTGGACGTCATTGTTAACCTTGGTAAAACCAAGGTAATGGTCTTCAATACCTCCCACCCCTTCACATCGAGATTGAGCTTCACATATAGAGGGGATTCTATGGAGATTGTCTCATTTTATGTCTATCTTGGTGTCACTTTCAATGGACCACGCTTCACCATGGTGCAGCACGTGCCAGGTGACACGCAGATATGCAGCCTTGAGCTTACTTGAGCGGTAGTGCTTCCAGTCACATTTCGTGGAGCCTAGGATAAAGGGTTGGCTTTTTGAAACCTCATCATTGTTGGAATTTGGGTTAGGGCTGAAACAATGCACACACACAACATAGAGAAGCTTGAGAGCACACAAACTCACTAGATTAGAATGAACAAATGTGTGCCAGATACAAAAGATAAGTACACACCTAAAATGAGTAGATAAGAGGGTGTACATACGCACGGGAAAAAAAAGCCCCTAGTAAGGGAAAAAGTGCCCCGGTGATCCTAAGTGTGTTCACACACATCACTACCATATAATGCTACAAATCCCCCCTGGAGTGATGATGTGAACATGTACAGGGTATGGCTAATCAATCCTGAAAAGGCACTAACTTCAAAGCTTTACGAAAAGCTTCGAACTTTTTACGAGAAAGAGCATTCGTGAATAAATCTACCATGTTGTCATGTGTAGGCACATGACCAAGCTAATCTCTGTTTTGCAGAGAGTCTTTTCCTGACATAGTGGTAATGCACCTCAATGTGCTCAGTGCGAGCATGAAACACTTGGTTTCTCGCAACTGCTAATGCGCTCTGGCTGTTAGTGAAAATCGTAGTGCTGGACGACTGTCCAACACCCAAATCAGCCAAAAGATGTCTGAGCCACACACACTCAATTGTAGATGTAAAAGCTGTCCTGTACTCAGCTTCACAGCTGGAAGTGGCCACTGTAGGTTGCTTCTTGCTGAGCCATGATATACATGAATCACCAAGGCGAAAGCAAAACCCACTAGTGGACACTCGTGTGTCGTAACATCCAGCCCAATCTGAATCACTGAACTTGGCATCCCAAATATCTAGCAGTACATCCTCTGTTGATCCAAGTAAAACCAAGCTCTGCACCCCAATCAACTCTCGGTGAATCACTAACCCAAAAACCAATAGATTTGTGCCAATTAATGAGTGCCCCTGCTGCCAAACAGAACTCCTCTAGTAGCTACCTTGAAGGAACATAAGCATATATGTGAAGCCTCCAAAAACAGGGCTGTGTCATCAGCTAACTCAGAGTCAACCAACTCCTCATGACTACGAAGAGGCAACCTCAATCCTGAAATACCAACAGTGGAGCGGAGAAAGATGCTCATGGCCTCTGCAACTATGATATATAATAAAGGGGCTAATGGGCAGCCCTGTCGTACTGAGCGAGAAATACCAACAGTGGAGCGGAGAAAGATGCTCATGGCCTCTGCAACTATGATATATAATAAAGGGGCTAATGGGCAGCCCTGTCGTACTGAGTGAGAAATCTGAAACCGCTCTCCTCTATCACCGCAAGCAAGAACTCTACTGTGGGCATCACGATACATGCATGAAACTCCCTTGATCCATCTCTGAGAGAAGCCCATATGACTAAGAGCACCCTCAAGATAGTCCCAATCCACTCTATCATAGGCCTTCTCAAAATCCAAGAACAGAATGGCCAAGGGCTGATTGCTCGCTTTAGCCCATTCGACGGCCTCCCAAAATGAGAAAATGTTATCAAAGATGCTCCTGCCGTGTAAGAATCCATTCTGGGTATCGTGAATAACATTCTGCAAAATTGGCTGCAATCTGATGCTCACTGCCTTAGCAAGAATCTTATAGGCAGTCCCAAGTAAGGTGATAGGTCTCCACTGGCCAATCAATGTCTTATCCCCGCTCTTAGGAATAAGATAAATAAGCCCCTCAGTGAGAGAAGAAGGCATAGAACCCGTGTCCCACATCTCCTGCAAAGCCGAGGTTATCTCAGCCCCAATCTCAGAGCATGACTGAACTCCTGCATAGAAAAAGGGGCATCCAGAGCAGCACACATCTCCTCGGTGATCAAATGTGGCAATGCATTCCAAACCTTCCTCTGTGTCCTGTGTCTCAGATCAGAATACGGCTCAGCACTAAGAAGGTGGCAGTAGAAATCGGTGGCAATTTGTCTAACCATGAGAGGATCTGAGTGAAGAGTGCCATGTGAATCCTGCAACTGTCTGACACTATCTTTGGCATGAGATGGGCCGTGAGAAGCAAAGAAATGTTTGTTACATCTGCCACCCATCTGTGTCCAAAAGGATTCCTGGGCATGGAAACGATACTTCGCGGGCTGCTCAAGAGAGTGATGAAGTTCTGCTCTAATAGTACATAAAGAATCTGCAACCCATTGAGCATGAGGATGTTTCTCGTGCTCTTTCTGCAAGGCAACCAATCTACGTCTAATAGCCCTTTCTAAGTCCAAGGCCTCTTGCCTCTTAGACAGGGCACATGTGTGATAAAAGTCACTAAGATCACAGAGAGCAGAGGCCAGGCTTTGAGAGGCCTGTAAGAAGTCATGAGATCTCCAAATATCAAGCATACGACGCGATAGTTCTGCATCTGAAAACAAATGATCAGGGATGCGTACATGGGGTGCTGATCCATGGCAATTCGGATCTCTAATACATAAAACCACTAGGCAATGATCCGATTTGGAGGTGCCTGGAGCAATCAAAGTATGTCCACCTCTGTCAAGCACCCAATCATCCACATAAAATCTGTCTAACTGTGCATAGATACATCCTACATCTCTTATTCTGTTAGACCATGAATAAAGAAGAGTGGATGGACTCCTCAAAATATCATCCTCATGCCAACAATCTCTACCATGAATGGAGAGTATAAACCTCTCCCAAGACGCTCTTTCAAGAGGATGCACCAAGCCCTCATGTCCACCTCTTTTATCCGTTGGCATCTCAACCATGTTAAAATCCCCACCAATAATCCAATGGTCGACAAGAGGCATCAATTTGGAGGCCCTGTTGGCTAGCATCTATGTACATATTGATACATATATAGAGAAAACACTGTTACAACAACATATCTCTCTCTTCTCTCTGTTCATCTTTGCATTTTGCACATTTCTTAATAAAGGCAGTTCTTCCAAATGTTACATTGGTATCAGAGCTTGGAAGAAGTCCTAGAGGTGGTGCATATTTGGAAAACGCAGTACAAAGGTGGCTGTTTTTGGTCCAGTCAGGAAAACACGGCCAAGTGGGTCTCAACATCAAGTATCCCGGTGGTGGCAGAATGAGGGCATCCATGGGGTATAGAGCTTCCATGTGGGTATCATGGGGTATGAAGCCCTAGATGTTCAGCTCGACAGCCATGGTACAAGGATGAGGGGAGAAACAAGGGGTTGTAGATTTTCAAGAAGGGATTACACTCTCAGCCCAAGAAAGGTACAGGTCTTCAACTCAAGGAGGGGACAAGAAGGACATGCGCACGTTCCTCAACGCTAAACAGAGCATTAGACATTGGAACAATTTAAGGTCGTGCAGAGGTTTTCAAGACAAGATCCAAGTGGTCAAGAGTGCTTCAAGTTTTGGAAGTTGGATGCCAAGGATGGAGTCCACATGCAGTAAAGGGATGATGACAATCATCCAGAAGGAAGGTGGAATTCCCTTCATAAATCTTAGCAGGAGGGGATGTCACATGCACAACATGTGGACATACTTAATCCCCAGTTTTAGGCTGTGATTAGTCACCTTTTGGTGCAGTAAACAATGAGGATTAATGATAGGTATTTTACCCAAGGTAGTCAGAAGAAGCTGGAGAACATAACGTGGCAGTTAGGCATTTTACGGGTCTTTTGTGTAAGGACCTGGCCGACAACAATTGCATTGGCCGGCTGCAGCATAGGGGTAAAATGGAGCCTATCCCTGATTGGTGGGACAGGCTAGGATCTATGTACATATTGATATATATATATACAGAAAACACTGTTACAACAACATACCTCTCTCTTCTCTGTATTCATCTTTGCCTTTTGCACGGTTCTTAATAAAGGCAGTTCTTCTACATGTTACAGACCATCTCCATAGGACTGAGAAGCGTTGGATGGAATACTACTTTATGCAGATGATATCGTCCTCCTCTCAGACTCAGCCGAAGGGCTTCAGAGACAGTTGGATGCCGTACATGACTTTTGCACTCAGCGGGACCTCTCTGTTAACCTTGGTAAAACCAAGGTAATGGTCTTCAATACCTCTCACCCCATCACATCCAGATTGCGCTTCACATATAGAGGGGATCCTCTGGAGATTGTCTCATCCTATGTCTACCTTGGTGTCACTTTCAGTGGCCCATGCTTTACCATGCTTCCCGCAGCACATGCCAGAGTGACGCGGGGATATGCAGCCTTGAGCTTACTTGAGCGGCAGTGCTTCCAGGCACATTTCCAGGAGCCCAGGACGAAGGGCTAGCTTTTTGACACCCTTGTCACACCAACCTTGATGTATGGAGCAGCTTTTTGGGGGCCAGATTGTTACCTAGTATGTATACCTTGGGATCACTTTTGCTGGACCTAAGTTCTCGATGCGGAACGCGGCCGACGCTAGATTGATGAGGGGATATGCAGCCCTTGGCTTGCTAGAGAGGCAATGCTCATAGATACAGTTTCAGGAGCCGAGGACGAAGCTTTGGCTATTTGATACTCTAGTTACACCTGCACTATTGTATGGTGCCCCCATCTGGGGTCCTAGCTTATTGTAATACGCGGAAGCTCTGGGGGTCTTCTTTCAGCCCTAAACACCACTTAGAACATGCTGATGCAAAACGCAGACATGAAGAGAGAGAGAGATATGTAGGAAATTCAGTATATTCATATAGTACAAAAAGGTACTCCGTCCACAGCCCTAAGCTGCCTTGTAAAAAGGGTGAACATCACCAAAATCTGCCCTACTCTAGGACCCTAAGGATCCACTCCATAAAGGAATGAATGACTAACACAATGAGCAACTTATGCTATTTATAGGGGGAGCTGGCCGACTGCTGTCGGACCAGCCGACTGGTGCTTGGATCCCCAATAAATCCTGGTCGGGCTGCGCCTCTTCATGACCTGAAACGCTTACTGCAGCCACCATTGACTGGTACAACCGACATCTTCTGGGTGCAGCAAACTGTCCCACACTGGCCACTTTAGCACCCTATGCTCCATCTTCTGGTTCTATTGCTCTTTTTCTGGTTGGCCCTTCTGGATTAGCCCTGAGAAGGTACATGAGCATGTCATGCACATGACATCCCCCTCTGCTAAACTTGATGATGGGATTCCAACCTTTTTCTTGGATGACTGTCATCATCGCAATCTTTTCCCGAAGTCCCTCTGTCATCCATCCATCCGTGGCAACCCTTTTCTCTCTGAAAGCCCGGCCTGGTCTCCAAAACCACTCTGTCTCAGATTAAGATCTATGCATCTGTTCCATCTAGTCCACAATCCATTCCTACCCTGACTCTGAACACTGTCTTGGTCTTCATTCCTGAGAAATGAGTCTGGCACTCTCACATCACCCCTTGGAGGATAATCCTCCCTTGGGACCGTTGCCCAAGAACCATGGCTTTATGCAACACCACCAAAACAAACCTCTTGGGAGCTCTTCCCGATTTTGTGTTCCTTGTCTTGGGCTTCGTATTCGTGTACTTTCCTGTACCTTGGACCTGTACACCATCATATGGGACTGAATCAATGTTTAGCTTTGCTGAGCCTGATGCTCTGATACCAATTTAATACGCGGAAGCTCTGGGGGTCTTCTTTCAGCCCTAAACACCACTTAGAACATGCTGATGCAAAACGTAGACATGAAGAGAGAGAAGAGAGAGAGAGAGATATGCAGGAAATTCATTATATTCATATAGTACTCTGTCCACAGCCCTAGGCTGCCTTGTAAAAAGGGTGAACATCACCAAAATCTGCCCTACTCTAGGACCCTAAGGATCCACTCCATAAAGGAATGAATGACTAACACATTGAGCAACTTATGCTATTTATAGGCTCTTGAATCAATGGAGGAGCTGGACCAGCCGACTGGTGCTTGAACCCCCAAAAAATCCTGGTCGGGCTGCGCCTCTTCATGACCTGAAACGCTTGCTCTGCAGCCGCCATTGACTGGTACAGCCGACATCTTCTGGGTGCAGCAAACTGTCCCACACTGGCCACTTTAGCACCCTATGCTCCATCTTTTGGTTCTATTGCTCTTTTTCTGGTTGGCCCTTTTAGGATTAGCCCTGAGAAGGTACATGAGCATGTCATGCACATGACACTTATACCATAGGAGGAGACAGAGGAGAGAGCCGGCCGAGACAGATATAGAGGAGGTATATGATGGGTGGAAGCCGATGGAGAGGCCCCTAGTGGCGATGATCTCACGCATGATTAGGAGTAAACCATCAGTGCCACATGAGATTGTGCGGGCAGAGATGGGGGTTGCACCGATAGTGACAGCGGCTCTATTCCAGACAGTGACATACTGGCATAGGCTATGGGAGCTTCCACCCCCCGGCTAGCCCTGGAGTCCTCGAGACAGTTGACACTTGAGGGAGATACAAAGTGTTAGTATGCACAGGTAGGCACTTGGTTTGGCATGCACGGTATGCAGATGGAGGCAGTCCCCCCCTTCCAGTACAGCATAGAGGCCCCGTCATTTGCTCTCAGCCGCATAGAGCGGAACGGGGTTATCAGGAAGGACATTGTCAGACTGGATACTCAGAGGACATGGAGTTCACCTAGTCGTCCACTGGGGACAAAGATGGCCTTCTACAGAGATCACCTCCTATGCCTAACAGAGGATGGGTTCATCATCCATCCACTCTACATGGACATACACCTATCCTTTGGGGTGAGATGTGCGATTAGCCAGATCCACACCTCGTCCCACCAGTCGAGAGTGGAGACTGCCAGATATGGGCCTAGGGCAGCCGCACCAGAGGATAGGATATGCCAGCTCTGTCACACAGAGCCCGAGATAGAGGACCATTACATATGCCGATGTCCCGTGTACTATGAGATTCGGGGGAGGTTCCACTGCCCCTTCCGAGCTGGGTTCGGACCACTTTCCAAGATCATGGACTTCCCGGATCAGAGATGCCTGGGACTTTTTCTTCTATAGCTCCGTAGACACAGGGAGTCCTTAGTGAGATCCAGATCAGCTGTACTTGCTCGAGGACCAACAGAGAGAGCTCTCACTGACTTCTTCCATACCAGCACTCTGAGGGCCGATCCACCCATCATACCCAGACCACAGGCTAGTGTAGGAGCTCGTCCGAGAGGTGTGACACTCGACAGAGCCACTGAGTTATGCAAAGCTTGACGCCCTAGACCCCATGGCCCTCACCCACGGCCACACCACCACAGGAAGATCCGGGCCATCATCTCCCATCATCGCAGGACCTTCTCCCGCCAGCTCAGTTTTACCACCTTGAGCACCATGTCACAACGGCCCATGAGGGATGTATTAGGGTGATATGAGAACTCTCTGCTCATGTACCTAGATCAGATTTTAAAGTTCTAGATTTTTGTTATCTTTCTTTATTACTATTTTGTACCCAGGATTATGTACCTCATGGATATGATGTAACCTTTTGGTCTCATAGGTCATTTTCTCTCTCTCTGTCTCTCTCTCTCTCTCTCTCTCTCTCTGCTTGTGAGTGCATGGACAGATCCAGTGCATCTGTGCTGCTGGAAAGCTCTAATGCAGTTGTAAGGACAACAATGTGTGTACCTGTACGGGATCAATAATTGGGAGAAACACTGTGTTTGTACGGACAGAAGATAACTGTGCAGGGTTCAGATAGCCAGATGAGCACTTGCAAATCAGGGTATATTCTGATTTGGATTTCTTGACATTTCGAACTTGTTGTAAAGAATGCATTAGTGGCCATCTTTCGTCTACAGGGCTTAAGCATTAGATTGGGCCTTTTGTTTCTATTCTAGCCCCAGCCTACTATTTCCATGGCCATTTGATGGAAGGCAATAATGCATACGACACATGAAGGTTTGGTGCAGATGAGACAACAAAGTTTCAGAAAGAAAGAAAGAAAGAAAGAAAGATTTTATTAACGTCTTCCAAAAGACCGAATTCGGCCTATGAGACGAATCAGTGTACCTCTATGGGGTATCCTCTGTCATCCCAACAAAATGAAAAAGTACTGAACTAAAAAACTGAATCTGGATGTGCAATAAGTACAATGAGTTGGGGAGGGGATGGAGCTCTACTACTAGGAGAATGCAAAGCTATATGCATGGAGTATACAATCATGATATGCAACCTAGCGAGCTCCATCTTGTACCACAGTGGGGGTATAAAATGGTATACATCAATGAAGGGGGTGTCCACAGCTCCCTGAAGAACATGCTTGGGTCTGCTCTGAAGTGAGCCAGTCGCTCCGCACCCTCTTTGTGAAACTGAGCTTTGATCTCTGTCATCTCTCTCTGGTATAGGCGTGGTGTCCGAAAGCCAGGTGTCCTCTATCTCCTGCGGACTCTGAGTGTCTCTGCTCTCTGGAGAGTAATTCCCTGCCGTGTAGGGGCTGGGAATGGGATGGATCTCTGAAAAAATGTAGTAATCTGTGTCTGTCGTCCCCCCTATGGAGCTGTTTGAGCCTGTAATGATGTCTCTCTATGACGCTGTATGTCTAGAATGAATCTCCCCAGTATGCGCTGGTCTGCTGCCTCAAAGATATGGCGTAGGGAATGTGGCTCTCTTAATAAAATGGGATATCTCTCTCTGATGGCTGTATATGCTCTGCATCTGCATACATAATGCTCCTCACTCTCCACCTTCTCTCTGCACAATCTGCATACCCTCTCCTCTTGGGGGATCCGTGCTGCTCTGTCAATCTCGATCTCCAATCGATGTGATGAAACTCTAAGTTGACCAATAGCCACTCGGGAGCCGTGTGGTAAAAAGCCCTCCATGTATCTAGGCCTCTCTATAAATCCATCATCAGTGATACTCATGAAGTGATCTCTGTGGTATAGCATCTTAGGTGGAAGAGGCTGTGTAGGCGATATCCATGTCTCTCGTGTATAGAGCTGCCATAGGTCCTGTCTCAATACTCTGTTCCTCTCGCTATGAGAGAGATGGATATGTGGTGCATCCCTGTCATATTGGAATGGTGGTAGATGATCCATGTCTAGGCCATGCTGTGAGAACCAATGTGTACTTGTGCATACCATGATCCCCTGTCTCCTGCCTCAGCTAGCTGTCTAGATGCCTCAAAAGCTCTGTATGACAATTTGTCCTGTGGCATCTCTCTGAATCTGTCTAGCAGGCATATAGTCTGGAATATGGCCTCTACCATCATAGGAGGCGCAGCAAACACTGCTCGGATAATGTCATGAGGTACTGACGGTTTGCTGCGTATCATGCGTGGGTGCCATCATGAGGGCCTGTGGTCTCTCTATCTGTGTCCACCAACGGGTAGCAAGGCCTGGCGCCCATACCGCTGCTCTATACATCAGTGCCGGTGTGACTAATGTGTCAAATAGCCACCCCTTCGTTCGGGGCTCCTGAAAACGCGCCTGGTGGCACTGTCTCTCTAGCATAGCCAATGCTGCATATTCCCGTGTCAATCTAGCTCTGGCTGCTGAACCCATGGTGAAGCGTGTGGCTGCTGCAGAGAAGGTAACCCCTAGGTTCACGTATGATGTCACCACCTCCACCTGGCGTCCTGCGAGAGTGTATGTCAGCTGACTCCTGCCCTGTCTCGATGTATGAAAGACCATAACCTTGGTTTTCCCAAGGTTCACAGTAAGACCCCTCTGTGTGCAGAAATCATCAAGTGCATGTAGATGCTGCTGTAGACCTCTTGGAGACTTAGACACTAATACAATATCATCAGCATAAAGCATAATATGTACTGAGGTACCTGCTAAATCAACTCCATCTCCGCCTCCTTGTGTAATGAAGTCAGCCACCTCATCAATGTATAACCCAAATAGCGTGGGGGAAAGTGGGCATCCTTGCTTCAGACCAATGGTGCTAGCAATAGTCTCGAACATACCTCCTGGACATCTGACTCGCCCAAAAACCTGCTCATATAATGCATAGATGCCCCATGTCATATCTGCTTGTATGCCAAGAGACTGCAGGCGCTGAAAGAGCCTCTCTCGTGGTACTGTGTCAAATGCCTTGCGGCAATCCACAAAGCAGCAATAGAACTTTCTCTTCCTCACTCTGGCCTGATCAATCATACATCTCAAAGTGAATACATGGTCAGTGGTAGAGAAAGCTCTCTTGAAGCCTGCCTGCCCTGATGAGCGTAAACCTGCTCGCTCAGCATATAAGCTAAGCTCTTGCTCCAACAGTGCACCATAGAGTTTGGCCAACACGTGGCCAACCATAACCGTCCTGTAGTTGCTCGGATCGAGCATATCCCTTGTTTTGTGAATCGGCACAATGGTGTGCATCGTCCACTCTGTAGGCAAACCCTCTGCTAGTGCCTTGTTAAACAGGTGTGCAAGAAAAGGAGCCAAAGAATCTACTGCATATATGAGATGCTCACCCTGCAGGCCCATATGGTCGGCGACCCGTCCATGCTGTAGGCGGCGGATAGCTTCCTTTGCCATCGAGTGGGTAGAGAAGCTAGCTATGGTAGGTCGAGGCTCCTGTGGTGGCTGCTGTGGGGCGTAGTATAGGCCCTCTGCATATGTGTGCCATGTTTGTGGGTCTGCAATAGGTGTCGGTGTCCGGGGCTCTCTGAAGTGCCGCCATGAGATAGGGCTATCTCTACTCATGAAGAAATGAAAGATCTCTAGCTCCTGTATCTTTGCGAAGGCCCGCCTTTTGCGGCGAGTAAGTCTCCTCATCTCTCTCCTCGACTCCTGCTCTGTGATGGCTCCCAAGGCTCTCTGTATGCGGAGCCGTGAGTATAGGGCTCTGCACTCGTCATCATACCATCTGTTTTGGGGCATAGTCCCAGATCTCGTAGGCTTTCATGAGTGGACATGATGTGGGAAGCTCTGTAATGTAGCTGTGTGTAGGAGTGATGCCAGCTGGGCTGTAATGGTATCCATAGGTGCGAGGGGATCCATGAGTAGGAGCCCATCCTCTACTTTGCCAGTGTATATGTCTGCCATGTCATGTGTGAAGTAGATGGTAGTGTGGCGTCGGTATGTGGGGGGCTGGTGATACTGGTGATCCGGCTAGTGAAAATGCCAAGTATGTATGATCTGCCCCAATAGGACGAGGTGGAATGGAGGATGAGGTGACAAGCTATGATGCCTCCAAAGACCCCATAATGTAGTCTACCACCGTGCCTCCGGTCCGTGTATGACCCCCATGTGGGAAGCATGTCAGCCCTCCTGATCCCGGCCACTGTAGCATCCCGTTATAAATAAAGAGACGATGCCTGACTCCCAACTCTAGTAAGTGGTCCCTATAATGTCCTCTGTCTGGTGCAGTGTCCTTTGATGCCCGACTAGCCCCTATCTCCTCTGGATCCACAGGGTGGAGGATCTCCATGTCATCATAGTCATACACTTCACACTGTCTGCTCTGTGTGTGGGCATTGAAGTCGCCTGTAAGAAATACTTCCCCTAGTGTAGAATAATGCATAATCTCCTTTGACAGACAAGTGTATGGCGAGGCTCCTGTCTCCTCCTCCCGTGGCATGTCCTCTGTAATGACATAGGAGGATCGTGATGGAGGAAAGTAACATAGGGCTATGTATATAACCCTGTCCTGTGAGAGCTGTAAACTGATCCACATGTATCTGGCCTCTGGATCCTATGCTACCACTCTCAGTCTCCCCTGTAGCTCCCGTCTGAATAGAACTGCTACTCCCCTCGACTCTCTCGAGGTACCCTGGCGTGTGGTCCTCCTGTATGCTGACTCCCACTGGAATCCCTCTACTCGAGGTAGCCCTTTGATGTGTCTCTGTCAGAAGTATGATGTCTCTCCCCACCATAACATGCTCTAGTCCTCCACGCTGCACCCATAGTGAACCATTACAGTTCCATACTGCCATGTGTATCTCTGTCAGTGGCCTGGTATGTGTCCCATAGGCCCCAAACCGCTAATCCATGGGCCGGCCATCAATGATGACCCGACCATCTCGATAGAAGGCCTTCTTGCCTTCTCTCCTCGCGTGTAAGACTCGTGGCATGCAAGCTCTTCTATGTTCAAGCTGCATCCTCGTGAGATCATCATCCAAGAAAATAGGAGCTCCCTCTAAACCTCGTAGTATGACCCTCTTCCTCATGAAGGTGACCCTCTTCGTCTCTCCTGCAAACTGTAGGATGAGGGTTCGCTTGCGTGTTGAGTCTTTCCCGGCTCTCCATGCTTTGGTGAAGGGGAGAGGGTCCTCTTCCCTGTAGCCTAGCTTCATGCATAGAAGCTGTCCATCTTTCTCGGGAGTGGAGTTGGGTGTCTCGGCTATACCTGTGACTCGAATGTTGAGGCGGCGGGCATGCCTCATCTTCTCCTCCTCAATGGTGGTGTGAATGATTTGATGTTCTTCCCTTTGAGTCTCCTCCCTCACTTCTTTGCGGATGTTCTTCTTCACCACCTCAACCCATCCTGACTGCTTGGCTTCGAGTTTTCCCTCCATGTCCTTTGTGATCTCCTTGGAGATCTCTTCTTTGATGGCCATGAGAGTGTTCTCATTGATCTCCCCTTCTTCCTTCTCGGTGTTCTTGACGGATACCAGTTCCACTTTCAATGCGAGTACTCACCTCCACCTTGAGTGCCGTGTTCTCTTGTTCAAGGTCCGTGACCCGTGCTTCGAGGGCCATGATGTGCCGGTGTAGTTTGTTCTCCACCTCATTGAGGTTGGAATCAGATGCCTTCTTGTTCTCCTTGATTAGTGCCTTCATTGCCGTCTCAAGGGCCTCGAGTTTCTCTTGGAGACTCGGGGCCATTCCTCCAGATTACTTTGCAGTCCTTCCCACAGGTAGGGAGGAGAAATGAAATGAAATGATATATTAATGTCTTCAAAGGGCCAAAATGACCTATGAGACCAAAAAGGTTACAACAATTGGTGGATCTGAGAGAGAGAGAGAGAGAGAGAGAGAGAGAGAGAGAGAGAGAGAGTTATGTTGCTGCCTTGGGGGCCTGAGCAAGGGTGGGTCCGAAAAGGGCGCGGAAGGGGGGGCACTGAGCCTAGCGGAGAGGGAGGTGGGCCAGCATAGCGAGGCGGCGGCGAACAATGAAGCGAATCAGTGAGAGAGAGGCCTGACGAAGGGCGAAGAGACTAGCGGGCAGGGTGCACAGCAGAGCAGCGGCGGGTGGCTGCCTTGGGGGCCTGACGAAGGGCGAAGAGAGAGAGAGAGGGCAGGGGGGCTGGCGGGAGAGAGGGCAGGAGGGGGGGTTGGCGCAGAGGGGGCTGGTGCAGAAGGGGTTGCTGGCGGGAGGGGGGGCAGAGTGGGCTGGAGAGAGAGAGAGAGAGAGAGAGAGAGAGAGTTAAGGAACATGTCATTCACTTAATGTAGGCTCTCAACTATCTTTACTCTGGCTAACGAAGCTTTTTAATCAAATTGGCGCATCATCACTGCTTACAAGAGGATGAGGCAGTTAATAGGGAGTGGCTTTGGATTGAGATACTGAAATGGGTGTGAAACAACCATCTCTTTAGGGTAGATAAGGATGGGTAGCCTCCAGCCAGTCTAGTTTGAAGCTACTAAATTTTGGTGGACAACTTTGCTTTTGGGTTGTACGAAGTATGGAGGTAATACATTTCTTCAGCTGGTGTGCTTTCAAACATACAAGTGCTGAATGGATATATCGAATGTTTTTGCTTTGAAATTTTTATATCCATTCAATAGTGCCAACGAGATCGTGTAACCCGATTTTTGTTCTGTGCAGTTGTGCCTTATGCTGTGTGTAATTGCAGCCCTACCAAAAGAGCATGGTGGACTTGATGGCAACGTGATGTACTTTGATACTGAACGCAAGTTCCACTCTGGAAGGTTGCTGCCCGTTTAAAGGCTGCATACAAGACTGGAAAAAGTTCCTGTGAGATTAGGAGAATGCCTTTTTGTTGTTTAGCATTGCTGGTATCAAATTAACTTTTTCTTTTCCAAATTTCAGGATGGCAGAAATTGGTCGTTCTAGATATCCCCACATCTTTAACAATAACAACACATTGAGGAAGGTACTCAATAATTTGCTGTGTAGCATGGAAAAATATAATGCACTTATGCTTTATGAACTTCGTGAGGAAATGAAGCTTCTCTTGTCAGAATTCTTTGTGTATTTGATAGAAATAAACTACTTAGTTTGTTTGCTTTAGTGTCTTTTTTTTTTTTTCCCCAGGAAAGAGGCTTCTATTAAGTATGAAAAAAGGCATACAACAATCACGACTATGAGCTGGAATAGAATAGAATCACCCCAATATATAAGGTGATCTCAAACACTGAGGAGCATCATGGTGCCATGAAAGACCTGTGGTACTAGAAGAAAAGAAACTGGCATGGTTCCACTCCCGCATAAATACAACGCGTTGTGCACGGAACGAGAGGACCTTTGAATATGAGCCCAAGTAGCCATGAGAGTATGGATGATATCACCCCATATAGTGCTAATGCATTGAGACTCAAAAATCTTGACACACTCAATAGCCTCCCTGCATCTAGCTCTCTGGATTTGTCATGTTGTAATACTGGCAACAATCTCCCAACTGGTGTCAATCCTCTGTCTGTGGGGTGTATAATGTGAGTGAGGGACATCCTGCAACAAACCATGCTGGGCAATGCCTCTATGAATGAAAATAGCAATGTCTGTATCACTGCCCTCGTAGAAAAGCTGCGGGCCAGATTCGGAAAGCCAAGCAACTGTCCCCCAAGTAACATACATGGCACATCCACTCAATTTGGCCATAAGTTGGGCTATAGAACCCCAAATACGTTGTGCAGTGCTGCATCCCCATAAACAATGTACAGTAGTCTGAGAATTTGCTGCACATCTCGGGCAGGTAGGTGCTACACTGAAAACCGGTCTCCATTGATTGGTGGGGAGACCACCATGTAAAGAAATGAGAGATTTGGCTCTTTTTGTATGAATGCCAAAGCCTATGCCAATATGCGCTGTAGCAGTGGAGTGATGTTAAACTCTCCCAATGTGGCTTGAGAGTAGGGATCCTATGCATCTGTTGAGTGATGAGAAGTCTGGCATTGCGGACCGTGAAACTGAAAAAGGGAAGGCTTTTCAATGGATTGGAAGCATCAATCCACTCCCACTCACTTGGATCCCAATGAAGATATCTGATAGGACTGCCACCATATAGCCACAAACACCAAGAGCCATGAGTCACTATCTGAGGAGGAGGATCAATGAACCAATGCTTCCCTGAACGACCAACAATCCTCACTGGACTGAGTCTGGTGTCTGTGATGATCCCCACCATGCTACATCTCCTCAATCTCCATGGAGACACGATAGAATAGATGATTTAATTTGTAGCCTCCTGGCTCGGGATAGCAATGACTTACAAGGGTACACCTATCCTAGAAAAAACTCCTAGACATCTCAGATGATAATCTCCATGAAAGATCCCAAAGAGCCACTCATGCGGTATAGTTGCATCAATCTGAGGAGGAGGATCAATGAACCAATGCTTCCCTGAACGACCAACAATCCTCACTGGACTGAGTCTGGTGTCTGTGATGATCCCCACCATGCTACATCTCCTCAATCTCCATGGAGACACGATAGAATAGATGATTTAATCTGTAGCCTCCTGGCTCGGGATAGCAATGACTTACAAGGGTACACCTATCCTAGAAAAAACTCCTAGACATCTCAGATGATAATCTCCATGAAAGATCCCAAAGAGCCACTCATGCGGTATAGTTGCATCAATCTGATCAATATGTATGCGAGAGCTCCTAAGTTGCTGAATGGATGCAGCTCTCCGATCCACCGCAAGACTCTTGAAGGTCTTCCAAGCAAGAACTCTATATGCACATCTCTCCCATCCTGACCACTGCATGTAATGAGATGCACCAACCGGCCTCATCCCTAATGAACTTGTTCCACATAATAGGTTTTCGATTAGCCTTATCCAAAGACCTAGGGAGCCTCTGTTGCAAGAAGGGTCTCATGCTCTAACAATGGCTATATTAAGAGGGGAAGATGGTGCCTTGATATGTGCCTTTGTGAACAAAAACTGTGTGCTGGGCAGCCAATCTCTCCTAGCACAGGGCGTACATCCAGAAATTTGAGATAAGAAAAAATGCTTCCAAGGCTCAGTGCGTGGTAGGAGACCTCTAACCACTAGTTTGCAAAGCAACGCCTTGCACTGAACATCCAGATCAATAATATTCAGCCCCCCCTCTCGTCTGGGTGGAATAACTGTGAGCCAAGCTACCTTGGCACGTGTGTCTGTGGTGCCATCCAAACCCGACCAAAGAAAATTGCGGATCAACCTCCGCAATTGACCAATGCACGCACGAGGGAAGCACTGACAAGAGGCAATAAACCAAGCCGAGGCAAGCAATACCTGATTAGCCACCGATGCTCTGGAGGTTAGATCCAATCTCCTGGAACTCCAATGAAGAAGATTCTTCTGAATACTCATAAGTATCGGAGCAACTGCTGTGCAGGAGAAATATCAACCCCATCTTGACATCCTAAGTATCTAGTAGTGCATCCTCTGCTGATCCAAGTAAAACCAAGCTCTGCACCCCAAGCAACTCTCGGCGAGTCACTAATCCAAAAACCAAGAGATTTGTGCCAATTAATTAGGGCCCTTGCAAAACAAAACTCTTCCAGTGCCACCCAGAAGGAACATAAACATATGTGTGAGGCCTCCAAGAACATTGCTGTGTCATTAGCTAACTTAGAGTCAACCAGCTCCTCCTGACTACGAAGAGGCAACCTCAATCCAGAAATACCAGCAGTGGAGTGGAGGAAGATGCTCATGGCCTCTATGACCATCATATATAATCATGGGGCTAAAGGGCATCCCTACTGTACTGAGCGAGAGATCTGAAACCGCTCTCCTCTATCACCACAAGCGAGCACACTACTGTGGGCATCATGATACATGCATGAAACTCCCCGAGTCCCTTGATCCATCTCTGAGAGAAACCCGTATGGCTAAGAGTACCCTCACGGAAGTCCCAATCCACTTTATCATAAGCCTTCTCAAAATCCAAAAGCAGAATGCTTAAAGATTGATTACTCGCTTTGGCCCATTCCAGGGCCTCCCAAAACAAGAAAATGTTATCAAAGATGCTCCTTCCGTGTAAGAATCCATTTTGAGTATCATGAATGGCATCCTGCAAAATTGGCTGCAGTATAATGCTCACTGCCTTAGCAAGTATCTTATATGCAGTCCCAAGTAAGGTGATAGGTCTCCACTGTCCATCAAGGTCTTATCCCCACTCTTAAGGATTAAGGAAGATAAGCCCCTCAGTGAGAGAAGAAGGCATAGAACCTGTGTCCCATGTCTCTTGGAGAGCCGATGTGATCTCTGTTCCGATCTCATCCCAAAAAGTAATGAAAAAAACAGGGGAGAGACCATCGTCCCCCGGACACTTACCATGAGGTTATGCATGAAGAGCATGACTGAACTCTTGATAGAAAAAGGGGCATCCAAAACGGCACACATCTCCTCAGTATTCAAATGTGGCAATGCATTCCAAACCTTTGTCTGTGCCCTGTGTCTCAAACCAGAATGAGGCTCAATGCTAAGAAAGCTGGCGATAGAAATCAGTGGCAATCTGTCTAACCATAAGAGGATCTGTTTGCTTCAGATTTTAAATGAGTATGCCCCTCTTTTCCTAAAAGCAACTGCCTAACCTGGCCAGTATCATATTCCACAGGAGTGTGCTCAAAGGGATAGAAGTGGAGCTCCCCTCCACCCCTTATGTGCAATTGAAACATCCCCCCTCCCCAAAAATAAAGAAAAGAAAAGAAAAAGGAACCTAAGTGCACCTCTCCCTTGCTTCACACCTGCACATCATTGCCCAGCCCTTGCCGCTGCCTGTTTTCCAGCACTTAGGGTGCTCACTGCTCCCCCTCTCACCTGCATGGACCTCTCCCTTGCCGGTCTCTACCACCCCTCCCCCTCCCTCCCTCTTTGCTCTTGTGCATCCCTCACTGCCTCTCAGCTGCTGCCCAGCTCTCTGCTTGCACGCTGCCTCGTTTCTCTCCTCTGTCCTGTTTCGCCTCTCTTCAGCTCCTGACCGCCTCCTGTTTTTTTCTGCCCCTTGGTGTGGTCCTTCTCTGCTTCCCTTTGCTTTCCCTTAGTTCTGTGTCCCTTCCCTCCCGTTTGCTTTTGTGCTGTGTTCTACACTCTCCCATCCTAGTACACTTTGCTCACCGCGCTGCTCACCCTTGTGTACGGCCTTTTAAAGGTAGTTAGTGCTCTTCATTCGGTGATTGGCTCTTTTTAGGTGTTGGCGCTCTTCATTTGGCCATTAGACATTACTACCAACACACTCATCTCCCCCCCACACCCCAACCAACTTCCCCGCCCCCCCACCCCCTCTTTTCTTCCTCCTTTCCCCCTAAAGACAAAAACTGTCCCCTTCCTGGGGAGGAGTCCATGACAGTTGCTTCACCATCCTCGAACCAGGCCACCCTCTATCGAAAGCCCCCTTCTCTTTGTCTCATTTTGTCTCTCTTCAGCTTTTGACCACCTTGTTCTTTTTTCTGCCCCTTCTTATCTTTCCCTGCTTCCCCTTTCCCACAGCCCCATGATCCCCTTCTTTCCTTCGTGTTGTGTTCCTTCCCTTCCTAGCACACTTTGCTTGTTGCTCCATGCATCTCGGTATGGCTTTTCAAGATCAATTACCATGATCTTCATATCCATTAACCTCAATATGACTAGCTTGAAGTCTGTCATGTATTGCCAAATATGTTCAAGTCAAGAGATTACGTTAGCCTTGCCTAAGCATGTGTTTTTGGGTATTGCCCTCGAGCCGTGGGTGCTTTTGGTTACATGCAGTGGCGAGGCTTGGAGAGAGGCACACCGGTAGTTGATCTTGGAAGATTCCTATAGATCAAAGAGAGGCCTCCACTAAGCATCTCAGAGAAAATCACAGGAGGATTGAGCAGATTGACGCAACTATCCCTCGTAAGTGCTTACTGGCACATTCCATTATGAGTATCACCCAGATGGCTGGGTGCTTTCTTGATGACAGTTGTACCGCTACAGGTACTAGCCATGCTGGATTAGGATCAGGAGGGAGACTGTGTACAGTGTATTCTACACTATCCTGGAAAGATGGAGAATCAAGATTGATGAGATGCATTACTTAGGAGTTTATTCGAGACACTGTCATATGCTACAGGTACTAGCCATGCCGGACCAGGATCAAGAGGGAGACTGTGTATTCTACACTATCTTGGAAGGATGGAGAATCGAGATTGATCATATGCATTATTTAGGAGTTTGTTCCAGACATTGTCATCCTGTGAGAGTTTGGGTCGCTCAGGGAAGCATTGATCTATTGACCCCCTCCCTGGTCTATGACTCAAGGATCTTGGCGCTTTTGTCTGAATGGTGTTTGCCCCATCAAATTTCTTCATTGGAATCTTGGTGAGTGGGAGTGGATTGATGCAGCCAACCCTTTTAAGAGTTTGCCTTCTTGAGTAGATTCAGAGGATTCCTACCCTTGTAGAGGGGTCACTTCCTTGATTTTTGAGTTGCAAATGGGTTTGAAGACTAGGGATCAGAGAGGATGTGTGTGAGTTATTCCATATGCACATGGGTGTGAAGGTGTCCTTAAACTTGTATAAAAACCCCCTTTCGCAATGAAAGAACATCGCATCATCTTGGTTTCGTTCAATCGGTTCTTGGGTCTCTCAATTGTGCATTTGTTTAATTCATTTTATACACTTCTTTAATTGTTGGGCATCAAGGTTTGCTACACATGTAGCAATTTCTGGCATTACATATGTTGCTGCCCAGTATAATATGAGATCCACGGGAAGTTTCACTGTCTGTTCCATGAGGGATTTGGCCCACTTTCTAGGATCATTGACTTCTTGGACGAGCGCTGCCTAGGGCTCTTCCTGCTCAAGCTTCGCAGACACAGGGACACTTGCTTGAGAGAGCTTTGGCCCCAGCAACCACAACCCCTCCCTCTCCAGCCAACCATCACCAGTTTCTTCCGGACCCAGGAGGAAGAGGAGGACACCCATACAGTGGATATCCCGTGGACCCACCTGAGGCTGCTGCTGCAGACCCACCATGCCGGAGAGGAGTTACGTCGGATTGGGCCTCTGCATTCTAGCATGCCCGACGTGTAGACCGCATAGTGAGCTTCTGCATAGGGCAAGTGTTAGAGAGATATATGGAAGAGAGAGAAAATGGCATGATCAAGTGATGTGGTGGATTGTTATAATTGAAGTGATGTTACTCACCAAGCACAATGCTTTTTGTAGGCTTGAGAGCATATAGGGCGAAGCATACACAGTGGTTTTGGCATGACAGGGATTGTGTGGGTACTGTTCAGAGAGCAGAGAGGAGGTTTAGACTGCCAAGACGCACTGTTGTGGCTTCCCAGGAGACCACCCAAGTGTGGGGCTTTGATCCTCAAAATCTGGGCATACCCCTGTGTGAGGGGGACGCCTCTCTTCGTGGCTGAAGATCTGAAATTGAGCGTAAAGATGGTGCTCCTGGATGAAGAGAATCAATGGGTCCACCAACTTCTGCTCTCTGTGAAGCACCTCTCTAAGGACACCACGCCTCTAAAAGCACTGTGGAGCCCCCAAACCCTGAATGTTCCATGGGACAATCCGCATAACTAAGGTCTGTGGGAGGCGGAACTGTCAGAACTACCCTCCACTCGAAGTCTTGGGTGTGGGTTTTGATGGAGAGTAGTCATAGTCGGAAGCCGTGCCACATGGGCACGAATCTTGCCCTCCATATGGAGCCACTCCATCCGAGCTCTGGAGTATGCATACTCTATGCTCCATTTGTCGCAATGCAGGTATCTGTAGGAGGGGGGGAAGGGGTACTGCCACATCTCTCAAGCTCATCCTGCCACTGCACCATCCCTCCCGCCACCCCTGCAGTCACGCCTTCTTCCATTGTTGGTGGCGCGGCATCATCCAGTCGCCCACTATCTTCGCCTGCAGTGGTCTCCACCCTCTCCACCTCACCTCTTTCCTTGCTAGCAGCAGGTTCTATCCACTTCACAACTTTGCCACCTGGCCTTAACACCCTGACCACTTCCCCATCACTGCAAGCGGGCAACAGGTCGTCATCCAGATTCCCTCTAGACACTCCTACTACTATGGTGATCACCTCCATCCCTGCAGTTTCATCTACCATCACATTTGGAGAGCCCTCTATACCGACACCTATCTTGGGTTCTCCACATGAGGTGACCTTCCACATAGATCGGGATGACAGCACTGAGCGCATCGAGTTTCCAGACTCTCTATTTGCCTGTAGTGCTTGAGACATTTCTGTGGGTGATCTCCCTTGTTTGCAGTTTCCTGGACCCTCCAGAACAGCTGTCATTGCCTCATCATTGTTGAGCTCGCCCCATAGTCTGGGGATTGGATAACCTCTTGCTGATCTCCAAATCTACTCCACCTACCTCATGGACTACATATTTGAGCTCTCTATTGATCTCTGAATCTACTCCACCTACCTCACCGGCTACATATTTGAGCTCTCTTGTGATCGCCGTTGCCAGAGGGATCGCACTCGGCAGGCCAAGGACACCATTCGAGCTCTTCAGACTGAGGTATCCACTCTGGAGCAGAGCCTACAGGAAGAAAATTCAGAGCTCACTTACCTCTGCACCTCATCTTCTCATAGTACATAGGAGGTGCTTGAGATACGTAATCAGGTGGCATAGCAGACCACCGAGCTCGTCTCTTTACAAGCCCAAGGAGTGGACCTGGGTACGCTTCAACAGTCTCTCCATCCTCTCCAATCACTCCTCACTGGATCCCAAGCCTCTTCATCCATACGGGTACCCAGCACGACATCAGCCAGCACTCGGAGCTTTCGCCCAACATGAAGAGGACCTTTAGTTTTTTATTATCATTGTATATACTGTCTTTCACTGTTTTTATCATTGTACTTATCATCCTTCATGATATATTGTATCGACAGTATAGTGCATCTTTTCATTCTATAACAATTTATCAGTTCTGACTTCCTCATCGCGGTTGACAATCCAAAAATGGGAGCGCACCACCAACAGATACATGAGAGGTGCATGCACCAGCATTGAAGTCACGGTACTGGCACTCTGATGGGAATCTACCAGAGATAGAGGATGCAAGATCCCACCGATTCTACCGACTCCGCCACCTCATAGGAATCCTCAACTCATCCTTGAGGACATCCTTTCTCCTATCCTTGAGGACATCCTTCATCCTACATCCTTCATCCTACATCCTTCATCCTACATCCTTTATCCTTAACCTTCCCATTTGGTCTTGTTCGTCGAGTTCATCGCCGCCCATGTTTCGTCCTACTCATTGTGACCACTGCTGGGTGTGCACGGTACAGTGAAGGGCATGTAACAGTGTCTTGGAGTAATACAAGTGTTGTTTACAATATTCTTGTCATTGTGTTGCGCTCATATTCTAACCTGTATATTCATGTGTGCACTGTGCTGTGACATTGAGGACTTTGAACATACCCATCTATTCATGTGTGCACTGTGCCGTGAGCACTGAGGATGGCAAATAGATGAGATGGGAGGCTATAAGCTAATACAGGTGCAGTAGACAATAAAGAAGATATTTAGTGAGTGGATAGGCTGGAGTGTGACTAGGTAAATAGCTTGTTTGAACTGTGTTTGGTCCATGGGGGCCTCCGCAGTCATGTGTAGCATGTGCAAATTGGCTTGATGAGACCGTTTCATGTGCATTGGCCAATTATGCTAGTCACACAAGGCTATGGTTTTTGTAGCTTGTGAGACCATCCGGAACCATTTGGGTGTTTGTTCGTGCATCACTACCCAATGACAGGGTTTCCAAGAGAATAATCTACCAAATCGATGTGTGGAATGTTATATTACAATAAGAGGGTGGAGCATTGACATTCAACAAAAAACTTACTTTTTGATTAGGCAGCTGGGTGTGTGCTCAGAGTTGGGAACATTCTCAACATTTCATGGGCTGAATGTGTTTGTACTCATCAAGACAAAGTGAGACTTGCATGTTCACTAGACACAACAAACAAAGTAAATGATATAGGTTTTATGAGATGAAAATCGAGTAAGTGGTGATTAGCAAAGATGTTGAGAGTCAAACATGGATAAATCCTGCTGAGGTTATATAACTGCTGAGTTGTACTTTAGGCTCCTGCAAGTGAAGACTGTATTTTTTTCTAGTTCATCATTGAACGCACTATGTTTCCAACCAGGAGGTAAGGCCAATCCTTGTTTTTTTTTAAATTCTACAGCTGTATCTTTTCTCTGTGACTGCTAATGCAAGTGTTGAGTTTCTTGAATCTCTCCTCTCTTTTTCTCGTGCTTGTAATGGATGATGTGTGGTAATCTATGTGCTTGGATGTACAAGTTCAGGAAAGTTTTGAGGTATGATTGTGACATTGATATTCTCTTTTTCCCTCTGTTCAGCTGGCCACACGTGTGCTGGTGTATCATCCCCATTCATTGGAAGAGTTCGTGTCAAGGTGGATCAAGAAACTTTGTGATACGGTTGTGAGAAAGCTGAACTGACTGATGAAGTGAATTATATGCTACATCTTGTGCTTTGGAAGATTACCACAGATTTTGTTTATGGCTTTGATACTTTTTAGTTTGCATTAAACATGCATCCAGTTTACAAGGGTTAGAGGAAGTGCTTATTGAAAACCAAGTCAAATTGCTGATCATTGATAGCATTGCGGCGCTTATGCAGAGGCATGTTCCATGTCTCCCTTTCTTGGTTGTTTGCTAATTGTAGTGTATTTTGGTTATTTTAACTTTATTAATTTCTGTGTGATTCGACAGTGAGTATGCACAAGAAGGGCTATCTCAAAAGCAGAACTTACTGGGACATCAGGCAGCGACATTAAAGTAAGTGGCGTCAACGATGCAATCAGGCTGCTAAAGCAGTCTTCATTACTTTATTGCCTCTCCGAATGCTGTTATGCATGATGAATCTTGATGGGGTTACACTTTCAAAAAAGAGGGCTCTATAGCTTAACTTCCCTGGGAAAATTACCGTGCAATTAATGGTGTCTTGTTCAACCTACATAAATATCTTCCAAGCCTCTGCATGGTTGTAGTTTTAATATTCTCCCCTAGGTGGGGTTACGGCTAGTTTACTAGCTATACTCACTTGGCCTGCTTCTTGCAAACATATATTTGTAGCTTAACTTTCAATTTTGGGTGAAGTCTTTCTTACTGGGTATCCATGCGCAAGTGTTCCCAAGTGCTCAAATCCTCAAGATCCACAATTTAGAATATTGCTCTCAAAAAGTGACTATCAAAACAGTTCAATAAGGATGTGAGAAAGTCTGTGCTATAAATTAATGCTTTACCTTCATCATCTTGTGCCCCAGTTCCGGCTTACTCATGTTTGTAAGCCCTTTCCGATTACTGCACCTGAGGCATGGCATACTTATGCTAGAGAGCTATATGATGCACCAGGACAGCCCCCCACCCCCCCTCCACTCGGAGCTAGACCGCCTAGCAGCACCTTTTTTACTATGCGGATTGTGCTAGATGCGATAGACAGGTTACAGAATGGAAAGACACAGGATCATGATGGGCTAGTTGGAGAGCACTTCTCATATGCACGAGACACTTTGGCTCCGCTCATCGTACATGTGTTTAATCGTGCCATTTGTGAGGGTTTCCCGACAAGCTGGACAGAGCATATCATTGTACCACTCTTTAAGAGTGGGGACCCCATGGTACCAGGCAACTACAGGACGATAATGATTGGTCATTACTTGGCCAAATTATATGGCTCTATATTGGAGTCGGAGCTGAGCCGATGGGGCCATGGGCAGAGAGACATGGTCATCGAGCACATGGACAGGCTGGCTTCAGGAGAGGATTTACTACCTTGGATCACATACTGACACTTCGGGCACTTATTGAAGAGAGCAGGGCACAGAAGAGAAGGATATACTGCTGCTTTGTGGACTTCCGCAAAGCCTTCGATACCGTACCACGTGCCAGGCTTATGCACAGATTGCATGACATTGAGGTACCCGAGGATATGCAGTGGGGGATATCTGCTTTGTATGAGTCTGTGGGGACAGACAGAGTCCGAGCTCTAGGCGGACTATCTGATAGGGTGACCAGCACGATAGGGGTGATGCAGGGATGCCCGCTATCGCCCACCCCCTTTGGACTGTACATTGATGCGGTCTTTGATTATGTAGACAGATTGGGAGGCCCATGGGCATGCTTGGCAGGGGTGTTGATACCCATCTTGTTATACGGTGATGATATTGTTCTAATCTTAGACTCTCCGGAAGGATTACAGAGACACCTGGATGCATTACAGGCTTTCTGTGTGGATAGAGATCTGACAGTGAACCTTGGGAAAACCAAGGTTATGGTGTTTAACACCACACAGGCATGGGTGACGAGATCAGAGCCTCAGTTCACTTTCCGAGGGGAGCCGGTAGAGTACGTCAGGTCATATGTCTACTTGGGAGTTACTTTCACAGGACCGCGTTTCTCCCTGAAGGAGGCAGCAGCAGCTAGATTAGCTCGAGGGCATGCAGCCTTGGGGGACACTTGAGAGGCAGTGTGCACACATACAGTTTCAGGAGCCACGCACTAAATTGTGGCTATTTGATACGCTTGCCACACCGACCCTCCTGTACGGAGCTCCAATTTGGAGGCCCAGTATACATCACAGATCTCAGAGAGGGACATATGAGGGATTAAGGCAAATGGAGAGACCACTGATTATGATGATTGCCCGCACGATTCGGAGCAAATCATCAGTACCACACGAGATTGTTCGGGTTGAGCTGGGTGCCCCACCAGTAGTAACCAAGGCCCTATTCCAGGCAGTTACCTTTTTACAGCGGCTATGGGAGCTCCCTCAGCAGAGGTACTCCCGATTGGCATTGACCTCATCCATACAGTTGGCAGAGGATGGAGATACTCATTGTTGGTACGCTCAGATGAGATCATGGTTTGACCTACATGGTTTGCGGATAGAGACACTACCACCCTTTCAGTACAGTCTGGATTGTCCATTTTTGGATCTCATTCGCGAAGAGCAAAACCGCGTGATCAGGATGGATATCATCAGAGTGGACACAGAGAGGACATGGACTAGCCCCCTTGAGTCTTTGGGCACGAAAATGGCTCATTACAAGAGCCATTTTCTACACCTCTCACCGGATGATTTTATCACCCGCCCGGCATACATGGATGTACACCTATCACATGGGATACGTTGTGCCATTGGACAGACCCAGACCTCATCACACCAGCTACGGATTGAGACAGGGCAATATGTGCATCAGATCGTGGATGACCGCATTTGTCAGCTATGCTACCAGGAGGTAGAGATAACATTTGCCGATGTACAGTCTATTATGAGATCCAAGGGAGATATCACTGCCTCTTCCAAGAGGGTTTTGGGCCGTTACGCAGGATCATGGAGTTTGAGGATCAGAGATGCCTAGGATTGTTTCTACTTGAGCTTAGGAGACGCAGAGAGACCCTCTTGGCAAACAGGAGGCCGAGCCATGATGTACCTAGACAGAGGACCCTGACAGATTTTTTCGGCACCAGCACCAGCAACCCAGCCCACACACCTCGTGATACCTCCTCCATTGGGCCATCAGGGCACCGACCACGCTCCCAAGGAGTCACCACTGATAGAGCAGTTATCTTATGTCGTGCTCGTCGGCCACGCCCACCAGGATCCCGACCACGGCATCGTCACCATCGCCAGATCAGAGCCATTATTGCTCGGCATCGGAGGCGCCTACCTCGCTTCTACGACCTCTCCGTTCTAGACAGCCCCATGGCGGAGATACTTGATCTAAGGAGAGGGCAACACTTCAACTGATCAGCATACATGGATCTACCTGATATACATTTTTTAGTATTTTCCAGTATTTTCTACTCAGTATCATCTCGGAGTCTTACAGTTCTGTTCTTATAACTGTAGGACAATCAGTTTATTGTACTTTTTAGTCTCATTTAGTTGTTCTCTTTGATGTGATACCAACTTCAGCTGTACTCTCAGTTTTGGTCTCATAGGCCACTATGGCCTCTTAGAGACCTTAATATATCATTTCATTTCTCCCTGTCTTTCAAAGGAACGGACCTATGAGCATCGCTCTCTCTCTCTCTCTCTCTCTCTCAATTTATGGATACCCTATTTAGAAATTAGCCGTATGTCAGCCACCCAATGCCCACAATACACGGTTTGGATGGTGGTGTACATATATAGTCCAGGTACTCACGCCGTCTGCTGATAGGTAGCATACAAGTATGTAACAAGTACTCACACCTTGGATGTGCTCGACTTGGAGAGTTGAAACAGGCATGCTAGTCATTTCTGTGTGTAAACAATATATAGACAGTGTTCCACATCTTCATTATTAGTAATGTGCATATTAACCTGGATGGTCATTGTCTATTCATGGGAGGATTCCAGGTATATAGCAGAGTCTTTCCGTATTCCTATTGTGGTTACAAATCAAGTCAGGACGAGTGCAAGTAACAGAGGTTTAGATATGGGTTTCACTTCTGAAGGTATTCAACAAGTCATTTTTGTTGCAAACACCTAGGGTCCCAAGTATCTGCTTTTAAGAGCACATTCACTTTTTCCAATGTTCATTTTTTGATGCTTTATCCTTTATGATTTATCATTGGTAAAATTTTTTAGGTTTGTTTGTATATTGTGTTTTTCTTCTAGTCACCAGTGCAAGCCACAATGAGGAAGCTGGTCTTACTTTTCAAGAAGATCCTGAGCTTCAGCTTACTGCCGCACTCGGAATTTCTTGGGCTCATTCGGTGAACATACGCCTCATTTTGGAGTCTCTATCAGGTATTTGCTTCTTGTCAAAAATCTTGAAAAATACAAAAACATTACAAAAAAGACTGAAAAATCCATAAAAACAGTTGTGGGCTTCGAAAAAGCGCTGAGATGGTCGCGATTAAAAAAAAGAAGGGGAGAAAGCTATCTGCATTAGCGATCAAGGCACTTGCTGAAAAGATGCAAGGGGGAGATAAGAGTCGATCTGAAGCAGGGCTATCCACCAGTGATGAAGATCTCGACATCTTATGCAGCGATGAAGAAGAAAAATCGGCCTGTCTTGATCATGACGCTATTTGCAGACGAGATGGAGGAAGCTCACACAGTCGAGAGAGCGAATTGGTCATGAGCTGATTAGGTCACACAGTCAAGAAGAGGTAAGTTCGCCTCGTCATGAACTGATTAGGTCACACAGTCGTGAAGGTGGAAAATCGCCTGTACCTCTACCGGTAAGCATGCAGTGCAATCTGACAGAAGTGGGAAAGTTACCTATCATGACAGGCCTAATGCCATCTCCAGTAAATGGTGAAGATATGCAGATGAAGGAATGGGCTGATGTTCAGGACAAGATGCCTCTGCTAGGGGTCAAACAGGCCATTAATAAGGTGAATGGAGGTAATAAAACTGTTATGGATTCTCTTGGACTTGATGCCATGGCTTGTCAAAGTATTGAGTGGGCTAAGAAGAGAATGTATCAATCTCTACAAGAAAAAGGCAGGTCAGAAGTTCAACACGTAGAGGGAAATAGAGGAGAATCTTTTGCAAACTCAGTAGAAGTCTCAGTTTCTTCTGAATTCGTGGACAGACAAGTAGCACTCTTTGCCTCATGTGGGTTAATGCTATACTGTACAGGGAAGGTTCTTTCCAGACATGAGATTAAGGGCTAGTTGGAAAAGGAGATTCTACAAGCTCTTGTGGTTAGAGAGATGTTCTATCTAAAAAAAGTGTACTACAATGTCCTTCTAGCTGATCCC
Source organism: Cibotium barometz (assembly GCF_041138505.1). Lineage (NCBI taxonomy): Eukaryota > Viridiplantae > Streptophyta > Polypodiopsida > Cyatheales > Cibotiaceae > Cibotium > Cibotium barometz. The sequence goes on along the minus strand of NC_141104.1, from coordinate 10,786,224 downwards.
ACTTGGGTTCCCAAGGTGCTTGCCAAGGCCCCGTTGTTTTTTTATGAAAAGCTTTATCCATGTTTTACCATGGGACCCATGCTTCAATGTGGATAATGGGCTCATCAATGCATGTCCGGTCTGGGTGGAAGTTGTGGACCTACCACCTTGGCTATGGTCCTCTATTGGAGATTTTGTGAAAGCACTTGGAAGACCCTTGTTTGTTCCCTCTAATCCATCCCTTGGAAAGGGCTCAAACAAGGTTTGCATTACTTGGGATACAGAGGTTCCCACCCCCTCAGAAATGAATATAAACCTGGGTCAATATGGTAAGCTAAAAATTAGCTTACATTTTGGTTCATTTGCAGGGGCTTGTTTCCATTGTGGGAAATTTGGTCATTTTGCCAGGGATTGCATGAAAGCAAAAGAACAATTACAGGCTGGGCAAGTGCAGGCTAGTCAAGTGCAGGCTGGGCAAAGCAAGCACTTAACTCTAGAGCAAGGACAAATGAACAAGGGAAGGGAAAATTCTGAACAACATAAGACAACACAATCTCCGACCTTAGAGCAGGTGTACTACCAGAGAAAAAAGACCTCTTTGCTTAATTCTGAGGTTCCATCATCCAGCAGGGATATTGGCAAGATAGGAGAACAGAAAGGCAAAGCAAAGATGTTGGATAATTCTCAGCCCCACTTAGAGAAAATGGTCCAGGAGAGTCAAGAAGATAGATGGCATGAGATCTTCAACAGGGGAATTATAAAAAACAGAACTGTTTCAGCCCCCCCTATCTATGTGAGGAATGCATTTGAAATCCTTGGTCAGGAGGAGTTTGATATGCAGGACGTGCCCTCAAAACGTGATGTACAGATGTCAGGAAAGGTACTTCATAGCACGGAGGTCCTGAGAGATTCTGAAGAGGGAGATGAGAGAGTATGGGACTCTCAACCACAATAAAGTGCATGGGACTATCAGGATGCTCTTGGAATGTGAAAGGATTGAATGCTAGACATAAGCGGGATGCATTTTGGGATCACATAAATGAATGGGGGCTGGATGCTTGTATGTTGCAGGAGCATAAACTCTATGGTAAGAAAGCTAAGAGGAAGCAGAGATTCAAGAGAATGAAGATTTTTTACGGGGGGTTGGAGCATGGTTACAGTGGGATGATGACAGTAGTACATAACTCATGGAACCCCACAATGATAGCTAACCATCCCTCGGGCAGAATCTTGGTTATTAAAGTGTCCTAGGGAGAAGAACAATTCTTGCTGATTAATGTGTACGGAGCACACTCATCTAAAGAAAGAAAGGAGATGTGGGAATGGATTTGTGGTCTTGACAATCAGAAAGCATGGATCATGGCTGGGGACTTTAAGATGGTGGTCAGACAGAGGGATCTGTTAGGTTCCAACAATGTAGTTATGGGTTCGGAGAAAATCAAATGGGAAGAGCTTATTATGCAAAAGAGGCTGGTGGATGCCTGGGACCTTGGGGATTGGAGTTCTTCACTGGGACATACATATTTCAGCTTGCAATATATATCTAGCTCTTCCAGGGTTGACAGAGTTTATTTCAACAAGGATGCAGAATGGATCCCTCACACCTTTAAGGCATGGGTTGACCACGCAACCACCTCTTCTGATCACTTTCCCCTGAGGTGGGTTTGGGAGAGCAATAATTGCTGGGCTGAGGATAGATTGCCTTTTCATAAGAGGAAACTCATTGTTAATAATTCTCTCATCAGGGAAGATGCCTTTGTGGATGGAACTAGAGGTGCAATTACAAGGTTAGACTTAAGGGCTTATCACGATGCCCAAGCATGGGATAAATTTGTGGGAGAGATGCAATGCTTAATCAGAAAAGTGGGAAAGGACATGGCAGCAATGAGGAGAAAAGAACAAGAGGCACTGTAGGAGGAATGGGATGCTTTGATTTTGATTAGACAGTCCAGACCCCTGTCACAAGCAGAGTTGAGAGATTTTATCAAATGTAAAAATATGTGGGAGGAGATAGAAAACAGGAGAGCTCAAAAAGGGAGATTATTATCAAGAAAGCTGTACTTTGGTCAAGCTCAAACCCCCTCGAAATTCTTCTTCAAAACTCTCAAAGAGAAGAGGGATAGAGAATACATATCCAAGGCCAGGGATAGCAATGGTAAAATGATCTCAGACCCCAAGGAATTGGCTGTTGACTGGACCACATTCCTTGGGGATACTCGCCTGAAGGAGGATGAGTCCACGGAAAGATTCTTTGTTGAAAATTGGCTTCTGGACATTATCCCTCAGGCAGTGGTGGAGATGGACCAAGCCAAATGGATTGAGAGGAATATCCAGGAAGATGAATGCTTGGATGCTTTGAAAGCAATGGGGAAGGATAAATCCCCTGGCTGGGATAGCCTTACTGTGGAGTTTTTCCTCGAGTTTTGGTCATATCTCAAGGTTCCAGTCACCTACATAGTGAATAAGGCCTTCAAGTATCAACAATTATAGAAAAGTGTGAAGGAAGGGCTAATCAAGCTGATTCCTAAACAGGTTGTCACATGCACTCTGCACTCAGTGCATGGTGACAAGATGGCTCATCATCAGAAGTGCAACATTTGTACAGTTTTAGAACCCAATAGGATGATATTTGTCGTATGCCGTGACCCCATTGTACATCCTCAGTCCAGGATAAGTCAGGCACGAGCTACGTAGGTCATTCCTCAGCCTTAGTGGGTCAGTCAGTCAGTCAAGTCCCTTAACCCACTTGGAGAGAATCATTCAGGCATGTAGAGTCAGTAGAAGCCTTAGGGTTTGCATCAGAAAGCACTCTGCATCTTGCATAATATGCATACATATGCCTGTGCATCATTTAGAACATCCCCAAAGCCTTAGGGAATTTACTGGGATTTATCTGGTATTTTTCCCATATTTATTAGTATTTATTTATCATTATTTGCATTATTGGGCATTTATAAATATTAACTTTATTAAATGACCAACTCCCAGTTAGTATAAATAGGCATGCCTAGAGCCTCTTTTGCTCATTCAGTCTTCATTGTGCTAAGAGCTCTCCTCTCTCTCTTGCTCTCAGCATAAGACTAATCCATGCCCTAGTGCCCATAAGCTTTCTTCTCCAGCCCTTGAGAACCATAGCTTCAGTCCAGCCCTAGGTGTTTGTCCTCAGCCTCTAATCAGCCTGAATTCAGCATCAGTTCATGCCATAGTTCAGCCCCAGACTCAGCTCAGTTCCACGCCTGAAAACCAGTAGCATTCAGCCTGTATACCTGCGTTTTCTGGTCCAGCACAGCAGCAGTGCTGCGTTTGCTCCAGCCGTACAGTTTCCAGCCCTACAGTCATCTGTTGCTGCTGCGTTTCAGTCCACAGTCCTCTCCAGCCCTCAGCGTTTCTGTCTACAGCAGAATCCAGCCTTGAAGCAACAGTTTACAACAGTTTCCAGCATTGAAACAGTTGTTTGCATCAGTGTCCAGCCTTCTCTGCATCATCAGCACATTCAGCAGTCATCTGGTGAAGGTAACTCAGCATTCATATGTGTTTTCAGCATTCTAACAGTGTGTAGAACAGTCCACCTTCTTCTTCTTTGAGCCTCAGGTGTGCAGCCCTTCCTCATGCCCTTGGGAGGAGTGCATAGGCTCAAGATCAAGTCATCGAGGTGTTTCTACAGCAGTGTACAGATCAGCCTTACTCCGATCCTCCGAGATCTTGCGTTTGGCTTATCTACAGTCCAAAGTCTTTCTCTCTAAAGTAATAAAGCAAATACTATCTCGTTATCGGGATAGGGGGCCCTTCAGTGGGTAATTCGGGACCCAATCTGGTGTACAGTGTTCATATCTCTCTCTCATCTCTTTAAAGTTTGAAGTAAATGAAATGGATTGCTAAACTCACGAAACTCAGGATACAGAAGACGGTGTGAGCATAGTGTGTGACAGGATCAACCAATACAAAGACTTCCGCTGCATATCACACAGGTGGCCTGCGAATGTTTTTCACATTGAAGGCCAATCACCATGCTTACAGTCTTGTATAAAATCATAGATAAAGTAAGGGGAGATCCATAATGGACAACATATATGCAACCCTATTAGGGAAGAAGAAGAAGCAAAAATGCATCATGCTACAATTGGACCTAGAGAAAGCCTATGAATAGAGTCCATTGGTCATTTCTTAGTAGAGTGCTTGCCAAGTTGGGTTTTGGACCCTTAATCTCAAACATTATTTATGTGCTCAGCTTTGGTGCTGAGTCAAGTCTTATGTTCAATGGCTTTGTGGCTGGCTCATTCAACCTTAAAAGATCGGTCAGACAGGGCTGCCCACTTGCTCCATTGTTATTTGCTGTAATTTCTCATCCTTTGATTCTAGCTCTTGAGTTGGCAGTATTGAAAATCAAATAAAAGGTCTACAAGTGAATGATGAACTGTAGATGGTGATTCAATGCTTTGCTGATGACTCACTTCTCCTCTTGGAGGCATCCAATGAAAATGTTAGAAAGGCTTTGGCAATTGTACAAGTCTTTGTAGATGCATCTGGCTTCAAATGTAACATTCACAAGTCAAGGTTAATCAATTTAACCGAGGATGAATCCTTTGATGTAACTAGATGGGGTTGCCAAGTTGTGAACAAAGGCCAGATCTTTAGACATTTGGGATGCCCCATGGGAGTGGATGTCTCAGGTAAAGACATAGCGGACTGGCTTATGGACAAACTCATAGCCAAATTTAGAGCTTGGGATAATGTATATCTTCCCTTTCATTCAAGGGTAGTAATAGTAAACATGGTGTTGTTGGCATGCTCAAGATTTGATAAGAATCATCTGCATGTAATTATTGGTAAGCTCAAGACGCTAACTATCAATACTTCTCAGCTCACGGAAAGGTGGATCAAAGATTGGGGGTGGATAGATGGACTTCTCCTTGGTCGGGAATCAACTGCCAAGTTTTATGAGATGTTAATGCAAGAGAAGACAGATTTTAAACATTTCAATACAATATGGAAAGTAGCTTGGCCGGTGGGAGTCCAGATGCAGAAGAATTTGGGGATCCAAACTGCCAACACATGCTCAGACTTTTTTGTGGAGAATCATGGTTGGGGCTCTTCCATTAAGCTGTAAGCTAATGGTTGGGGCTCTTCCATTAAGCTGTAAGCTAGTGATCAGAAATATGGCCTCAGGGATATGCCCAAGATGCAAAGCAGCCATCGAGGATTTCAAGCATGCCTTTTGGGATTGCCTGGCATATAAATACATCTTCACTATAAAAAAAAATTCCATAAAAACTCAAAATTTATAAAATTAGTTTCCGCAAGCAGATCAAGTGCGTACGCATTTGTAATTAGGTCGAATCATTGCTGTTTTGACAAAATCCTCTCGAGGGGGACTTGAAAAGAGCCCAAAATCAAAATCCCTTCCCCTAGCATGCACATCATCTCCTGGTATGTGAATGGACTAGGTGGGGTGCGCAAACACAGCTGCAAGATGATGGTTCGAGAGGAGCTTCAACGTAGGCTGGTAGGATGTGCTCTTTAACTAGGAACACCACCTTCGAAAGCACACTTCCACCTCAATCATCTATGCTTGCATCTAGATGACCACTACCCCCCATTGAAACCGTTGGTGAAATCCTCCCAAACTGAGGGGTGACTCAAATCAAGCCCAAAATCTCTCCCCTTGGTCATGAGCATCATCTCCTGGAAGGTGCCTTGTGGACCAGGTGACGCAGGCAACCACAACCACAAGCTGAGTGTGTGAGAGGAGCTTCAACACACTCTAGTAGGAGGCAAGATAGATGTGCTCTTTATTTACAAGCGCTGCCTTTCCACATGCCACACCTTTAAGGAATGCATTGCCTGGGAGGAGTGGATCTTCATCTATTAGAGTTTGAGTGCACCCTCACAACTGATGGCCTAGGTAGCCTAGGGTTAGGGTTTCCAAGAGTGCAGGCAGCTATGGTGGCTTGAAGGGGTCCATGGTGGAGAGGTAAGAGAGAGAGAAAGAAAGAAAGATATATTAAGCTGTCTACTAAAGATCCAATGGCCTATGCGACCAAAGTGATACAATAATGTCCATGGCATATCTCATCATGGAATGGAAAATAAAACAGAAAGAAAACATAAACATAGCTATCTCACTGGGGTGATACAAAACTGTGACGTGTCCATGGAAACTCATCATGGAATACTAAGAACATAGAAACATGAGAGCATATTTGATTCCGTATGTCGTACGGCTGAAACCGTACGTACCTACTGTACGGTATGATACCGTACTTTTTTTGGGTTTTTTTTTTGGTTTTTTGGGTGTGTGTTGTTGTTTTTTTGTTTTGCGTGGAGCAATTTCAGTCTTCTAGAGAGCCATTCATCGCCCTTTGCAGCCTATAAGGAGCTGTTTGTCAGGAGCATGTGCACTTGCCATTGCCATATTAGGCAAGCGATCATAGAGGTAAGCATTATTTTACTTAAGTGTGGCTGATTTTGTCATTTGTGCAAAGCCCTCAACTCATATGATTTATCTACCATGTAGGTTGGGGCTCAAAACGCGGTGCAAGTCATCGCATCAAATTCTCGACGCATGGGCCGCTTGCTTGAGGAGGAATTCCCCACCATTGTGTGGACTCCATGTGCGAGTCATTGCATTGACTTACTCATGTGTCTCGTCCACCTTCGAAGAGTCCTCTTCAGAGAACTCTCTTGATGGACACTCTAGTAGTGATCATGTTGATGATCATGCAGATGTTGGTGATGATGTAGACTTTTGATATGTTATAGCTCTCTAGGCATTGGGCATCTATCTCCTTCTAGCCCATCGATGATGTATTGTAGTATGTAGTATCATGTATGTACGCATGTTGGCGGTCGCCCATGTCATGAGTTTTTGGCCTATCCTTTTGTAGCAATTTTGTACTCTAATGGCATGATGACATTATGTTCATGGTTCTACTATTTTGTAACTTCTTGTCTACAATTTTTAAGTTTAGGAAGTATTTTTTTTAAAAAAACGTACTAATATCGTACCGTACCTCAAAAAATTTTAAGGTACCAATTAGTACCGTATTTTATCGTACCGTACCGTATCGTACCTTTCGTACTAACTAACCATGCATGAGAGCAACATTAGCTCTGAGTAGATGGTATACCACTCTCCAGAATATCAAGCATTGGGCTAATGAGTATGGCCGAGAGGTCTCCCTAAGCTATGTCACGTGGAAAGGTAGCTCGATGGCGGTGGAGCATGTCTTAGATGTGGAGCTGATGAGGTGATTGTGGCCGACGGAGGGGCCGAGGGCATCGGGCACGTTGGAGTGCGGAGGCCTGGTCCGAGGTAACTCCTCTCGGGCGAGGTAGGTCCAGAGCAGCTCGTGGAGGGTCCACAAGATCCACTATGTCGAAGTCCTCCACCTCCTGGGTCCAGAACAAATTGGTGATGGTTGGCTGGCGAGGGAGGGGGCGGGGTGGCTCGGGCCGCGAAGCTCTCTCAAGGTGTCCCTGTGTTTGCGGAGCTCAAGAAGGAAGAGGCCTAGGCAACGCTGGTCCTGGAAAGTGGACCAAATGCGTCACAAAATAGACAATGAAACCTCCCGTGGATCCATAGTATATTGGGCAACGGCATATGTAATACTCCTCCGTCTCAACCTCTGTGTGGCATAATTGGCAGATCCTCTCTTTGGGTCTCCGTATGAGCTTCCCGGCTCTGAAGATGCGCTCAGCTCTACTTGTCTCCACTCTGAGGCGGTGCGATAAAGCCCGTATCTAGCCAATCGCAATCCACATGGCATGGGACATGTGAACACTCAATTAGCCCAGCTGCTGGATGAATCCATCCTCAGTGAGTGTGAGGAAGTGATCTCAGTAGAAGTGCATCTTTGTGGGGAGCTTTGGAGGTGTGATCCATGTGCAATGGGTGTAGAGGCTGAGAAGATCTAACCGGATAATCCGGTTGGTATCCTCGTGAGACAGCTGGAGAAAAGGGGAGTCCAAACTGTGCTGAATGGGGGGGTAGGCGGTCCATGTGGAGCCCATATACTGAGAACCAAGTTGAAACTAGTGCATACCATACTCTAGAGTGGCCCTCAAGTGCTAGCTGTCTTGAGGACTCCAGGGCAAGCCTCGGGTACTTGTGGGGATCCATGGAGGTATGTCACTGTCTGGAAGAGTGCCTCCACTACCATCTGGTTGCAGCAAACTCTGCCTAGATAATCTGGTGTGGGATTGATGGTTTGCTGCGGATCATACCGGAGAACATCATGACCTGGGGCCTCTCAACTCGTTGCCAATCCTCATCGGATAAATCTGGCCCCCAAAAGGCTGCTCCCGTGTGACGAGGGTGTCAAAAAAGCAAGCCCTTCGTCCTAGGCTCCTGGAAATGTGCCTAGAAGCACTCCCGCTCAAGTAAGCTGAAGGTTGCATATCCCCGTGCCACTCTAGCATGTGCTGCGGGAACCATGGTAAAGCGTGGGCCATTGAAAGTGACACCAAGGTAGACATAGGATGGGACAATGTCCACAGGATCCCCTCTATATGTGAAGCTCAATCTGGATGTGAAGGGGCGAGAGGTATTGAAGACCATTACCTTGGTTTTACCAAGGTTAACAGAGAGGTCCCGCTGAGTGCAAAAGTCATGTTAGGCATCCAACTGTCTCTGAAGCCCCTCGGCTGAGTCTGAGAGGAGGACGATGTCATCTGCATAAAGTAGTATTGGGATCAATATGCCTGCCAGTGTGGGACCAGCCCCGCCTAATCCGTCAATGAAGCTCAAGATCTCATCAATGTAGAGACTGAAAAGAGTGGGTGATAGAGGGCAGCCCTGTTTCACCCCAATAGCGCTGGAAATCTTCTGTGATGTACCTCCTGGGGCTCTCACTCGTGCGGTGACGGACCATAGAGGGCGATGATGCTCCAAACCATGTCAGATGGGACTCCGATCTCCTGTAGGAGGTGGGCTCCGGGTACAATATCAAAAGCTTTGCGGAAATCTACAAAGCAAAAGTAGATCCTCTGATGTCGTGCTCTACCCTCCTCGATGATGGCACGAAGGGTGAAGGTGTGGTCAAGGATAGAATACTCCTCCGAAAGCCAGCCTGTCCTGAGGCTCTACATCCCTGGCTCTCTGCAAATGAACTGAGCTCTGCCTCTAGCATTGATCCATAGAGTTTGGCAAATGTGTGGCCAATCATGATCGTCCTGTAATTATTAGGATCAAGTGGATCTCTGGCTTTGAGAATGGCAGTGATGGTGTTAGTGGACCAAGAGGGTGGAAATCCTTCACAAAAGTCTCTATTGAACATGTAGGCTAGTAGGGGCGCTAGGGTATGATCGGCATGTGAGATGTACTCGGCAACGAGTCCCTCATGATCCTGGGCTCGCCCATTGTGTAGTCTATGAATGGCCTTGAGGAACATGCCCTTTGTGAAGAAGGTGGAGGTGGTGGGATGGGGATCTGGTGGTGGGGGTAGGGGTGGCTGATGGGGGATATGATAAGAGGGAGCGTGCATAGGAGTGCCATGTGTCCAGGCAGGTGATAGGTGTGGGAGGGCGATGTTCTCGGAGTTTCCTCTTGGCCTCTTTGCAGTTCGGCCCTAAGAAAAGTCGGTATCAGTCATCCTCTTTCCGAGCATAGAACTCCCGTTTCTTGCATTGGGTGAGCCGTTGAGAAATCCGTTGCGCTTGGCGCTTCGTGATTTGCCCAATCCGTACCTCATGCTTAAGACGGGAGCATGTGGCCCGGCATTCGTCATCGTACCAAGAGTTTTGGGGCATGGAACGACAAGCTGGCTTGGTCGTAGACCGCCGCATGCAGATGAAAGAAGCGGTGGCGGATGTGTGGAGTATGGTGGTGAGCTGTGATGTGAGGGTGGATAGGGGGATAATAGGTTTCACATCCTAGAGTTGGCGGTAGATGTGGTTGGAGTAAACAAGGTCAAGCTCGTGATCAAAAGGACCTGAGTGTAATGTGAGATGGGGGGTGGTGGTGGAGGGACAGGTGGTGTGCAGGTAAGAGTGAAAGAGAGGTAGGCATGGTCAGCTTCAAAAGGGGGTGGCGGGAATGGAGAAGTCGGGGAGAAGGTGTGCCAAAGCTGGAGATCCCATAAGGTAGTCCCTGGTGCTAGTACCTTCCGAATGAGGGAAGGAGGTGAGGGCGCCGGAGGAGGGCCATCTGGACATCCCGTTATAGATAACGAGACCATGTGCAACTCCCAGCTCTAAGAAATATCTCCCATACACTGTGACCTCCTCACGGTCGTGTGATGATCGATGATCGTTGCACCCGTGTCAGTGATGTCCAACTCCGGTAGTCTGATAGGGTCGTCTAGATCAAGTAGTGGGACCTATTGACTTCCCGTCCTGGCGTTGAAATCCCCGAGCAGGAAGACTTTCCATAGCTATGAGAACTCCATGATATCCCCATATAATGGTAACTATGGTGGCTGGCCATGCTGTGCGGTGTAAGGGGAGTGGGGTGGTGCAAAATAACACACAACAATGTGGATGACTCTGTCACTGCTAAGCTGTAGCCGCACCCAGAGATACCGTGCATCCTTGTCCTTTCGGACGATGCTGAGAATCTATCGGAGATGGGATCTAAAAAGGACAGGTACCCCTCTAGAGCCACATTCTCCTCCTTATGTGCGGGTCTGGCCTTGGAAAGCTGACTCCCACTCATACCCGGCTATGTATGGTAAGCCCCTCGAACGGTTCTGATGAGTCTCTGTATAAAAAATTGACATCCCTGCCTATGAGAATCTCGCTTAAGCCTCCTGGATTCGACCATAGCATGCCATTGCAGTTCCATATTGCTAACCTCAGGTGTTTGGTCTCATAGACCCCGCGTCCTTATTTGGGACGGCACTCAGTGATAATGACCCTACCATCTCTCTAGATAGCCCACTTGCCTGCTCTGCGGGCCTCATGAACTGTCACCATCGCCTCACGCCAGTGTGCCACCCATACTGGAGTGAGATCATCTCCCATGTACACCGTGTGCCCTTGAGGGCAGCCCGCCTGTCTAAGAAGGCCTGTCTGCTGCTGGTGGCATCAGGGAATCTAATGATGAGGGGCCGCTCTTGTGTCATATCCTTGGGGGTGGGGGGGGCGATCCCGTGGACTCCTAGCATCTGGCAAAGTGTCATGGGATCCTCCTTGGGGGAAGCCCCCGCCCTCGCACATGGAGGGCCCTATCCTTCCCACGTTTCTCCTCCTCGAGAGTCTCATGTATGATGCTCTGTGGCGGTTTGTGCTTCTTCACCACCTCCACCCAATCTTTCTTAGTGGTCTACAGTTCTTGCCGCAGCTTTCAACTGCTGCAAGTCAGTCCTTAGACCCACCTAAATATAGTTCCCCTTCCTCCACTGTATGGTCCTTGACCGTAGCCTTTAGGGCTTCCATTTCTGCCCGAGTTCCCCTATCATTGAGAGAGGGAGAAGAGAAAGAAAGAAAGATATATTGACGTCTGCGAAAGGCCAAAGTGCTATCAAAGGAAAATACTCCTACTGAGGTACAACAAAAGTGTATAATATCTACAACTAGCATAGGATTGGTGTAATCTACTCATCTCAGTTTCTCTCTCATGGGGTGCTGTAAGATAGAGAAACTAAAGTGGCGGGGTAGTTGTCTCTTGTTGCGGGTGATGATGGAGCGTCCGTGGATGAGGTCTTGGTAAGCGTGGGCGTCTCGCTCGACAAAGTGCTATGGCTCTGTCAAGGGTGACTCCTCTTGACGGACTTCTATGGGACGTCTTGCTCGCCGAGGGGGTAGTGGAGGTCATGGGGTCGTATCTGCCAAGGTGGTGCTGGCCTGAAAAAATCTGTCATGGCTCGCTAGCGGGGTGGATCCTGCTGTGCTGTCCTGGCTCGTAGGAGAGCCTCTCAATGGCGTCTGAGCTCCAATAAGAAAAGCAAGAGTGCGTTTCATTTCTACACTTGGCGCAAGCAAGAGTGCGTCTTCAAAGGTGGCTGGCCTAAACATACGCACCTCCCATTGGATTTGCGTGTCAAGGCCATACAAAAACTGCCCTTTCTTGTCCGAATCCGATAACCCTAATTGCAAACATAAAGTCTTGGCAAACTGAAGGACTGGTTGCGCGTTCTGACGCGCTCCCCTGAACTCGTCTTCGAGTCGCTCAAGGTAGTGGGGCGGTAGAAACCGCTGCTTAAGGTCGCGGACAAACTCGTCCCACACATAAGCTGCCATACCTAATCGGGTGTGGGCATGAGCCCACTGAGTCCACCAAGGAATGGCCTCACCTTCCAAGTACCAACTGGCTAAGATCACCCTGTTAGTATCTGTTTTTCTAACTGCAGCAAAGTAGGCTTCAAACTGATGCAACCATGAATAGAGAGTTGTGGGATCGAGTTTACCGTTATACTTATTGAAGTTCATTTTCTCGGGAAAATGATTCGAGGGCGCCGCCGGTGTCAATCTGGCGTCCAAAGCTGCTAGGTAACGCTCGTGCTCCACGCGTCGCATGGCTTCATCTTCACGTTGTCAGATCTCCAATGCACGCATCTGCAACTCAAGCAAAGAGCTCGGTTGCGGTCGTGACCCCGCAAAAGGGTCCCTATGTCGAGGATCTGGAATCTCGGATACGAAAGGAGAGGGAGGAGGAGATGGAAAACGCGACGCTGGAGAACGGGTACGCTCTTCTAGAGCCAAGATCTGTGCCTTCTGCTCGTCCAACTTGGTTGTCTGGTCTGCGATTGCTCGCATCATCTGCTGGAACATATCTGTAACACTCAACAAGCCTGGTGCCCTAGCTGGGCTACTTGGTGCACTCTGGTCCCATGGTTCTTGGTCTCTCTCGTCGTCGAAGCTCGCCGTAGCAGAAAAATGCACTTCCTTTTCGGAACGCAATCTGACCATCCACTATCTGTGTGGGAGACGTCCGGAGGCTTGCGGAGGCTGAAAACCAACTGTCCTTTGAGGGACAGGAGTCACTCCAAAAGGGGTAGTCCATTGGCGTCCAAAAACCAACCACACGAGCGAGAAAAAATTCTGGTTGCTTTGCTGAATCTTTGCACTTGAAGTAGGCTCTAATACCACTGTAACATGCGGAAGCTTCGGAGAAGATCGGTAACTTCAATGCTCAGAAATCAGCACTCTTTTCGCGATGGAATTAACGCACAAACTGAATGAAGATGTGCAAAAAATAGAGAGAGAGAGAGAGAGAGAGAGAGAGAGAGAGAGAGAGAGAGAGAGAGAGAGAGAGAGAGAGAGGACACAGTATTGGGTCCCAATTACCCTCTGTAGGGACCCCACCACGGATGGTGTATTTGCTTTATTAGAATGATGTGAATCTGAAAAGAAAATACAAAAATCTTGACCTTTCTTGGTTGAGAAAGCCCTGCCCTTGACCTACAGTCCTTCACCCCTTTGCTTAGCACCTTCTTGGCTTGTCTAGCCCTTTTATGCTTGAGCTCTTGGTGAGAAATGAGATGAACTAATGGGATTGTGGGCTCACCCTTTTATACTACTCCAGTAATAGCAGTCGGCCAGTTCTAAACCAGGCGGCCAGCAATAAATGTCCCACGCAGGTGCTATGTGAAGGTAAAAGAATCAAGAGTTTTTTGAATAGTGGACGTTGAAGTGGATGGGGTTTCCATTTAATGCTGAAAAAATCACATAAATTCCAGCGCTTCTTTCCCATGTTGGCTGGGCATCATGCGCATGCTTCTACATGGGCTGGATACTGATTTGCAAACAATCTGAGGGCTGGGCAGCCTGTATGGGCTGCCCCATACCTGCCCTACAGCCATACAAAGACTATATCTCCTGAGTGTTTGCCCTTAGCCTGCCCCTAGGGCTGTCCTACAGCCCCTCCATGGCTGGTGGGTTCAGCCAGGGCCTTCCTAGCCCTCATGGGGGTGGTTTCACACTATCCCCATGCCCACACAAAGATCCGGGGTAGCCCTATGGGCTGGCCCCTTGTTCTAAAAGCAAACCCTAACTAACTACTCAGTGATCTGGCATCCGTTACCATACCAGATACACAGAATCACTGACATCATTCCAGAGGGAGACTCATAGCGCGGACTAGCACTGTTTCATGTGCAGGACAGTGCACACCTGACCTTGGACTCATGTGCAGAGGACAATGCACACCTTACCTCGGACGACTGAGATGGATCCCTGGCTGACTCATCCCGGACTGGGCTCACATGGGACCAGTTCACCATCCCAGGTCCTACACCTTCTGTACAAATACGTCTACGTGGCATCCAAGTGCGGGATGCACGTGACAGCCCCAAACACCTCTGATCCTCAAACTCCATCACATGTCGTAATGGTCCAAAACCCTCCCGGAAGAGACACCAGTATCTCCCTTGTATCTCATAGAACACAATACATCGGCATATGTGGTGCTCCTCTGACTCCACTTCTTGGTGACATAGCTGACAAATGCGGTCTTCTGGCTTCATCCCCTCATATCTGCCAGTCTCTATCCTCAGCTGATGTGATGAAGTGCGGATCTGTCCAATGGCACTGCGAATGCCATGTGAGAGATGGGTGTCCATGTATGTAGACCGTGTCATCCTTTCTGCATCTAGCCTCACGATGTCCATCCTGATCACCCTATTCTGCTTAGAGCGACTAAGGTCCAAGAAGGGGCAGTCCAGGCTGTAATCATATGGAGGGAGTGCATCAATTGTCATGCCATGTAATCTCAGCCAGGTACACATCTGGGTGTACCAACATCGTGTATCGCCATCTGTTGCTAAATGCCTGGAAGAGATAAGTGCTAGGTGTGGGTATCTCTGTCTGGGGAGCTGCCATATCCTCTACAAAAATGTCACTGACTGGAACAGGGCTTTGGTAACCACTGGTGCGGCTCCTATCTCTGCTCTGACAATCTCATGAGGTACCAATGGTTTGCTTCGAATCATGCGTGCGATCAGTCACGAGTGGTTTCTCTAGTACCTGCCATCCATCATAGAAATCTCGCTTTGGTCCGACCTGGTCGACAAGCGGCTCCCTCCTCGTGTGGTAGAGGGCCAAGATATTCGGATCTATTTTGGATCGAGAGCTGAGTAGATGGGCTAAGACACATGGACTCAGAGCACCTGGGCAGGCAGGTTTCAGACGAGGTTTCACGACTTTGGATCACATATTTACCCTCAGGGCTCTCATTGAGGAGGGACGAGCACGGGGGAAGAGGATATATTGCTGCTTTGTGGACTTCCGCAAAGCCTTTGACACGATGCCACGTGCCAGACTCATGAGGAGATTGCATGACATTGGTCTTCCCGAGGAGATGCAGTGGGGCATTTATGCATTATATGAGGCGGTGATGGGCAGAGTACGGACTCCCGGAGGCATGCCGGATACAATGACTAGCTAGCACCATTGGGGTGAAGCAGGGATGCCCCACTGTCACCCACCCTTTTTGGACTTTACATTGATGAGATATCCGACTACATTGACAGGATGGGGGGGCAGGGGGCCAGTCTGGCGGGGGTTTGGATACCGATACTGCTATATGCGGATGACATTGTACTTATTGCAGACTCCCCGGAGGGTTTGCAACAGCATTTGGATGCTTTGCAGTCGTTTTGTGCAGATAAGGACCTCACAGTGAACCTTTGGAAGACTAAGATTATGATCTTCAATATTGCACAGGCCTGGGTGACTAGATCCGACCATCAGTTCACTTTTAGAGTGAATCAGTGGAGTCCACCAGATCATGTGTACCTAGAAGTCACATTCACTGGACCACAGTTCTCTATGAGGCAGGCAGCAGAGGCTAGATTGGCACGTGGATATGCAGCCCTAGGGGCACTAGAGAGACAATGTGCCTACATTCAGTTTCAAGAGCCGCGCACCAAACTTTGGTTGTTTGAAACATTGGTCACACCTACACTCTTATATGGCTCACCCATATGGGGACCCACTAGGTGTGAACACCCCTTATATCTGAATAAGATAAGTATGCCATGTGTTAGTCCATGTGTCCTGCGCCCATTTGTGTTTGTAATATGTGAGAGTCAAAAGATAAGGCTAAAAGCCTACAAAAGCATGTACTTGGTGTAGCTTTAACATAACATTAATCCAATATCATTTGAGTTATGCAATACTTCTCTCTCTCTCTCTCTCTCTCTCTCTCTCTCTCTCTCTGTACGAGGACATCATGAGATTTGCGAGCTTGGGAGATGTACTACTAACGTTTACGAGGACATCATGAGATTTGCGAGCTTGGGAGATGTACTACTAACGGGGCCTTTAATGCACGTACAGGCCGGGAACAATCAGCTCTCTATGCTACAGATGAGCCCATATACCGCGAGCTAGCAGCGGATGAGATAGGGATGCAAAGATCTGCCCAGGACACAGGAGAGGTGACAAAATATGGGAGATACTTCCTAGCTTTGGGGAGTGCACATGGACTAGTTATCTATAATGGCCTATCCAGGTGCTCACACAGGTATACATGAATAAGGTTACACATCACACATAGGGTGAACACCCACATACATACACACGTACACACACACACACACATGGGGTGAACACACATACATACGAACACATAAAGACGGTACACACACACACACACATACATACGAACACATAAAGACGGTACACACGTGAAAGTCTGAATGCTCATCAAACCCCCCTTCGGAGCGAAGGTGGAGTGACCTTAGGAGACCTTCAATAACCATGGTGATTTGGGCTCAAGATTCCAACACGTGATACAAAAGATGAGAGTGTGCCAACACTTGAACTCTCACGTCAGGCTTGATATAAGAGCTTGTGTTTTCGGATTTTGGGGAACATCTAGGCAGAGAACCTTGACTCGCACATATAACACGGAAATTACGTATTTCGAGGAAATCAGGGTGAAATCCCCCCTCGATGCTGGTGGTATCACCTTTTCTAGCGTCTTTTCCAAGCTACGGCACTCTCCATGGCGCTATGGAGTCTTCAATTCGATACCAAAGGCTTAATTTTTGGCCAATTTTGCCCCAAAATTGTGCTTATGCAGAAGCTTCAATTTGCTGATTTTGCCTATTTTTGGAAAATCCTCAAACTTTTGCAGTTACACAGGCTTTAATTTGATGATTTTACCTGGATTTTTGAAAAGCCCTAAATATGATTTTGTAGGTACTAATGATAATGATGCCGATGGCAATTGATAGGAGCAGCTGTCGGTGCTGGTGACGATGGTGTGTTGGAAGCTTCACGTGACTTTAAGGCTTAAGCCTTTACAAGGTCATGTGGTGGTATGAGGCAGCGCCTGAAGGAGCATAGGTGGCTGGCTAATGCAGAGAGGGCGGAGCTAGGTCGGGCCAGCAAGATGGTGACAGCATGTGGAGTAGCAGATGACGATGGTGTGCAGCAGATGATGGACATCGTGGCACGGTCACTTTAAAGGCTATTAAAGCCCCACAATAATGATGTGGACGGCAGTGGGTTATTGAAGCGGCAATGCTCTGATAGCTTGGCGTGGACAGGTGTGCAGAGACAAGGTGCAGGAGAAGAATAGGGTTAGGCTCTGATACCAATTGATGGCCCAGCAAGCGTAGGGTCAGGGTTTCCAGGAGTGCAGGCAGCTATGGTGGCTCGAAGGGCTCCACGGTGGAGAGAAGAAAGAAAGAAAGAAAGACATATTAACGTCTCCTAAAGGCCGAAATGGCCCATGAGACCAAAACAAGGTACAACCGATGATGATGATGTCTCATCATAACAAATCTGAAAGAAAGAATGAAAATAGTAACATCCTAAGAGAGCTAAGAGCTGAAAGCTGACCGCTGAATTGTCGCGGTAAACTCCTCCAGTGGCGGGCAATGATGGCTCGAATCTGCCGATGGTGAGGGAGTCGTGGACGCGATCCTCGTGGTCGTGGTCGTGGTCGTGGGCGTCTCGCTCTACAGATGGCAATGGCTCTGTCTAGGGTGACTCCTCTAGAGGGTGGTCTGCCAGGTAGGCCTGTAGATGGGGGAGTAGAGGCTGGTAGGGTTACAGTGCTGGCTCTGAAAAAATCTGTGAGGGCTCTCTGTCTAGGCGGCTCTGGTCCCACTGTCCTCCTGTCCCTCAATAGGCTCTCTCTGTGGCGAGAGAGAGAACCAATGCTCTAGAGAGAAGTATTGCACGACTCAAATGATATTGGATTAACGGTATGTGAAAGCTACACCAAGTATATGCTTTTGTAGGCTTTTAGCCTTATCTTTTGACTCTCACATATTACAAACACAAATGGGCACAGGACACATGGACTGACACATGGCATACTTTTTTCTTTTTTCTTTTTTGTTTGTTTGTTTGTCTTTTTTTTAAATAAAAAGACTCCTGATCATGTGCGAGATCATCATCATAGTGGCCTCCATCGCCTTCCACCCATCATATACCTATCCTGTATCTGTCACAGCTGACTTCCTTCTCCGTCTCCTCCTGTGGTATAAACTGGGACCCCAAATGGGAGCTCCATACAATAATGCAGGTGTGACTGATGTGTCAAACAGCTAGAGCCTCATCTTCGGCTCCTGAAACTGTATCTATGAGCAATGCCTCTCAAGTGAGCACAGAGCTGCATACCCTCGCATCAATCTTGTTTCGGCTGCCTTCCGCATAGAGAACTGAGGCCCCGCAAAAGTGATCCCAAGATATACATAGGAGGCCACATACTCCATGGGCTGCCCACTATATGTAACTTGAGGTGCGGATCTGCCTACCCATTGTGGGGATGTGTTAGAGATCATAACCTCGGTTTTCCCGAGGTTCCCCATGACGTCCCGATCCACGCAAAAAGCCCGTAATGCATCCAAGTGCCTCTGCATCCCCTTTGGTAAATCAAAGATAAGGCAATGTCATTTGCATACAATAAGATATGTATCAAGACTCCTGCCAACTGTGCTCCTGGTCCTCCCTGTCTATCTATGTAGTCAGATATCTCTTCAATGTATGGCCCAAAGAGAGTAGGAGACAGGTGGCAGCCCTGTTTCACTTTGATAGTGCTGTGTATGACATCTGAATCACGCCCCGGGGCCCGTACTGTGCCAGTGAGACTGTGCCAGTGAGACAAACTCATACAATGTGAGGATCACCCAAAGCATATCTGCTGGTACTCCCATATCTTGTAGTCTCGTCATCAATCTGGCCCATGGGATGGTGTCAAAAGCCTTGCGAAAATCCACAAAGCAACAGTGCCCATGAGCTCTCCCCTCAATGATGTCCCGTAATGTGAAAATGTGATCCAATGTGGAGTGTCCTCTCCGAAAACCTGCCTGCCCTGGTGCTTGGAGTCTTTGTTCCTCAGCCCATCTACTGAGCTCATGCTCCAAGATCGATCCATAAAATTGGCCAATGTGTGACCAATCATAATGGTCCTGTAGTTGCTAGGGTCCATGGGGTCACCTGCCTTCAGAATGGGCACAATGGTATTCAAGGACCAACTGTCAGCAAAACCCTTGCATACTGCCCTGTTAAACATATGAACCAAAAGTGGAGCCAACATATCCCTGGCATGAGAGAAATGCTCGGCAAGCAGCCCATCATGATTCTATGCTCTCCCATTCTACATCCTATCAATGGCATCTCTAATCATACTCATGTGGAAGGAGGAATTGTGTGTGTGTGTGGGGGGACGTGGTAAAGGGAGGCGGCATAGGTATGCCAAGTGTCGGGTGAGGTAATCGGAGTCGGTGTGTGATGATCCTGGAAGAGCCACCAGGCCACCTTGCAAACCCGTCCCAAAAACAGCTGGCGTAGCTCTTGCTCAAGTGTGGCTAGATAGGCATGCTTTTTCATCCGCATGAGGCGCTGGAAGATCATTTGTGCCTGCTGGTGAGTGGTGGAGCTCAGAGCAATCTCCCACTGCAAGCGGGCATGGGTCTTTCAACATTCGTCATCACACCAACTATTCTTTGGAAAAGTCCCATCTGGCAGTTGGCGAGTGGCTCTTGTGTATGGAAAAGCGCTGTCGGGTGTGTGAAGGGAGGCTGCAAGCTGTGTGGTAAGCTCATCAAGTGGGATGTGGGGGTCGAGGTCGGAGATGATGCAGAAGATGTGTTCTCCAGAGGGATAATCGACTCTGCGAATATCGATCAAAATTCCAAGACGTGTATTGGTATGATACCTCAAAAACCCACAGTAGACTGAGGAGGTCTCCCTGGTGAAGTGGTATCTCGGGTGGTGATGGCGTGGTAAGGTAGGTGGATGAGTGGTGTACTGGCATGTGAGGGAGAAGGCTAGGTAGGCATGATCAGCTGCCACACCAATGGGGCGGGGTGAAATGGTGAAGTCTGAAATGAGCAGTATCGAGGAGAGAGATCCCATCAAGTAGTCCACCATACTGGCTCCGTGTTTGAAAGGGTAGCAGGTGAAGGGGTTGGAACCAGGCCACTGGGCTAGGCAGCCCCACAAGGGCGAGAAAGTACTCCCGTTGTAGGTCTCCCGTGTCCTGTGATGTCCGCTCCAGGTCCGTGCCCACACTGTCTATCTCCTGATACATGGGATCATCTGTCCCAAAGAGGGGTGCTTGTGCACTGGCAATACGGGCATTGAAGTCTCTAGCAAGGAGGATATCCCCTAGGTTTGAGAATCTCATAATATCATCATATAGTGACAGGTATGGGGACTCCCCACTTGTGGCATACCTGGATGAAGATGGTGCAAAGTAGCACACTGCACGGTAGATGTCATGGGCTCTCTGTGTACCGATCCTCACCCATATGAATTGTGCTTCCTCATCCCGTCTGATCACATGTATCACATGCTATAGCTCCTCCCTGTAGAGTATGGCCACTCCTCCCGAGCCTCTAGTGCCTCCTACTGTACGGGACTGTGGACGATGGTGGATGGACTCCCATCTATATTCCCTCACCTCAGGTAGCCAAATCCTCTGGCACTGGTGTGTCTCTGTGTAAAGGATCATGTCACTCCCTTTGTCCTCAAACAAACCTGCATCTGTCTGTAGAGCTCCATTGTAGTTCGAGACCACAATCTCTAGTGTGGTCTCACAGGTCGTGCACCGTCATGTAGAGCGCCGCTCCGTGATAATCACCCGCCCATCTCTATATACTGCCCACTTCCCCAGCTTTCCGGACCTCCACTGCTTGTACCATTCCTGCCCGTCTGTGCTCCACCTGCATGGGTGTGAGGTCATCTCCTAGGTAGATCTTGGTTCCTTTCAGTGTGGCCCTCTTTTTCAAGAAGGCTGTGTCTGTTTCTCCATCTTTAAATTTTAGGAAGAGAGGCCTCTCCTCTGTAGGGTTCTTCGCCATGCACCAGGCTTCCATGAAGGGAGGGGGGGCGCCTAGTATTCCCATTTGTTTGCATAAGGCTTCATCATCCTCCATCGGTCAGCCTTTTACGTTCAACCCTGTGATCCTCACATTGAGGGCCTTATGCTTGCGATGCTTGTCCTCCTCAAGCGTGGCTGTCATGATAGTGCTGGTGTTGGGGGTCGGGGCTGATTTTTGCTTCTTGACAACCTCTGTCCATTCCTTCCCGACCTCTGCTGTTTGACGACATCTGCCCATCCTTTCTCGAGCTTGTGTTCATGGTTCTGAACTCGCGTTTGCTTGGGCAACCAGCTTGTCCATCACTCTCTTTAAATCTCCCTGTACTCCGTCCCATTTTTTGGACCGAGTCATGATCCTGTGTGTCCTTCGTCTATGCAATGCACAAAGTCTAGAGGGGGAGTCCTCTCCCGTTCTGCAGCTCGAAGAGAATTCCCTTGGGGCCAAAAAGGGCTGCCCTGCTGCATTGGGGTAGGCTGGAGCTGAGGCGGGGGTGGGAAAGGCGATGCAGGCAGGCTGGTGCGAGAGAGAGAGAGAGAGAGAGAGAGAGAGAGAGAGAGAGAGCACATTCATCGGCTATGCATTCAAATGAGTGGCTTTTGGAAAGGTAGTGATCAGATTGAGCATTTTGATACTTGGTGATCCAGGGCAACGATTTGTAAAGATAGCTAAATCCCCAATATCGGCTGTCACTTCATACCCATATAAAGTGACCACCAGGGGTCTTGAGTTGATAGGAGGCGAAGAATACAGAACAAGAATTCATAATGACGGTTAGTTGCTCTACACTTGATCTTGTGCTCTCTTTATGCTGGCAATCAAAGCAGGCACTTGAAATGCTTTTCAAGTCAGATTTGTTGGACATGATTTCCCTGTAAATATGTTCTGTCATTTCTAAGAAGTTTCTCTGGTTGACAAGGTTTTGTTGCTTTGCCACAGATTTTGAAGCTGCTGAGAGTGAAGTCTTCGAGGTGTAAATAGACCCTTCTGTCAGAAACTTGTCATTGCAAAGCTCAATAGGTGGTGGTGCAAGAATTGTGTAGTCCCCCTTGCGTTGAAAAATAGTTGGAGATACTCATATCTTCATGTCAAGCTAAATCGAGAAAAGAGGGAGTGTATGAGTTTGTACATCAAGTGAGAGCATAGTCTGCATATAGAGAGGGAATATGAAAGAGTGTGCAGGTTGCTCGACCTTATACTCATAGTCGTCATGTTCTGTAGCGTTGGAGTGGAGCATTGGAGTGAGTTTCCAAGGATGATGTAAAGGGCCAAAACCATGGTCTCATATTTTGTAGATTTAAATGTTTGAGATATGGTAGAACTGGTGCAGTTTGACTCGCTGTAATGTCAAGATGAGGTTACTGATGGCCATACAACGTGAGGTATTGATTTATAATGCACCACTCTACAGTAGAACTAGATTCTAGATAGATTAAGTGAAATGTTTGTTTTCTATTGCTAGCACAAGTTGGACTCTTTGATTGCTTAAGCATTACTTTCTTGTAACAGTTTTACAAGTTTGATATGCGGTATAATTACATTGTTTAATCTATGTGAATTGTGTGTTTGTTATTATGACCTGGGGTCCTGACTCCCCCCTCCTCTACAAGCACACAGTGGCAAAGCGTGTCACATGCTAGTAAAGCGCAGGAACCAATGGCGGCATAGGATTACAGATCACTACTTAGGTAATTAAGTGCAAACTCTTATCTGCAGCAGGCAGGGGTTTATGTTGTAGGCTAAAAGACTCCATGATGTGTAGCATAAGGATGCCAACAGGGGCATATGAGTATGTGTGGCCGGTAAGGTTCCTCATCCTCTTGGCTTGACTTTGTCAGAGTGTCTGTTGTGTTTGCGTTCTTTTTCATGGCCGACTCCAGCAGTTACTCTCGTCGTGAAGTCGAACACAGAATTAAGCAATATAAATTGGTCAGTTCTGGTGTAGCTCTTTCTCTTGAGGAGCAGTTTGTTTGTGACACACTTGCTAAAGATTTTGCAGAAGCCTGACAAGCTCTCATGAGGGGAGCTGTCCCATACCCTATCTCCCCTGCCACACATAATAACTCTAGGATGCAAGAAACAAAACAAGCAGATCTGCCAGAGCAGGCTGTGATGATGATGATGCAGTTTCCTATGGACATCTTGTCTAGACTTCAATATGTTCATCCACAATTCATTGTAGTGCTCGATAGTGAGATCAAAACCAAATATAATAGAAAAAGTGATCCACCCAAGTAAGGCAAGGACAACACATGATTTTTTTATTAGAATGCACCAACAATATCAAATGTAGAGAAAGACATAGGCATGTTTTGATGCTCACCAAATAGAGGACATAAAAGAACCAACCATCCACTATCTGCCAGGCTCACTACTACGACAATCATGCCATGCTTGGCATGCCCCTCTCTCAATCTATTCCGTAGTGGAATCCCTCCTCTAGTCTACATGCTTTCACCACTTGGAAAGTCTAGCATAACAAAGTATGCTCGGTTGCCCACTTCACCTTTCTCCCCATCTTCATGTATTCCTTTGTTGGAGTCGCAATGGACAAGAAGATCTTGGCTCTTCTTGCCCATAGAGAAACCACATCCCATCTCAATATAGTTTCCCATCACACAACCATATCTAATGGGAGATCCATGAGCCAACACAACATCTAGAGACGGTGGATAGCAATAAGCTTAATGGATCTCAACCTTTTCCAAGGCTAGAATGTTTGCACAAACCAATGCAAAATGGGAATCACACAAATCTTTAGCCCATGGAACTAATAAAATGGCAACTCGAGGCTACTAATACACACAACTGTGTTTGAAAACATATACCATCACCTTTTCCATGGATCTCTTAAGTAGCACCTATTGATACTGTGGGTTGATGTGCGAGGAGTGATGTCGAGTCATCCTCATCCTCAATAATGATACATGACAAATAAATGTAGCATTCTTCACTACATTTAGTATATGCAACATAAATCTAAGTAACTACCTAGGTTTATTATATGGCATGCACATAATACCTTATATCATGTATTTCTTTGTTGGCTCCTTCCACCCTTTTGTTGCTTTTGCCTTTTGTTGAGTTTCTATCAAGGCTCGTTTCTTTGTAGCATGTAACATGTACATGTCCCTTTCCCTTGATCTTGGGTTAGAGTCTATCCACCAAGGGCAATTGGCCAACTCCCATTGGGAGAGACCATGCATGCTCTTAGGATACATACAAGTCAAAGGTTGAGAGATTTCTTTCCAACTCAAGCATTGTTTTAGCATCTCCAAAATCTTTTTTTCTTTAAGCAAGTGAGAGGGGTACCTTCCATCAACAAAAAGACAACTCAAGACAAACCAACCACACCACAGATTCATTCATGTATATTAGAGCCATATTTCATAGTAGTACTCATCAATAGCTAGGCTCTTTGTGTTGATATTGTGGTGTACCTATATTATGCTTGACTTGTAGCGTGTATTAGTTTAGTGTTTGGCTCTCCACTCACTACTTCCCTTTGCAAGGAGAGGCAAGAATTAGGGGGACTTTGTAGTGTGAACTCATTGAAGAAAGAGGCAAGGTTGAAGGGTATTGAAAGTTTTGTAACTTACGAAACCGCACAAAAAGAGGGTGGAGTTAAGACTCGGGCACACACAGCTATGACTGAGGGGATCCAATGAGGAGGGCACACGTGTTAGATGACACAAGAGAGGGGTCATGATTCTAACGATGGAGGTTGGTAGTATCTAAAGCAAGTCTCAAGGAAAGACTGACATGGCCAAAGAGAACAATGATATCATATATAGGGTAATAACATAAATTTTGTACATATTTATGCACTACATAATTCTAATAATTGTTCTTCACCGAATATCGGAAAGTTAAAAATAACATGGGATCGTGGGATTCTTTGAGGTCAGTAATACTTGCTTTGTCACTTGACAAATGTGCTTTAAGTACAAAAAAGAAAAAGAAAAAAAAGTGGGGAAATGAATTTCTCGAGAAAAGATTGGTGAGTCAATTTAATAAATATGAGTACAATCTTTGACTCTGCCTTGGTATCCTTCATTCTCAAAGTAGAAAACATGTGCTTTCTTCCCTCAAGTTTAATGTCATCGAGAGTGAGTAATCCGTAAGGATCACCAATGGGCAGACATCTAAAAGCACCCCACATAGGTTTTCCAAAGAGGCAATGGCATTTCTCTCAATCTTATCCAAGAAACCTTCCCTTGCTAACTATCTTTATAACAACATAAAACATACAATGAAAATTAATAGCATAATTCATAATCTCTTGTATAAAAGTTGATTGAACCATCTACATGTCCTACATCATGGGATTACTCTCGAGTAAAGAAAGTAGGAAGCCTCTCCTCTCCGGTCGGAGAGGTGACAAGGCAATGCCCTTCAACTTTTTCAAGGCTCTCCCTATGGAGTCGTTGTCATCATAGTGCAATGCAAACAATTTTTTCTTCCAAACATCTCCAAGCTGAGGATCAATACGATTTAAGACCTGAAACAAATTGACTACAACAATTACCTTACAAATTATTACTCATAACAATATTGCCATGTTGGTCTCAACACAAGTCATAACATAGAATTTACACAATTCAAGAATACCTTTCCCATATGATATGATATTCTTCTTTGCGTGCTTTTCAGTAGTACCTCTTTCTTTGATGGCCACTTTACTTCTCATTGTTTCAATGATCCTTTTTAATTCAGTATTATATTCAATCTAATTTCAAACAAAATGTAATAGTAGCCATAAAGCTGATATTTGTTTTCAAACTACAAAACAGTGATAAGCTTTGTGTTACCCAAAACACAAGCTGAGCCAAGTATGCTCATGTCCAAGGATGCCATAGCCTTGTGCCTTTTAGCTCCCTTGACCTTATGTGCTCAATAATCTCACTCTTTTGTAGTGAGAGTACTCATATTTCTCAGTGTCACACTCACAAATGTTGTTTACTTTTATGAGTATCTCTCAAGTTTGGCTTGATAATTGCATGCTCATTTAGCCTTAATAAAAAAAACCCACATAAATATCAGTCCATTAAACCATAAACATACTAAAGATTCATTTTTTATTGCGACATGTATACTCATGCATTTATTCTTTGCAAGTGTACTAGTAGAGCTATCTTGCTTATCTTTCTAGGGTCAAGGTCTTCTTCCTCAATTAGGGTTAGAGTAGCCATGTTTATTTGGAGTGTCAGCCCATTTTGTTTTGCTTTGGCTTGGGTTTCCCTTGCATTATCCTCTTTATGTGCTTCCTTCTTGAGTTTTTCTTGTCTCAGCCTTTCGTGTTTCTTTTTGTGTGCTTGCATGTTATGGGTTAAATGTCCATAGTATTTCTTAAGTGTGCTACCATTTATGTATCCCTGCATCTTGATTCCATTAATGGTCTTGATGCGAGCTCCACCTTGGGAGGCGATCTCTACAACTCTGAATGGTCCTAACCCTCGATATTTTAATTTTTTCCTCTTGGAAGAGATGACCCTGTACATAAGTACTAAGTCTCCTTCCTGTAGCTCTTTGAATTTGAGGTGTTGGTCAAACCATTGTTTACACTTGAGCTTTTCTAATATCATTCCACATGTAGAGCAATTAATCTAGTTTCATCAAGCTTTTCCAATTTGACTAATCTCTTAGCTAGAGAATTCTCCCTGAGATTTTCTTTCATGGCTATTCTCAAGTTGGGCGCCAAATATTTTATAGGCATCACTGCCTCAATTCCATAGGCAAGCCAAAAAGAAGTTTGTCTTGTAGGTACCTTATAGGAGGTCTTATAGGCCAACATTGCTGCTGTTAGCTTGTGCTCCCAATTGGCTATCCTCCATAGTCTTGGTCATGATACCACAAAGGAGTTTATTATACTTTCTGCCATCCCACTAGCTTGAGGGTAGTAAGGTGATGACTTACTATCTGCTCATTAGCTTGAGGGTAGTAAGGTGATGACTTACGGTGTATAACCATAAATCCTATCAACAACAGGTGTTCCATAAATGACCTTGTTGATAAGATGGGAGCCCTTATCTGAGACCAGCTCTAGGGGACACCCAAATCTGGATATGATATGCTCGTATAAAACTTTAGCAGTCATACGAGCATCTGTCTTTCAAGTAGCTTTCGTTTCTACCCATTTTGTGAAATAGTTAGTGGCCACAATTAAATACCGGGCTTGTGTTTGTCATGCAGTTGGACTATTGGGTCCCATGAAGTCTATTTCTCATTTCTCAAAAGGCTGTTTCACAATGATCGGAACTAAAGGCATTATATCTTGTCTGTGGGTGGCGGAATGTTAAAGCGTTGGCATTCATCACAATGTTTGACAAATTCCATGGCATCACCAAACATAGTTGGCCACTATAACCCTGCTTGCAAGATCTTCCTTCTGTTACTTTGCTCACAAAATGTACTGATGATTCCACTATGACTCATGAGCCTCTTCTAAAATGGTGAGAAACTCATCCTCGCACGGATCACCGTCTCAATGCTTGATCCTTGCCTAGATTATATAATTGACCAGCTATTAATTGAAAAGGTGTGCAGCTAGCTTAGTGAGACATGCATCCTATCCTTGTTTAATGGCTTGTTCTCTATGGAAATCTATAGACAAGATACTTCGAGATTTCTTCACTCCATTCGGTATGAGATCTAATTTGAATAAAGTAGCATCTGGTAGTTCACCATCAACACCAGTGTGGTAGGTTCTCTATTAGGTATTCTCAACATGTGTGGTATGCTAGTACATGTTGTGATTCTTTCCTTACTATGATAGTAAATTCTAACTCTACCATCAATAGCAACAACCCAGTGAGTAATTTACCTAGTCATGCATGGTTTGTTGACAAGATATAACAAAGCTTGATGATCCACAAAGAAGATAAACTCATTAGCCCGCAACAAGTAGTATTTGTACTTTTTTATTGCTTACACCATGGCTAGTCCTTTCCTCTCAATTGTGATATAATTCATCTCAGCTTCATTGAGTTGTTGACTCTCAAAGCAGATTGGGTAATCCAATTTATGCTCCCCTGGCTGTGCAAAAACACATCTAATTGCGGAGTTTGATGCATCGATATGCACACGGAACATGAGATCCCAATTTGGTGGTCTCAAGATAGGCGCATTGGCTAATGCCCTCTTTAGTTTATTGTAAGCCTACCAACACTCTTCAATCCATTCAAAGATGATCAAAAGCTTATACAATGACCTAGCTATATCACAGTAATAGCCTATGTGTCGTCCCATAAACCATTGTACTGCCTTGTAGAGTTAGTGGTGGGTGGTGGTGAGATTGGAACTTCGTTCCACTTTTCCCCATGACGTCTACCGTGGCTAATACATGCATTCGATTCTTGCAAAAATCATCATCCGAAAGAGAAGCATACAAGACGTGCTTTCTTCTTGACGGTTTTAGTTGTTCATGGGTTGCACATAGTTGCATCGAGGTGGTTCTGTCTAAAGTTTTTGAATCATTTTCAAACAACTCCCATCCATGGGATGCGTCTTCCAAGTTTGCACGTCTACTTTCAGGATTTGTGAATCCTTCCGTAGGTAATGTGATCCGTGTACCAGCTTGGCACTTCTCATAAAAGGTCTTCCAAAGAATCACATCGTACGAATATGTGTCCCGTAAAATTCATGACTACAAATATATGGCAGTAGCAAAAAGAGAAGATTTTCATCTTCAAGTTTTGCAGCACTCCCATAGGGCTGCAGTACTCCCACAGGTCATACCATGGTACCGTTAGCTATCTTTATGATGAGGTTCATCGCCCTAAGGCTGGTTTTTCCCAACATTGCTTTGTGACAATACTTACTCTAGGTCCTCCATCAAGGATTACAAGAGCTTAATAACCCATGTGCACCACTGGAAGTGTTGTATTCGTGTCATCACTCGCATAATACTTCCCCATCTGATTTACCAAAATTTGGACGAGTTCAAGTAGGTCAATCCTTATACTCTCTATATTTACATCCTTCTCAAGAGGCAAAGGTATTCTCTTGTTGGTGGTTGGAGGCATGGCCTACCTTCCATCCAATCCTTTAAATCAATCCACAATCGTCCAGCTAGGTTCTAATTGGCATCTTGATCTCTATAGAGCAAATGCAGATAGCCCGGCCACATCTATGGGTGCTTGGTTTCAACCCACATCATTACTATATGATTCTAGAATAGGATTTGCTGAGTCATAAAGAGGATATTATCCTCCTTCATCAAATATCCTTGAGAATTGGTCATTCCTTTCTTCTTCTTTCAAGTTGATTTCACCCTCACAGCATTCTAACACAGTCTCCAACATGTTTAGTCATTTAGCTTCCCTTGTGATATTTTGCCTAGGATAGACTGCTTCAATAGCCCGACTAGTAGACAGTCGTTCCTCAAACATGTTTTGACCTTCCAAGAGTAAGGCTTGTGTGGCCTCTAGCTTTTTCTCTTTCTGAGCATTTGGGTATTCACCGAGTCCCCTTCGTGTTTGGGATTCTTCAACTCGTTTGGTTTCCTTCCATGTTACTTCTTTTTTCCTTATCAGCACCCTTTCTTGGCTCAACTTAGTGGATGCAGTTTTGATCATTCTCTCATTCGAACCATCCTGAATTACCACTAGAGAGTCTCCTCACCCCACCTTTTCTCTTCTTCTCCTTCCCATCGTATGTGTAGATGGTTGAGCTAACGGTTCTTCCTTGACTTTTGGGGGTTTTTAGTTCTTCCACACATGAGTTATGACATTGAGCAGAATTGTCACCACCCTTGATTGTACCCCAATCATTCGGAGTCCCATTGGTTGGATTGGTGGTTGTGTGGAAGACTCTCTAGTGCATTTATAAGAAGAGTCCTTGATTTGTTTTTACACAACTCAATCCTAGGTATGATTTGACTTCATTATTTTACAGGCCTGTCAGGTTGATTTATGAGGACACGCAACCACTCAGTGAGCTCCTTGGCAGTGGTAGCATTGCAAGCAAGGCTCTTCTTTCTGTAGCATTAATCTCTCAACCCTTCCATTGAGATGTAGCTTGGAACATTGGTAGAGGTATATTCCCTTGCATTAGAAAATGTTTCGGGGTTACCTCCCAATTGTCATCTATCTCTTCCATGTTTGGTCGAGGCTCCCATGCATATTCTCCTTCCTCTGGTACCCCTTTAATGATCACTTGATTAATTGGCATTATGCGAGGTGATGGTGGTTGTGGTGGTAGAATAGGTGGCGATATAGGTACTTCGGTTACACTATACATTCCCCTCGTTTGGTTTTGCATGTTTGACAGATTTTCCCCTGGTGCAAGCCCTTGCCCAGGTGGTGCAGGTAAATCTAGTTGTTGACATGTAGAAGGCATTTGAGGTACTTAAGGTACTTTCACTTGTTGTGTCTAACATGGATACCTACACATACTCGTATCATGGTTCCCCAAGTTGTATACAATGCGCACAATACACCAATGGTGGGTGAGGCCTCATTTGAGGACACTCTCAGTGCTCGTGTAATTTTGCTGACATATTGAGCATCATACCAACTCTCGCCGAGGGTATAAATGTTGTTTGTAGGTACAATCCTTACCTTTTTTAACTTTATCTTATCTAGAAGTGCAATGCTTAGCTCATTTAGAGTCACATCCTCAATCTCATTGAGGTTGTCATACTTGTTCAGCCCGACGCATATGACAGAGCCACTGTAGTGATAGATTTGGTGTGCTTGCTTGGCCTGACGCATATGACACAGCCATTGTAGTGACAGATTTGGTGTTATCAGGTTGTGGTAACTCAAGCATGTTATCCTCAAAGTTGATGGCTAGCTTGCGAGACAACAATCATTAAGCATTGTTGGTTTGGCCAACGAATCCCCTGCGGAAGCATGGTAGCAGTTGCTTATCTGTCAATCTCTCCCTAGGTTTACACCTTGAGTTTAGGTTTTTCAGTCGTCGCTCGCGGCAGATGTAATCTCCTTGGTGTTATATAATTGAGCCACAGGGCTCCACTTGTCTCGACTTAATGCAAAACTAGGTATGAACACACTCTTAAGTCGTGTAAAGTAATCTTGCCATCCAGCTTAAGCGATTGATATACCATGGATGTGCCTTAACCTCTGGAAAACATAAAATATTTTTGTCTGGTCAATTGATCGGCCCACAAGTCTTGCACACCAATTTGAATATCTCCACGTGATGTATGGCATCGCCATCACCAGTTAATTTTGACATTAATCTTGCCACATGATTAGGCTTGAGTAGTGTTGCTATTTGTGGTAGTGTAGTACCTAATTCTCTAGCGAACCCCCTTCTTTTTTCTTCGGCCATCCTTAATAGGTTTATGGGTGTTGCGACTCCCATATGAGGGTTCTCATATGCCATTCTATCTGTCCCTCCCACCCTGGCTTTTTGTGGCTATACAACATGTTGAGTTACATGCACCCTTGGTTCAAGTGGTATTGGGATAGTTTCAATGTGCCTATTTACACCATCATGCAAGACCGCTCCTCCTAGGCTCCCTTCTTGTAGCAACATGCCTCTCATGTACTCTTGGAACTATGGGGCTCTTAACATTGCATCTACCACAACCTTGGTGTAAGTTTTCTCTGAATCTCCTTGTGACAATCCTGATTCCTTGAGAGACATGCAGTGAGGGCAACTAGGTCATCTCGAGGCTCCTTCTCAGAATAGGCTTTAGAGGTGGCATATCCTCCTCCATCGCTTATCAACCTTTCTAGTAGTGCCTTGTGCGACGACCAAGTCCTCTTCATGCCTTGATCCCCTGAGTTTGGAAGAATCTTCACTGTGCATTGTCGTATTGAAAGCATGTCTCTCGGCCAACTCCCTCTACAGAGATCTAATCATGTTCAAGCCTTCTAAGTTGGGCTTGTGCTTCTCTCATTCTTTCCCCAATCTCTAGTTCTCTGGAAGTTGGGAAGTATGCTGACCCCACCATTCTTTGAGCACTTATAGGATACCTTTGTATTCTTGGAGTATAGTGTACCGTGGGGGGTTGAGGCTTACTCATCCTTGGCGATGGCTCCTCCCTTGGTTTGTTGCCCGTACTTCGAAGTCTTTTAGTGATCACTTCTCGATCTGAGCTAAATGGCCGTCCCTTGGTAACTTGTAGAGCTTCCCTTTTAGGCTCATGTTCATATCCTAGGATTTCTTGGGCTAAGCCCATGAACCCTCCAGACAATGTTGGTGGAGAAGAAGTGCCCTTCTCCCCCACCCCCACCCCCACTTCCTCATTAGGAGGATTCTCCTTTGATTCCTCAATACTTGATGATTCAAAAGAATTTAGCTTATGCAAAGCAAACACAATCCTTTGTGTGTTGACTGTGTAAGCTGATCCTAAGCTTCTCTAGGGTAGGAGATCTTGGTTGATTAGATACATTATCGTCTGGGGACAATGTCATCACCAACAAGGCTTCGTGACCTTAAGTGGATGAAATGGTTTTAAATGGCCAATTTATTTTTATTTTCACACACTTGAATTACTAGGTTTGCAAATCACAGGTTTCTACAGAATCACGAACGACAGATGTAGAATCTCAGCCCCGCCGATGTGATTTAGAAACCATAGGTGTGATCACGATAGAAATCACGTCAAAATTATAGTTTATTCTCAATTGCTCACAACTTCCCCTAGTGTATGGAAGTTCCTAGAAACATCCATGAGCAATTATCCTATCAATTCTGAAGATATCACTTGATGTGATTTTGTAGGGTTGAGAGTCATGGGCTGTGATCCTCTTGAGAATCATGGTGCTGGACTTTACCCAAACCCGTTCAAAAGTTGATTTGAATGGATTCTCTGATACCCCAAGTAGCTGTTTCAGATGTCTATCTTATCAAATTGTCAAGTTCTATCGCTGTGATTGGTGACAAATCACAACGTGATCGTTGATCACCACAAACCATGATTTATGATGTGGTAGTCACGAGCATGATAGATCATCATAGACCATGATTCGTGATCCGTGATCACGATTGGATAAGATGGAATGTGTTAGAGATAAGGTGCTTTTAATGTACAATCCTAGAAATTACAGAACAGATGGATTTATCAAAAAATCATGTCATGATTGAAAATCACGATCGTGATTCTGCAAACTGCAAAATCATGGTGGCGTGATTCCGTAAGTATCAAAACAAAAAATCAATGATTAAGGGGTGCAAATATTATTTTTTCTAGTTCAAATTTTCCAGATTGTTCTTTGGAACATGAATCGACAAATGACATCAAGAAATGGAACCAATGGCTCTTTATTTTTTTTGGAGTTTTTAAGATTTAAAAAATGCAGCATATGGGTGTTCCTTACATAATCACGGTCGTGAAGCTGAGATTACTAGTAAAAGCTAAATTAGTTTACATCTATTCCACACCTTCCAAATCCCTCTTACTAGCTCACATCCTTTAGCTTTAATATGAGTTTATCAAAGAGAACACTAATCAAGGCAGATTCTTCCATCTTGACATCCCTTAGATGGAGAAGGAGGGGACATCTCTGGGTCTCTAGTTATACCAAGCTCTTCTTTGGCATCCCTTTTGTGTATTAGCTTGATGACCTCTTCATTGACAGAAAAAGGTAGAGCCCCAAAGGACAGAGAGCCTTTCCAAATCAGAAGAAGGTAAGGAATCAAAACAATTTTGAAGCTTTAAAATAATTCATTGGGAAGGCCATCCAATCCGGGGCTTTTACCATTTTTCATGGAGCTACTGGCCCTGCCAAAGCTCCAACATGGTTCTCATTAAGGGAGGATAGTTTTTTTCCCTAACAGCTTTGCAATTTTGGCACATGCATCTTGTTTTCTTTTGAGATAAGAAGGGGGGTATCGAACATATTTTCAAAATAATCATAAACTATTTTCATATTGGATTCTAATGATGTGGCTAATGTCCCATCATTATCTTCAAGCATCAAAACAACATCCCGAGCTTATTTCTTCTTGAGAGCTACAAATGTTTCTTTTGTTGAGAGATGTGGTGCCGTTGAGCAAAAGGAAGAGGTACGGAATAAGAATAAGTAACCAAGCAAGAAAAAATTCTAGCATGAAGCCACATGGGCAAAGGGAATTATCCCGCATTGATGTACAAGCCTAAGGGTGTACCTCCCCACTCCCCATATAAAAGGGGGCCATTTCAAGCAATGAAAAATGATGCAAGTTCTCAAGTCTTTTTATGAGTACAAGTCTCAATCTTGTAACCTAACTGAACTTGAGTCTTATGCTTAATTAGATTAGCTCATCATCATCATGAGTAAGCTTAGGTTTCACTCCGTAGGATTAAGTCACTAACAAGTAATTAGGGTTTAGTTCACTCTCACCATAGCCATGCAAATGGTACCCATGATTTTCATCATGGTATTAGAGCCATCCCTTTGCCCATAGCATCTCATTTCAAGTCATCTCTCCTCTATACTCTTATTAGCTTAATCCCAATTACACTTGCACTAATTACTTCACTAAGCTCACTTATCCACACTTTATCCACTAGCTAGAAGTGGCTGGTGGTTCTCCACACACCCAACCATTGTCAAAGTCTTTTTAAGGGCACCTAGAGTACCTTGGGACGTCCACTCACACCAAGCCTCAGCTCCAATAAGCCTCTTTCAATGCTTCTACTGCACATTCATCTCCACAAGATTTGCACCAATAAACAGTTCACCATCTTTAAATGTGGCTAGCATTTGCAAAATCATCCTTACAACTTTATTAGCACTTCAAGGTGCACCCCTGGCTACATCAGCATGGACCAATTTCCTCCAACATCCTCTTATATTTTAGCGAGCATCGCCCAATTGGTTAACTGCTCCATTTGCTGTCCGTGCTTCAAATTAGGTCAAGCCCTTATAGGTCTGGTTTAGCAATACTACAAGAAGTCTACAACTGAAATCTCAAGCCATTCCATCTATTGGCGTAGTTACACCAAGCACATTTCCAGGTGACTCATTTTTTTGCAAAATTCAGTGTCTTTCAAGTTTCTGAGTTGAGCTTTTGGCTTGGGTCACTCCATCTCATCAGGGCAACATTCTTATGTAAAAAGCCCCATCAAATTGTTCTCACACATGCTCAATTAGATCCTCCAAATTTTGGCCCTGTTAATCATTGTCTTAATCAATTAATCAACAATAAATTGATAATAATTAGAAAAAATTGAGGTTATCACTCACACATTTGGGTTGTATTAACCTAATATGAGCATCAACTTCATCATTTGACATTTGAGTTAGTGTCGAGAAACATTTACACTATCACTTGTTGTACAGGCGAGAACATCTCAAGTAAGACCTCCCAATGCCATCAAGCATCACACAACATGTCATATTGAGAGGTTCATTAGGGAAGGGCCAAATGCAGACATATCATAATCAAATCATAGATGCATTAATCACTCTTCTAAGTATGCCAAAATACACATGCATGAGGTGACCACATGTATGGCACCACACATAAAAGCATATGCAATGAAGCACAAATGGCAATTAAGGAAGAATAATCAAAGCATCAAGCAAAAGAAAAAGCAAAAAAAACAAGAATAAGAGGCAACAAAGGCAAAGTCTACACCAAAGGCTCAATGAAGAAGACAATGCCAAAAGGTGGACATGAAAACAAGCAAAGACAAGCAGTCAAAGAGTCAGAGTCAAGCCAAAGAGAAAAGACAAGTAGTCAAAGAGCCAAGAGTCAAGCCAAAGAGCCAAGAGGAATTCAACAAAGCGAAGAAGGGCACAACATCGACATGAAGCATGAAAGAAGCAACAAGGGATCTTCATCAAGCAAAAGAAAGGAGAAGCAGGAGGTAACACTAAACAATGAAGGAGCTACCAACAACCACTACTCTAACCTAAATCATATGTTGTAAATGCCACCAAATGAGCGGGCAAATTGATATGTTTTGAGCATTCTTGACCACCTAGGAGTAGCCAAATAGAACCTAAGAGAAGTGATGCAAATATAAACACTCTACCACAACTAGAGAGTAGCCAAAGTAGTACCCTAGGGAAGTGAAAGTTGACCTGACCATCTCTAAAGTAACCTTTGAGCCAGAGAGTAACCAAGCTAAAGAGCCTTTGAGTTACCCAATTAAGTTGTAAATGAGGGGGGGTGAAAATATGTTGTAAAATTTGCATCTGACCACCTTGGATTAGCTTAAGAAAATGGCACCAAGGGGGGATGTTGAAAAATATGGTGCACAAGGAAGAGGTAGGGAGTGAGAATGAGTAGCCAAGCAAGAGCAAAGTCTAGCATGAAGCCACATGAGCAAATGAAATTATCCCACATTGATGTACAAGCCCAAGTGTGTATCTCCTCATATAAAAGGGGGCCATTTCAAGCAATGAAATGGCCCCCTTTTACAAGCAATGAAATGTATAAGCCCAAGGGTGTACCTCCTCATATAAAAGGGGGCCATTTCAAGCAATGAAAAATGAAGCTCTTGAAGTCTTTTTATGAGCACAAGTCTCAATCATGTAACCTAGTTAAACTTGAGTCTTGTGCTATGAGCACAAGTCCCAATCTTGTAACCTAGTTGAACTTGAAGTCTTTTTATGAGCACAAGTCTCAATCATGTAACCTAGTTAAACTTGAGTCTTGTGCTATGAGCACAAGTCTCAATCTTGTAACCTAGTTGAACTTGAGTCTTATGCTTAATTATATTAGCTTATCATCATCATGAGTAAGCTTAGGTTTCAACCACCATAGGATTAAGTCACTAATCAAGTAATTATGGTTTAGTTCACTCTCACCATAGCCATACACATGCTACCCCTGATTTGCATCATCTTGACAGGCCTATCCCCTTTGCCAGTCCACCATTCTCTTAAGAACGGCATATTCCCTTTGCCAGCCACCGTTCTCTTAAGAATTTTTGTACTTGTTGACTTTCTATCTCCTCTTCCTTCCTTTTGTCTACTTGAAGCTAGAGATACACTGGTTGCATCCATTGTTATCCTCTTTTTCCATAGCCACCACTAGTTTTTCATATTTAACCTCTCTTCTGTGTTTCCTACCAGCTTTAATTAACCTAAGAATGACTTGAGTGGCCCTTTACAACATTCTCCCAAGAGTGAACGGGTAAAGAGAAATTGAGAAAGGCTTGTCGAAAAGAGTCCTCCACTCCCAACTGCACTGAGGGAAAATTAAATATAACCAAGGGTCAGCATGGAACCAACCCACCTTACCCCCTTGACCTAACTTCAAGAGAAGAATGAGCATTGCCTTGTGGTTAGAAATTTGGATTGAATTTAGAACCTAGACTTTGGTTCTATTGAAGGCTAAAGCCATGGAATTGTTTACATAGCATCTGTCAAGATGGGCTTTCCTGATGTGCTTATATGTCCTTCCATCTAACCAAGTAAATGTAGCACCTTTGTGTACATCTAAAAGATCACGAAAGTGTTTACATTCTAACCAACCATCTAGCTCAAGACCTTTGAGGGCTTTCCCTAGGCCTAAAAATTAATCTTTAAGAACTTCAACCGTGTGGAAATCCCCATCTAGGACAATAGGCAGGTCTAATTTCATAAGAGACCTCCATTAGAGTTGGCCAGGATAGAGAAATAATGTAAAATGGATATTCTATATACATTTTAATGGCAACCCAACGATTTGGATAGAGCAAGCCCATCGATTATGAACACTGATGACTGCACCACCGCTACCCGAGTTGTGATCAATGGTGAACAAAGGAATTCCTTTGAGACTCTTTTCAAGTTGGAAAGTAGCGACTCTCCAGAGGCTTTTCTTTGAGTTAGGGACTGGCTTTGTTCTCAATAGGAACTTTCTCTAGGGAGATAGGCGACTCCATACTCTCCCAGATTCTAGAGATCCTTATTTTGGCTCTATTAATATTTCTTGTTGACATAAAAGAGGGTGTGGAGGTGTTCAAAGGGCCTATGCAAAGATTTACCTATCTGAGGGGGATTCTTTATTTTTAGGGTGATAGAGGGGCGATAGCTAGGGAGTTTTTCTTCCTCTGGTGCGCTAGGAAAATTACTGGGTCAACCTCTTGAAAATCCATATTATCAATTTCTTTCTCTATGGTACTTGATTTTTTCTAAATTTTTTGTGCTAAGCACAGTTTCAACATCCTCAAGTTGCTAGTCATGGGTGTCCTCCGATTGAGAGGGATTAGTGAGATCAACCAGTAAGGGTGAGAACCTATTCTGGTTTTTATCTTCGAGTAGGCTTATGTTGGGAGAATATTGGAGCCCTACCTCTTACTGACTTGTTGACATGTTGGAACCTGTCCATGTCTGTTCAATAGGAGGAAGATTCTCTTTCTCTACTTGCAGAACAGTAGGGGGGGTTTTAAGCAGACAATTCGTGCTGAAGTGGCATTTCTAATTATAGTGGAAATAAGTGTTTGGGAGGTTCGTATATAGGATAGGTTGATGAATGCACTGCTCTTCACTACTATGTCAAAAGTTTGAATATGGTACCTTAAGTATGCATGGCCATGGTGTGCTTAACCCTAATTACTATGATTAAAGAGCACTAATACTATAGTGGGTGTAGCCTAATTAACAACATAATGATGATCCTAATGACTTAATCAAGCTTGTTGGCTCAAGCACAATTGGGTTACAAGATGGAAACTTGTACGGCTTGAGAGCTACTTATCTTCATTGCTTGAAAATGACCCTTTTTATAGGAGGAGGGTACACCTTTTACAAATGTGCACATGCGGGATAATGTCCAAGTGTGATGTGGCTTTATGCTCTTGATCCTAGTCCTCTACTCATACCTTGCCATTAATGGCACCACAAATTTTAATGCCCCCTCTTGGTGCCATGATGTATAGGCTACTCCAAGGTGGTTGGATGTAAGGTTCCCTCCTTCCAAGATAGGGAAAACACTTAAGATAGTCTACTAAATCTTAGCTTGGAGAAAATTTCCTACTCATCTCGACACCTTAACCATGTAAAGATTCAAGGATACAATTTGTAGGTAAGACCTAGTCCTATCCCCCCCACAGGGAGAGCGTGGTCTTCTAAAAGTCAAATTACCCATAGGGTAATTGATCATAATTTGGGCAACTACTAATCTTGATTCCTAGAGACAATGTTTTTTTCCTCATCCATGCAAGGCACAGCCACCTAGTCTCCTAGAATAGAGTTGCGTGACTGAGAACCTATTTATCTAGCGTAGGGCTTTCACTTAATCTGTTGGAAAGCTACCCAACTAATCAGGTCCACCCTGGTGCTGTTTGAAGCATTTCATCCTCCCACTTTCCACCCTACTCACGCATCAATTTGTTTTCTAATTGATCCTACCACAATGTTTGACATAAATAAACATGTTCCTTAATTAATGCCCTTTTCACAAGGTTCGTTATAAAACAACCTCTTTCCACAGTACAACAATGCCAAAGATAAGATTTATAAAAAAAGTTTATACAAGAATCAATTCCATACAAGCCAAATCGGCTCTCTTATTCTTTTCCTTTATATTGCCGATGATCTATTCGGCTGCCTAACAGCCTCTACATGTTGGGCAAAACCCTACGGGACCATACACCTCATCATTGACTCACTGGGTGGTGAGAACTCAAGCCGGCCTATCGTCCCCTCAGGTTGCTTCGTCGCTTGATCCTCCCACCCCTCAAAGGGATGTCTACGCACTAGGGTGGGCTTATTCACCGCACTAACCTGGGCCCTCAAAACTAGACAACATCACAATCACTCACCTCAATCGGCGGGCGAACCTCATTCTCCCAGTGGTATGAGGGATACCATGGGCCATCTCCGGGCCTTACTAATGTCTCCACCATCTGGCTACACAAGCACAAGATGGGGCAACATCAAGGCAGGGAGAAGTTGTACCTGTACCTTAATTTAACCAAGATAACAATCCATTTACTCAACTAAACCATAGGACTAGAATCCATGTTACCTTCTTAAGAAAACAACCCTTTCACAAAGATTTTAACATTTCAACTTGAGATTGCGAGACATTCTTTATTAAGGCATATGTTGTTGTTTAAAAGAATAAAAACTTTAACTAGTAAATCAATCAACAAAATAGATCACTATTAACAATCAACAAAATAGATCACTATTAACAATTAATAGAGAAGCCAGGGCCATACCTCAACCCCTAAGAATAATATATAATTGAAAAATAATATATATATATACCTTATAGAAATTTATCATTTATCGTTGTCTTTGCTCGTTAATAAGAGTTTCAAAACTTGATATATGAGAATAGAGAGTCTTCTAATACCTTCTCTTACGATTGAAATCATCCGATCATCCCCAAGCTTTATCTCCTCTTACTCATACTCTGACTTTTCTCTCTTTCGAAGGTCTATGGCAAAGTAGCCTTCTCTTGTAGGGCTACGACATACTATTCTTTCTTTAAAAGAAAAGCTATGGAGTAGTAGTCTCTTCCTCATAAAGGTCATAGCAAGCTAGCTTTCTTTTCCAAGAGATTAGATAAGAATGAAGGGATATATGCATCTCAAGGTCTAGAATCACCTTGTGGCTACTAGTTGCATTCTAATTTCTTATAGTTTTCCTGTGTAGAGATCTTGACAGAACCAGGAATTGCTTTGGCCATAACTCTTTGATAAAAACACGTAATATGATTATGTAACCACTCAAAAGAACCGGAACACATCTATTCTACAAGCCACCACGGGTAGAATAGGCAAAAATGTCTGTATATAGCCCACACACAAGATAGAGAAGCTTGAGAGCGCACAAACTCACTAGATTAGAATGAACAAATGTGTGCCAGATACAAAAGATAAGTACACACCCCAAAAAGAGTAGATAATAAGAGGGTGTATATACACACAAGAAAAAAAAAACCCTAGTGAGGGAAAAAGTACCCCAGCAGTCCTAAGTGTGTTCACACACATCACTACCATATAATGCTACAAATCCCCCTTGGAGTGATGATGTGAACATGTACAGGGTATGGCTGATCAATCCTGAAAAGGCAGTAAGCCCAAAGCTCTCTTTGCTTGGTTTTCCTTGTAAATTGCCACCCAATTTATCTTCTCTCCTACCTTTGCTGCTCTGAGCAGTCTGTTAGACATGTCCTCCGGCTTCCCCATGAACATGATATTCTACAAGAAGAAGATAAATTGTTTCCGCCAAGTTTTGTCTGCCACATCTTTTACCTGGTGCATGTTGCCTATTTTAGGGATTTCCTCATCCACTCTTGGCTTCAAGTTGGTGTCGAGAGCTCCTTCCAAGGGTAATCCCAGTGCGTGGTGCACTGAAGAAGTTCAAGGTGATTCAACAAGATATAGTGGATGAATTTGTAACCAACAATATAGTTTCGACTGTGGATATTCAATCCGCCATCATGGATTCAAGTGGAGTCAGTCGTAAGGGTTATAGTGCCATCCAGAAGTCAGTGTCATCAGTCCTTGAGGCCAAAGGCAATAAAGCAAAGCTACTTCCAACACCTATAAAATTTTAGAGACATAGGGAGGAATTAAACACAAAATAGCTTCACTATGTTGGTCACTCGTACCACATTGTAGGAGAGTTTAAGGGAGAAGGTGGCAGCATATTCTACAATGAACACAACAATATATTCATGGACTTGGAGCTCTTGCAAAAGAGAATGGTGGAGTTCTATGATATTACATTTGAGGAGACAGAAGGTGTACTTCAATTCGTCATCAAGCTTGATGAGTGCAAGACTACAAGGAGAAAAAGATGAAAAGGGTCACAATAACACTCATGTGAATAGAGCTCTTTCTAATTGTAGTAGGAATGATCAAAAGTATTTTAGCGTGCAGTCTGAGACAAACATCTGGTGGCTAGGTTCATTTGAGGTCAAGAAAAAGAACCATGAATCCTTGTTTTTAGTATTTCATCATACACATATCCCCAATCTCATCAAAGAACAGATGAATGCAACTAGGATGCTCCATGTAGAGAAAAGGGGGGACTTGTGGGTGACTTGAAGACTCTCAAGTGCTTATTTAATTGCAGTAAAGGGGCCAATGCAAAGCCTCCATGCCTTTACTGCATGGGCTCCACAAGGGTGATGGACTCTAAGTGGTGGAGACGACCACCGAATAGACAAATTTTGGATGAGAACTTTAAACTAGTGTTTAAGATTCCTCTTTCCAATGTGCATATATGCACGCTTCATGCTTTGTGTCATATCATAGAGAAGCAAAAAGCATGTGAGTTTAGAAATATTGGTTGTAAGGTATACCAGATACCCCAAAAAAAACTTTAAGCAATTAAAGCTCATTGAACAAGCAGTATTTTTAGCCAGAAGCAAATCTGTATCAACATTAAGATCATTGTATAATTTTTTTTTTAACATCAGATACAGTGGGGAGCTAGACCTAAAATTAGATTGAGATTTTGAGGAAAAAAACCCCAAAAATTACCAGTAGTAGAGCAATATGGAGGAAACTGTCCCCAGCCCAATCAGTAGACCAAGGATCCACAACAATAAGGCTGTTAGATCAGATTCAAGTGATGCTAGAGAATGTCAGAGAATATTCCAAAAGATTAGTAGAAGAACTCCTGGAGCCTTGCAAAAAGCAGTTCACTTCAAACCCCCAAAAGTAATTAGATGCCACTCAGAAAATAATTCTTCTAGAGTAATATTTTTATATTCAGTTTCAGAATGAGACATATGAAGCAGAATGCATTGTCAAGCATTATTTACTGCTTCCAAAAGGTTAATAGAGTAGAGTGTTCATAAACTAACAGAATGTTAAGTGAATCCTTCATGAGTGTAGGTCACACGTGCAGACCCATGAGAGACATCATAAACCCAGACATATATGAGCCTAGGATAGATATAAAAGACCATTACAAAGCTTAGAGTACAAGACACTTGAATATGTCCCACGTTAATCATCATAAGGGAAAACTCAATATCTAGGTCCTAATGTAACCTCAATGGTAGTCAAGACTAAGCCAGTGCATGCTAACAACATACAAGGATGCCCAACGTAATAGTCAAATCAATGCATATCTCAATATCAAATATACCTCATACCTTAATGGAATAATATATCATATGCAGCTACAACTATTGAAAGCTTA
Source organism: Cibotium barometz (assembly GCF_041138505.1). Lineage (NCBI taxonomy): Eukaryota > Viridiplantae > Streptophyta > Polypodiopsida > Cyatheales > Cibotiaceae > Cibotium > Cibotium barometz. The sequence goes on along the minus strand of NC_141104.1, from coordinate 10,743,023 downwards.
TCAAATAGTAAAGGCTACAATGTACTTTTGTTTGATTAAATGCATCATCTATAGGAACCAGTAAAGTCCCCTTCCAATAGTGGACTCCCAAGAAATAATCTATGCATGATATGTCAATAAAAGATGAGTGCAATCTAAAATTTGCATAGAGTAGAATAAGGCATAGTATACCCAAAGCATCAATATGTCCAAGGCTATGTAGCAAATGGACAAACTCCAGTACCTACATCCACCAAGGCATATAGTAGTCAAGTATACAAAAAGAAGATTCCAGCATTTGTTTAACAGAAGGAAATACAATAACAAGTCCATCAATCATTTTAGATTAAGTATTCCTAAAGAAGGGCAGATTGTATTTCATGAGAATAGGATTTTAATGAAATCATTCATTCAGTTTTTATTGCAGAAAGTAACTTTAGCCAAAGAATTGGAAAAAAACTTGGTTTGAAGGTCTCCCTCCACTTGCAAAGCAGTAAAGTCATGGTAGGCAAGAAACACACAGACCAAGTGAGTGAGGTTTATCACTCATCACAGTGCCCTTTATAGGAAAAAAACTTGGTTTGAAGGCCTCCCTCCACTTGCAAAGCAGTAAAGTCATGGTAGGCAAGAAACACACGGACCAAGTGAGTGAGGTTTATCACTCATCACAGTGCCCTTTATCACTCATCACAGTGCCCTTTATAGGAGTTGAGGTGGTTGAGAGGTTCACCCCACAAAGTAGAGTAGCAGTAGGTGTCATTCACTTCCACCGCTATTGTCGAAAATCAACCCAGATCTAAACCACTGAGCTTCATGACCATCATTGATTAGCTATGAGCCAAACCCAGTCCCCACAGTTATAGGGTTGCTACAGAGAAAACAAAGGCAGGTAGCATGTTACGCCAGAAAGAGAGAAGCGGAAAGATAACTCCAAAAAAGACCAGTTTACACCATAAAGTTTTTTCACACTCAATAGACCAAAGCCCCAATATGAAAGCATTAAAAATTGTTGTTTTTAGTCATAAGCCATTAGGAGAGGTAGTAAAGTAAAAAAAATTCTCTATTATTTTGAGAAAATAACAAGTGTGTGTGTGTGTGTGTGTGTGTGTGTGTGTGTGAGAGAGAGAGAGAGAGAGAGAGAGAGAGAGAGAGAGAGCAAGTGAACTTACCTGTTGCCATTGCTGCCTGCTTATGTGGGAGTGGATTCTCTCTCTCTCTCTCTCTAGGGTTCCTGGATAGAGTGGATGCTCTCTCTCTCTCTCTAAAAAATGAGAACCATTAATGGTAGTGTGAGGTTTAAATAACTCACATGTGTGGAGCCCGTGTGATGTTGACCATTCACACATGTGAGTTATCAAAATTAAAAACAACTCATTTTTAAATCTATTTGTAAGGGTCCGCGTGAGAGAGAGAGAGAGAGAGAGAGAGAGAAGGATCTTGATTGATTATGTTAAAAGAGTACATTCAAATGGGTAATGTCAAGTAGGAGTGATTAATTATGTGAAAAGAGTACATTGAAATGGGTAGAGTCAAGTAGGAATAATCTTGACTACAGGTGTTACCCAATTCTTTACATTGTATTAGTCACTCCCTTCTAAGGAGGACCTTTCTTCCATTATGAATGAAAGTAAAGTGTGGCGGCATGACTTACAAGGATTCTTTGACAATATCCTTCCTTAGCTATTGTAGATTGCATTTCTCCCGTATAGAAACAATTATCACCAGTGTTGAAGCTTCATCAATCACTTCAATGTCTATGACTTTGTTGTCCATTGCACTTTGTAGCTTCCTAATCCATTGGCACCAACTCTCCATTGATGTAACGGGACCTGCTATGCCAGAAGGACAAGATAAAAGTTTGAGTTGCAATCATGTACTTTGCAACTATTGTCTCCAGTAGTGCAATGTTACAATGGATATCATCAATAACTTTACTCTACCATTCCTCATCAAGAAGTCTTGCTAAGAGGAATGTATCCAAATGTTTGCAGACGAGCATGGTTCTTGCTATCTTCACCTGGAATAAGCTAAAAAGCTCCACAAACACAGTAATTAGTAGGTAAATCACAATTTTCACTACATGAGTTGGAATTCTCCCTCGTAGAGAGCATTGCACATCCTTGAAGAGCTTGCTCCTTGCTCACTCCATTACTGAGGAGTCTGGGATAGGCCAATCCACATCCACTCAGCTGGCAAAGTTACCTCTTCCAAGTAGCCACAATTGTGTTTCTTGTTTAGCATACGGTAGAAATAATCATAGAAAAAGATACCTGCATCTACAAGGCTTTTGTTGCTCCTCCCCTCACATACTATAGCCGACCAATGTGTGCATGAACCACATTCATAATTCCAATGATGCACTCAACTGGCTCCCGCTCCTCATAGGATGAGGGATACACATCTGCAACCATAGAGATGGAGAGTTTACATAGTTTATGAGACCATTATGAGAAAATGGAAGATTGACAAGCGATAGATTAGCTTACAGTTTGTTCTATGCAAGGGCAAAGATATGTCATCTTGACTCTCAAGAACAAGCTCATTATGCATATATACATGCTGCACTAGGACCTCCTTAATGGTTGTCCTTCCAGCCTCTATCTTGAAGTCTTTCACTCTTCCTTTCCATGACGCCCTGAAGATATTCTTGTTGCTTGTCTTTCTTCTCTTCCTTGGCTGCATAAGGACCCAGGTGCCCTTGGTGATTAATACCTTAGGCCACTGATTTTGCGCATTAAGAGAGTTGGATACAAGTATGGAAAACATTAATGATCTTGGTATCCTTGCCCTAGGAATTGAATCATCTATGATGGCATTAGTGGGGCAAAATTAGGATGATATAAAATGAGATTTGCTACCCATCGTTTCAAGAGGAAATGGAGTGCAGAAGGTTGAAGCTTGGGGAAATAGAGTGCAAAAGGTAGAGGAAATGAAAAGAGTGCAAGAAATTGTTTAAGCCCAAGAGGAAGTTTGAGAAGGAGGGAATTTTTCCTCCTTTGCAAAGATGCATGTATTTAATATATGGATAGGAATAGAAGTTTCCCTCTCTACAAAAGTGTAGGTGTGTTTAATGCATTTGGGTATGAAAAGTGACTATCAAGTGTAAGTAGAATACATTTTGAGGTGGAAAAGAAGAACTTTTAGATTTAGGAAAAATAAATAACCTGTTTTTCAACGTAATGTTGCCTTCTTCTTGATTGGATGCGCTCCTTTTTCTCTCTCTACAAAAAGTGTAAGATTCCTCCCCCAACCTCCTTTTGATGTCTAGTATCTTCCCCTGTAATCAATCCTTCTTCAGAAATATAAAGACCTTGTTTCTAACTGTTTTAACCTAGAGAGAGAAAATATTCTAGAGAGAGAATATTCAGATTTTTAATATTTTTGGATAGAAAATTATCTCATCTTATTAAAATAAGTTCCCCTGAAACAGAAATTCAAAAAGAACTTTTCAATGTGCAATTAGAATTTATTAGAAATGGGTATAAAGGACCTTAGCCTAAGGGTCTAGATTTTTAGAAATTTTTGGATTATGGTCCAATTAAGGTTCCTATGGGCCAATAGCATCAATCCATGTGTAGGGAGGAGATAAATCCAAATTGTAAAAGAAGATACCTAAAAATGAGTAAATGCTCACATAAGATGAAGAGTTGAAAATGTACAAGGTTTATTAGTAAAAAACTATGAGCAATATTAAAAATATGAGATATTTTGGGTATAATGATTCCATTTTGGCACATATGTAAGGAAGGAGAGTTCTTTAAAGGAGGTGCATATTTCACATGCTTGAATGAGTTTTAAACTCATAAAAATTGAGATATTTCATCTCTCCTCTCTCCTCATTCAAGTCTAGTTCCAAAAAGTTAGCTTAACTGACCTAAAAATGGTCAAAAAGTGACCAAACTGACTTGGAAAATTCTAGAATCAGTTTGTTTGGTTAGGAGCTCAATTTTTCCTATAAATAGAAGCCTTCCCTTGTTGAAAAAGATATAGAGTCTTATGCATTGTTACTCTTCTCTCCACCTAAGCCAAGAACTGTGAATTCTTTAATAATTCACTAGTTTTTGACACTTCTCTCTTTCTTCAATTCCCATTGGTGGCTCCATCAACATACTAAACCAATTGATTGGTTGGGGGCCTCTACCGTGAATAAAGAATCAAGCAAATTATAAGGTAAGTATGGTGAATTTTGATCTTTTCTATAATTTCTCAATGTTTCTTTCTTCTCAACCCCTCTCAAGCTTGAGAAGCTTAATTGGTATGGTTTTTGAATGCTATTAAAGTTTAATTGATTAATGATAGTAAGAAATTACATAAATTTCGATTTATGTTTAATTCTAATGGTTTTTTTCTCTCTCTCACTTAAGAAATAGTCATACTCATGACCCATTCTTAATCCAAATGAAGCTTTTCATAAAGCTTTTTCTTAATCCAAGATTAATCTATGCTTGAGAATAAATTAATAGTTTTTTTATCTATGCTTTTAGTTTATGATTATTTTTTATTTAATCCATTAAGGGTTAATGATCCAATTAGGGATCATTCTAATCATTCCCTTAAAGATAACCTATCTTTTAAAATAATTGAGATTTATTAGTTATAGTAGCGGAGCTATGGCAAAATTTTATAAAAATTTACACATAAAATAATTTCATTCAAAGCATGAAAAGAGGATTTCCTACCATATTCTAGGAATTATCATCCTAGATTAATTGAAAGATATACATTATAATCCTAGAGAATTTGATTTTTATATTATGTATAATTGAATTTTATGCATAGAGGTATGCTTAAGAGATGAATATTTTATTATAAAAGAGTTACTTTTAGCATAATTGAAATTCATGCATAGAGGTATGCATAAGAGATGAATATTCTATTATAAAAGAGTTACTTTTAGCATAATTGAATTTCATGCATAGAGGTATGCATAAGAGATGAGTTAGGATGTGATAAGATGAGTTAAGAAGTGATAGGATGTGTATGGGATGAGGTAAGAAGTGTATGTGATGGGATAAGGTTGTGATAGGGTGAGAATATGGATGTAAATGTGGATGTGTATGTATGGAAGTATGCATGTAGATGTGAGTGTGAATGTGGATGTATGGATGTAAATGAGGATGTCGATGTAGATGCATGGATGGGATGTGGATGTATGCATATAGATGTGGATGTAGATGCATGGATGGGATGTGGATGTATGCATGTAGATGTGAATGTAAGCATATAGATGTGGATGTATGGATGTGAATGTGCATGTAGATGTAGATGTATGGATGAGGATGCATGAATGTGCATGTAGATGTGGATGTGAAAATAGATGCATGGATGTAGATGTGGATGTATGGATGTGGATATATGTATGGATGTGGATGTATGGATATATGTATGGATGTGAATATATGAGATGTGATGGAATCTGAAGTGATGAGATGGAAAATGATGTGATGGGATGAGTACACATATAACTGGAATGTGGAATAAGCAATGTGGATTGATGAGGGATAATGTGGAAAAATGAGAGTTAATATAGAAACTGTATTTTGTGACTATTTGTAAATGCTCTTTGTAAATGACTGTTTTATGTCAAGAATGCTGGGGAAGCATTTTGACCATCTTGTGATTAAGGTCATGGAGACCTAACTGATAAAGTTGCAACTGCTAACGGAGAGTCAATGGAGGACGTCTCGCGTAGCAAGGTCGGCCGAGGTCTTGACCAGCCTCGGTGCGATTAAAATGGTGAGCTTCCGGTACGGTGGATGAGGGGCCAAGGAAGCGGCCTATGAGTGAAGTGCTAGGTCACCTGCGAAGGATCCTAGAGGGTGCTGACCATACGGTGCTCGGGCTCTGGGTCGCCCAGGATACCCACGCGTGCGTCGAGGAAGATATTGGAACAAGGAGTAAGAGTTGTTTTCTGAAACCGAGCATGGATCTGGTTGACTGACCTTGCTGGTCCTCAACGGATGAGTCCATGGCTCTTTATATGGATCTGTTGGTTGATCTTGCTGATCTTCAATGAGAGTCCATCTTGATAAGTGATTATATTGCCGAGTATTATGGGCTAGGAACTAGGAAACGGCCCTGAGTGGACAGGTGGTGAGCGTCCTAGTTGCCAATGATGCCATAGATACTTTGATGAAGGAATGATGGGAAATTAAGAATCAATTGGATAACTTGGAAGATGGTGATCAATGATACTATGGTTTTATTAAAGGATTGTTTTAAAACTGGTTGAATCTGTGAAAAGGCAATTTCATATTGGGTGTGTAAGTGGTGTGACTAGTTTTATTTTTGCATGAACTTTCGGCTAGGGGGCCTTGGAACTCTTTTCCTTGGTACCCGAGACAAAACCTAACCAAATTCTTAATTGGATCCCATCACTACAGTGGTTGGGCAGTTGGCTAACCCATGGGATCGGATGGGGTTAGGCTGGACTGATGGATCCGTAAATCGAGACTCAACTGTTGTTATTACGATAGATAAAGTAAATCTCGGACAGTAATTGTTCTATGGATAGGAATCAACGGCTATGCCTCTTGAATGGGGAAAAAAGCGTTGATCCCAATGATCCAAGTGCAAGTTCTTCCTTGATCTGATGATCAAGTATCTTGAAGATGCAATTGGATCAGCTTGATCAAAAATGATCTTGACCACGTTAGAGTAAAAAGTTTTCCTGGTGGAATCGCCCGTGCTTTTCGGGTAAGGGAAGTTTTTCCGAGTCCGGTTTTGAAAAAACCGATGGATTAGTCTCTTGTCCCGATATCCGTGGGTGAGGCCGAATGTGGGACCCCTGTCCCGCACGAGAAGTGCTACTTCCGCTGCCAGTATCCTGAATCCATTGCTCGGTGGGAACAGGGATCTCACAAAAAGTCCCTACGAATGACCTCCAAAATGTCATAATGGTCTCATCATAATCAATGCCCTTTTGTTGGGCATACCACTTCGCAAAAACAAGTATGGCCTTGTAGTGATCAATGCTACCATTTGCTTTGTGTTTTAACTTGTAAACCCACTTAGTACCAATGGCCTTCTTGCCATGAGGTAGATCTATCAAATACCAGGTGTCATTCTTAAGTATAGAGTTATACTCATCCTACATAGCATGCATCCAATAATCATCATCATGTGCTTCCTCAAAGGAAACATGTTCCTCCTCATTACATAAAGTTGAAATGAGAACATGATCCACATGAGAATAATCTGCATAATGAGAATTTTGCACAAGTTTTGCTAGGTAAAGGAGCTGCCAACTTGCTATCCCTCAATGTCTGCACATGCAACTTTGGCATACGCCTAGATTCTTCTATATGGTTTCTCTCTCCTCATCCACTACATCCTCAATAGTTGCCTCATCAAAAGGATGATCTCTGCAGGCTGATTTTGCATCTGCAAAGGCTAAATTTCAGCACTTGGTTAAGCATTCAATTGCTCTACATATGGCCTTCCTCCATTAAACAAAGGTAGGAGCGAATCAAACATATCTTGTGAGCATACATTTTGCTATTTTTTTGCATGAAAGCATGGGCTGAATTGAGTTTTTAACAAAAACAACATCTCTACTTACCAAAATCTTGTTTGAGCCCGGATGGTAGAGTCTATATCCCTTGCTTTCTGAACTGTATCCCACAAATATGCATTTAATTGCCTTATCATCGAGCTTACGATATTGTTGCTCAGGCACAAGACCATAAGCAAGACAACCAAAAAAATGCAACTAAGCCACAGAAGACTTCCTGCCATGCCAAGCTTCATAAGGAATTTTAGACTACAAGGCCTTGGTAGGGCATTTTTTAACCACATAGTTTGTGCACATAGTTGCCTCTAACCACCAAAAACCATGAGATAAGCTTGGGCTTTCACCATACATTGTGCTTGGGCTTTCAGCTTGGGCTTTCACAATACATTGTGCAATCTCCATGAGAGACATGTTCTTCCTCTCAGCCACACCATTTTTCTAAGGTGTGTATGGCACTATACATTGATGCCTTATGCATTTTTCAGCCATATATGCATGAAATTTCTTTTACATACAGAAATTGAGTCTCGTTTTACAAATCCATCAGTCTAGCCTAACCCCATCCAGTTCCATGGGTTAGCCAACCACCCAACCACTGTAGTGATTGGATCCAATTAGGAATTTGGTTAGGTTTTGTCCCAGGTCCCAGGAAAAAGAGAGCAAAAATTACTCAATTGATGGGTTGTACACATGCCTTGGTGTGTAAGGCAATCATATATGCTCTCAATTGACACAACAATCATCACAAATCTCCTCTACAGCAGGCGGCGCAGCTCATACAAGGAAAACAGAGCATTTTCTGATATTTTTGCTAAGTGGAGGACTCAAATCAACTGTTGTGATTGATAGCTTCCAAAATTGGCTTAGCAAAAGTTTCAGGAATTACAGGTTCTAGTGGAGTCTCCTTCCATGTGCACTTGGTTTTAGAGAGTATTTCTCTACCAAGTTTAGAATCGGCCCTTGTGTCCAAGGATTTCGAGTCCTCATTTAGGTCCCTAATGAAGATTGGCTCTTGAGGCGTTCCTAGATTTGTTCTTTTGGTTTCCTTCATTTTCCCATTCTTAATCGACTTTTTTCTCCTATGGTCATTCTTCTTCCTAGGATCTTCTATTGAGGCCATAGATCGTTGCTTGAGAACATGTTAGTTTTGGGCTTGTAGCTGGGTTATAACATTCAAAGGTGTGTGATCTTGATTTTTCAGGATTGTATTCTGTGAGACATGTTGTATAGGGAAGCAACTTGCCTTCGGTAATCTTGGAATATGTGATCGTTGCCACACTGTTCTCATATGGGTTGTAAGATGTCAGTGACTATAGGCATGGAAGTATTCTAAATTGTGCAGTCTGGTACTTTGTGCGGTCCATAACAATAGAAACACTGAAGTGTTTGCTTAATTGCTTCCTGAGCAGCTTCTCCCTTGAAGCTGTGTTTGGTTGGGGCATGGGAGATGGAGGCCATGATTTAATTGTAGGTGAATTAGAACATTGAGATGCACCGTGACCAAAGGTTTTGCAATAAATGCAGTATAGAAAAATAGGCACCTTGTACGCACAATGGTGATTGGGATGGACGTAGTTATTGCACTGAACACAAGGCATCTCGCCCATCACTTGGAGAGGCATTAAGAATGGTTGGTTTTGGGGGGACTCATCCTCTCTTAGAGATTCTAGTTCAAAACGTTTAAGCAAGGCTACGTAGAATTGAGGGAATGACAATTTCGATATCAAATTTTCTTTAGCCATTGCTTCACTTAGTTTAGATGAGGGACATCTCATACCATGATCATCCTCCATCAAGTTATCTAATCGTATTGCTTCTTTACAACATTGATTGAATGTTTTCAGATTGGATACAATGATCAAGTTGTGTAAGCTGTTAGTCTTTAAGCCCATCATGAAACATCTACTCAATTGAGCATCATTTAGTTTCTTCCATGGCTCACATCGTGAGTCCAAGATTTTTATCCGAAGGATAAAATCTCTAATGGTTTCATTTTGTTTCCACACTCAATAGAGTTTTCCCCTTCCAAGGCTCCATTGTCTTCAGCATCCCCTCGATCCCTTCCCAGGGGAAAGACCAAATGCAACTCCCTCCACCTCCCCTTTTGAGATGGAATCCTCAGAGCTACCACTTGTCTCCTCTTCATTGGATGACTCTGATTCTGAACTTTCGAAAGTTGAAAGTTCACCTCTTACCACTTTCTTGTTTGTGAGATGACTCTTGATGTTGTAGTGGACCTTCTTATTCTCACCTTATAGAATAAGATCACCTGTCTTCCACTTTTGAATTGCCTTCACTTGGCGAAGCCATGGCCTACCCAATATCAATGGGTAAGCCCTAGCATCAAGCTTTGTAGGGAATGACCTGGAAAGTTGTAGGTATAGAAATACCACATATATCCACTCCCAAATTCTTGACAATTTCTAAGGTTTTCACCCTAGTATTATCATAGCAAGTTTGATGCGATAGGGAGAGTTAGTAGAAGATAACTTTAAATCGGCATCTTTCATTGTTTTTTCACTCATGACATTAATTGATGCACCTCCATCAATGTATGCATTAGAAATTGTTTGCCCCTCAATGATGACATCAATCATAGGCACATCGTCTCCTACATCAATATCCACCTTTTGAGCCATAGGAGTCCCATTATCCCTCTTCTTCTTTTTCTTAGATTCCCTTGTGCTAGCTAGCTTACCCCATTCCTTTTTGAGATTTGGAGAGAGTGCCAAAAGCTGCCCAAATGTGATTTGTGCCATTTTCTCCCTAAGATCTGTTAAGAGGTCATAACTAAGAGATCCTTGTCCAAGAGGAAAGTCAAATTGTCCAATTTTTCTCCTATAGACGACTCCTTCTTCTTCTTATTTTTCTCCTCTTCTTCAGATTTATCTTCTTGTTCTTCTTCTTCTTGACTCCTAGTTTTACGACCCCTTTTTGCCATTAATGGCATCAATGTTTCCTCTTCTTCTTCTGAGCATGTTTCCTCTAAAAGTGCTAAACTTTTATTATCTCTTTTCCTCAATTTTGGACACTCATTGCGATAGTGCCCCTTCTCTTGACATTCATAGCATGTGACACTACTTCTATCCCTAGGTTTATCCTCAACTCGTGGAACCCTAGGTGGCCTTGCATTGACTAAGTGTAACTTCAAATCAGCAAATTCTGCCTGCAATGTTATGATCCAAGGATGGAGCTTGTACCTGAGATGTTGAGGCTATCTCTACTCATGGTGGGATCGGCACACTCGGAGAAGATTGGAATGTGGACTCAATATGAAGAGTGGCCTCCTTCTTCAAAGCAATACGAAGAGCCTCTTTAAAATTAGTGGGATCTTTGCTAAGAACTTTTCCAATGCAAGCGGGGATCCAAAGCCCTTATAAACTTGCTTATCTTAAGGTGTTCCATTGCTAAAGAACTCTTTGAATATCCCATAGAAGGTCAAGAAGAAGAAGCAACATGTAAAGCAGCTTGTTGATATTTGATAAACAAGGCTTCATACCTCACTGAAAAGATAGAAACTGACTCTCCTTCCCTTTGGAAAATCTGATCCAATTGCAATAGTAAAGCATTTGGTGACTCCGCTGTCCCAAATCTCTCCTTCATTGCTTTGGTCAACCTTTCCCAATCATTCTTAGACTCCTCTGGCAAAGCCTCATGCCAAGTTAAGGCCACACACCCTCCAAGAAATCTGGAAGTATTTCTGCCCTCTCCTTCATAGACCAACCCATCAAGTGGCATGCTCGGTTAAACTCACGGAGAAAACTCCCCGAGTCTTCTCTTTCCGATCCTTGGAACACCGGAATGTTAAACATCTTGCACCAAAAGATGAGTAGCAACAAGGAAAATTTACTTATTTCAAAATAACTTTTCTTTAATCATGCGGGACCTTGAGGTTAAAATAGAATAATTCTAAGTAAAACCTGTCGCCATCTCCACCAAAAAGATGTGACACAAAGTTGGGGTTTTGACTTCGGTCACTTCTTAGAATCAAAACACACTTGTATGAAACCTCACAGCCTCCTCACCTCCCTTTCTCTCCCTAGGTTAAGATAAAGATAAAAACATCAAAGGTAAGATCATAATTCATGGAAGGAAAGATGAAAGGCTCAGGCGAAGCAAGAATTTTTGCCAGTCTGGCAGCTCCAAACAAGAGGGCAATTCTTTGTTGGAAGAAAATCTTCCGACTCAGGATTATGTGAACGAAAACATACGGGGAATGTTGGTAAGGTTCATCCGTCCGAATTGGACAATTTGGACGGAACATATTAAAGTAAAAGAATATAGCAATCACTTACAAGAGGATAAGACACATGGGATTTTCCTTTTGATAAGAGATTAGGAGGAATTAATCATTGTTAAGAAGAAATAATGACCAAAAGTCTATAAAAATAGAGATACACAGAGAATTGCAGTTTTAAATCCATATAGACTGTACAAAAGAGGATAACATAGGTGCGTAGAGCTTGAAGAGAGCTTCACGCCTATATAAAAACTTTCAAAAACGGGCAACGGAGCGAAAAGTTATGAGCATTTTACTACAAGACTATAAAACTGCTAAAAATTTGCCTAAAAGTTAGCAACTTTACTACAAGACTATAAAACTGCCAAAATTTGCCTAAAAGTTAGCAACTTTGGGAGAAATTCTGATCATCAATGAAGTAAGGGATTAAAAAATTAGTTATATGAGTGGAAAGAGCATATAAAGAGCTTCCTAGCCATATGATCAATTTTAGAAACCAATGAAATTTAGGTATTAGACCATAAAAACTGCACTTCCCTCTCTTTGCATGAAACCTCAATTTTCACATAGCCTCTTGCTTTTCATCTCCTTCATGATTCAAGCTAGAGGGTAAAGGTTAACATTGCTCAGTGGACAATCGTAAAGATTTACCTATGGTCCCCAAAGTCTTTCCACATGCTCATTACCGCTAAAACCATTGGTACCTCCAAAGGAGGGCGGCAATAAGGCAAGGGCTACCTTGAGAAGTCACAGGCCCACCAAGATAATAACTCCTTATCCCACTTATCATGAATCATCAAAGAGGTCCAAAATTTGGTTAAGCATGAGGAGCTAATACTAAAGGAGACATTCACATGTAAACAGAGTGTTTGAATAAGGGTTTGAAGATAAGAGAATGGTAATGACACAAAATGCTCAATTGAGGAGGCTTCATTCATTGATTTGAAAGGGAGAGGAGGGCTCCTTTTATAGGTGGAGAATCACTCTCTCTTCCATTGTTACAAATTACAACATAAAAATCTTCAACCCTTCAGTGTGACATAAGGGTAGATGTCACCATCAATTGTCCTCTTAGGCTAAGTCTTCTATTGATTATTAAATTGAAGACTTTTTGACTTTGAAAGTGTGATGAGATAATAGCCAAGTCTAAGTGGCATATAGGTGGAGATCCCATTTACACATGGCGGAATTCTCCTCTTCCATCATGTAGGCATTCTAGAGAAATCTTTCCCAATTATGCACCTACCCACACTCCTCCACATGCCTTCCACACTCCCCAACTTGTAGCCTCATGGTGGTGAATACTATATTAATAATACAATTAAAATCCATGTGAGCATGAAGGCCCACTTTTATTTTCCACATCACTAGCCTATCTACCATACCAAAGTAGCATACTTGTGGCATTTACAATGTGTGCACCCTAAATCAAGTAAAACCATTATATTTAAAGATAGAATGCTGTTATCAAGGTAGCCGCCGCATCAAATAGCTAGTCAATTATATAATCTAGGCAAGGATCAAGCATTGAGACGGTGCATCCGTGTGCGAGGATGAGTTTCTCACCATTTAAGAAGAGGCTCATAGTGGAATCATCAGTACATTTTGTGAGCAAAGTAACGAAAGGAAGATCTTGCAAGTAGGGTTATAGTCGCCAACTATGTTTGGTGATGCCGTGGAATTTGTCGAACATTGTGATGAATGCCAATGCTTTAACATTCCCCCACCATAGACAAGATATAATGCCTTTAGTTCCGATCATTGTGAAACAGCCTTTTGAGAAATGAGAAATAGACTTCATGGGACCCATTAGTCCAATTGCATGACAAACGCAAGCCTGGTATTTAATTGTGGCCCACTAACTATTTCACAAAATGGGTAGAAACGAAAGCTACTTGAAAGGCAGATGCTCGTATGACTGCTAAAGTTTTATACGAGCATATCATATCCAGATTTGGGTGTCTCCTAGAGCTGGTCTTAGTGATAAGGACTCCCATCTTATCAACGAGGTCATTGATGGAACACCTGTTGATAGGATTATGCGATTGAGAAAGCACATAAGGAATTCGATAATTCCTTACAAAATTAAAGCAGTTTCTCAAAACCTCATTTGGAGGAATGCTCTTCTCTAATGGTGAAGCCAGCATAACATCAGCACTTGCACCTTTAAGGGCTCAACATGAGTTATACTAAGATATAAAGAGCTCCATGGAATAGGACTGTGAGGATTCACAAGTTTCCAAAAAGACCTCATTTAGAATTGTCAGAGGACCAAGTGTGCCAGTGTACACATTGGGTACTCTTGAAAAAGCTGAGAGCCAAAAAGAGAGTGAAAGTGAATGGGAATACGGGATCCGAAGTTGAAACAAAAACTGAAACATCCATGGTTCCTCTAGAAGATTCTATCATGATATGGTTGGATTTCCCTACATGCAATGATGTTAAGCGCGAATGGTAATCTCTCTCCCTAATGCATGCTAGTAAGTGTATGTGAGTGAAGTGAGGTGAGAGGAGGAACAAGTACCCATAGTGCAACGCGGCAGTGTGACAACGGTAGCGGGAGGCACAGTACTTTTCAAGGAGTTGTAGAGCTTGGAGACCTCAAGAGTTACGAGCTCGGCCATTGGAAAGATGCTCACATGATAGTTGCGGTTCACCACAGGTAATCTCTTTTTAGATGTGTTTCAAGGAGGGTTAGGGTGAGCCATAACAACCAAGAAAACCACTTAACCCCTCTCGTGCATTCGGCACCTATAAAAAATCTTATGTGTTCAATCAATCCCAATGGCAACCATCCATAAGTCTTACCTACCGCCTCGATAACCATCGAGCCACAAATTCAAGAATCAATACCCACGTCTGCACAACGGATACTTATGAGAGCACATCAAAGATAAATTCACAACGGATACTTATGAGAGCACATCAAAGATAAATTCACAATGCTCTTTTGTCCCCTCTGGGTAACATGTGTGCAGAAGCTACACAGCAGAGATAAGAACCTATTCTCTTAAAAAGGAGAGTAGCCACCACAAGAACATGTTGCTCACAAGGTGATAGCCAAAAAAAAAACACAAAAACAAAAGGGAGTCACAGTATGGCCTATGGCCTACCTGCAAAATGGTAGAATATCACCAAAAAAATCTCTTCAAGTAGCCAATACATTTTTGTTAAGCTTATAGCTTACTATTCCTTTGGCTAAGTTAATGTAGCAGCTGTTCCATGAGTATATATCCATACTCATGCATTGGAGGACATTTGCACACCAAGGCCTTGACAAATTTCCACGTATATCTCTGGATGGGGGGGCCATGGTGGGCGAAAGCATGGTCAATGGTACAACCCATCGCCTAGAATTCTCATTCAAATTGCAAACCTCTCCAAACAAAACTTAAATCTTCACAACACATGATCTCTAATCCTTGGTGAGATATCTATATTAGCCTCGAAAGTCGATGTAATTCTTTCAAGCCTCGCCAACAAGAGCAGCTCAATAAGAGTCTATGTGACTCAATTCTAGTACTTCATGTATATTTTCTTTAAGAGCACTTAAATATACATAAAATCATAAAAAGCACATGGGAAGAAGCATGCAGGAACATGTCCTACTCAACAACATTTGGCAAGAATCTTGCCACAAAAAGGAGCTTCATCGAAGGCTAATTTATTCAAATGATGAATGTCACTTCAATGAATCAGATGAGAAACTGAGAATCACAATCTCATTATGATGATTTTGTCTACGCTCCTCCGGACCCTTCCTTCTCTTCTCCCCCATCATTAACATATACTAGCTTCCCAACTAACACAAATCCCATGTAACTCTGCTTAAGATTGCCAAAAACAAAGTGAGCAAAAAATATTTTTAAAAAAACATACTCACAAACTGATAACAATGCAATCACTCGCAAAAAACCCCCACCCCTCCACCCAATTAGGAATTTTCGCTAACCTCTAACTTTTCATTTACTAACTAGCCTTTCTTATTACTTTAGGAGGAACAAAGACCATTGACCGACACTTAACATTAAAGGCCATCAATAAAGCTTGTCAATTCTCCCCACACAAAGATCTTCAATGATTCTCACGAGGATGCAATCGACATCAGGAAGGGGGAATGTTAACCCATTCCTAGGGTTAACAAGAGCTACTACCATTATCTTATATCAAGGAGTCAAGGTAGATACACCAAAAGGTCATACATTTAAGATATGAAGCAATAGTGTCCAAATCTACAACTTGGACGGGTACTCATAATGGTCTTATGAAATACTTATGGTGATTTCCGCTTCAAGAGTGTGTGGTAGTAAGTTAGAATGAAGTCCCAAGTGATGTACTTCATGGATATATTATGAGAGTGGTCATTGTAATACCATTAGGCCTCTTATGAGCTTAAAGTGCATGGCCGACCATAGTTTGAGTGTGAACACGTATGGCCATGTATATAAGTGAATATCTCTCATAATACAGAGGACTCTCCCATTGTGCAATAGAGTCTTCATGTTGCTAATCTCTCTCTCTAATGCATGCTAGTGATTGTGTGAGTGATCTAAGGTGAGAGGAGGGACAAGTACACATAGTGCAACGCAGCAGTGTGACAACGCTTGCGGGAGACGTGGTGGAATTTCTTCTCAAGGAGTTGTAGAGCTTGGAGACCTCAAGGGTTACGAGCTCGGCCGTTGGAAAGATTCTCACGATAGTTGCGGTTCACCAAGTAATCTCTTGTTAGATGTGTTTCAAGGGGGATTAGGGTGAGCCATAATAGATAAGGGATAGACTCAATGTGCCTATTGCATCTTGGACAAAACCCATTCTCTAGCCCTAGTTTAAAGTCTCTTTCATTAGTTCACAAAGCCTTATGAAGGATCAAATAGAAGAGATTTGGGTGGATTATTCTAGACCATGCATGTTTAAATCTAAAACTCCATTGACTTCTATCCCAGTCCAAGTATGTTACAGGCTACACCATACCTGTCCTAGTGTAATGGACACTTACCTTAACTTGTTATGTGGAACTTGCCGTTATATCCGCTCGTATCTTGGTAGACTTTAATCTTTGCTAGTAGTAGCTAGCACGACTCTTTGCCTCCTCCTCACCATACAAGGACACTTACTCCTCTCTACTCTCACACTTAAGAACATAAGTATAAGAGGAACATGCACCAAGAATGTAGCTCTCTCTCCTCTCAAATCTCTCTCTCTCTCTCTCTCTCTCTCTCTCTCTCTCTCTCTCTCTCTCACACACACCATATACAAGAAAGCAAAGAGATAAGACTAGACTCAATTGGCAGAATGGAGGATTGTGTCTTGCATTATGAGAATATTATTATTTATAAAATTGGCCCTTATTCACACTTAGGTGCCCAAAACTTAATGAAAGATGAACTAGAAGCTTACAAGTTACATAGTTATGTGGCATAGCTAGCTATTCTCATAATTACAATGTTTAGAGTGCCATTTTATGACACTTATTGTGCTATCTCTCTTATGTACTGGAGAGATGCTAACCCAAAATGGGGATAACATCCCCCCTATACCTGATGTAGATTCCATTCTCAAAATCTATTGCCACAGGGCTTGCTGCGGCCCAAACCTCAAGGGGTTCACCTAAAAATATGAAAGTATAGCACGTGAGTTCAAATGAAGGAGTTTTTTAATTCAAAATTTAAGGTAAATTTACAAAAATACATTTACAAAAGGAGTTTTTTAAATCAATTTTGAAAAAAAAAACTATAAGTCCATAAAGAAAAAGGGGTCATTTTATTCATGAAAAATTCATAGGTAAGGGGTTTTTTAATACCCCTTAAACGCACGTGATACATAGGATTTCTTAGTAGTGCACCTCCCGAGGCCCAAATATTCCTTATGGTGGCTCTTTCTTGTCTAGAGGACACGAAGGATGTGGCGGAGGAAGCAAAGTGACCTCCAGAAATTCAAAAATTTGTGTCAGTCATGTCCTCAAATATAATAAAGGTAGGCACCAGGCGGAGGTGATGATAATAATACATGATGCCATCGTTGTCGTCTTCATAAGCTGCCAAAGCATGGGCTATATCCAATTCCCTTCGTTAGTGAGCCTCTTGGAGCTAGAGATTCTACTAGATGAGACTATATTTTTCCTTCTGAAGTACTCCCATTTCTACGTGTAAGCCCATTGTCACGAACTAGGCATCAAGGATTTGGTGAGAGATGACTTGTTGGTGGCTAGCTAACATCGTCACCCTTTCTATTTGCAGTCTGTAGGGTCTCCTCAAGGTCTTTAAACTATATTGCATAATTCTCACAACAAATATCACAGATGTCCTTGCTCGTGCTAGTTGCCCTTCCAAGGCCGCCATTTGTGCTTTCATCCCAACTTTTGTAGCCTTGAGCTCTCTTTCTTTGTCTTCCGGAAGGAAAATATCATGGGTTTTAACGCTGAGCAGCAATTTTTAACAGCGTTAATAGCAGCAAAGAAACGCTGCTATACTGTAAAAAAATATCCCCTTTTTGCTGCTTCTTTTGCCGCCGCATAATTTCTATCTTTTGAATGCAATAAACTTAGTACTCTGAGTTTTTTTTGCAGGTTTATGTCTAATCTATTACTGCTATCTCTCCTACTCTATCCTCTTCAAGCTCAAGCAAGGTATATCTACTCTTTTTCTTTATCTCCTATGCAAACAAGCTTTCTATAAAAACTTTCTTTGTGAGTAGTTCCCTTCTCTTTTCCTCTCTTTTAAGTTTTTATTTTCTTCTTTTTCCCTTCTTATTGAAGCTTAACCATTAAGAGTATTTTCTCTTCTTCTTTCTCCCTACTTGAGAGCTCTCTATTAAAGCCTCCTATGGTAAGAGATCTTGATTTTTCTTCTTAACTTGGTTTAAGTTTGTAAGTTTTCAACATATACAAGCCTCACAAAAAATCTCTTTCTTGTATGTTTCTTCTTTTATGCTTTTACATGTTTATAAGGTTTGTAAGTTTTAAGGCTTTTAAGATTAGGATTTATTATTAATACTTTTTTCCTTAATTTGGTTTGATTTTATAGGTTTTCAACACATACAAGCCTCACAAGGTAAGAGATCTCTTTCTTGTTCTTTTCTTATGCTTTTACATGTTATAAGGTTTGTAAGCTTTAGGGCTTTTAAGATTAGAGTTTGTTATTTTTTGCCTGCTCTATGGATAGCCTTTTGAGAGCTATGCTTCTCTCAAGAGATAGCCATATGCCTTAGTCTCATGCATGAGACTTATGCATTAGCCATATGCATAAGCTTTATGCATGAGACATGCCAGTAACTTCCAATGCATGCTGGGTAGCTTCCTAAGCATGCCAGTAACTTCCAATGCATGCCGATAGCTTCCAATGCATGCCGGGTGCTACCTAGGCATACCGGCAGCTTCCAATGCATGCTGGCAGCTACCTAGGCATGTCAATAGCTTCCAATACATGTCGGGTGCTACCAATGCATGCCGGTAGCTACCTAGGCATGTCGGCAGCTTCCAATGCATGTCGGCAGTTACCTAGGCATGCCGACAGCTTCCAATGCATGCTGACATCTACTTAGGCATGCCAGTAGCTTCCAATGCATGTCCGGTGCTACCAATGCATATCGATAGCTTCCTAGACATGCCGATAGGTGGTGCTACCAATGCATGTCAGGTAGGCATGCCGGTAGCTACCTAGGCATGCCGAGTACTTGTATTTGAACATATAACTGCATATGTATATGTATATACATACATACATACATATATATATATATGTATATGTATATGTATTACATACATACATACATACATACATACATACATACATATATATATATATATATATATATATATATATATACAATATACATACATATATATATATACAATATACATACATATATATATATATATATATATATATATATATATATATATATATATATATATATATATACATATATACAATATACATACATATATATATATATATATATATATATATACATATATATACATATATACAATATACATATATACATACATACATATATATACATGTATGTATGTATGTATGTATGTATGTATGTACGTGTATGTGTGAAATATATGTATTTATAAATATATATTGTGGACACACACAAACACATACACATTGACACACATATATATATGTAGATATATAAATATATATGTGTGCACGCACTCAAACACACTAATAGATATATATATATACATATTCACTTACAATTATACGAGTGCACGACAGAGAGTGCCCTTCTACTAGATTTGTCCTCTTCCTAAGTCAAAGTTTTTCCTAGAATTTCAACCCATTTTTTTATAATACATATAGGATCACTGAGGACATTACCTTGTTCATCCTTAACATTCCCCACAAAATCTTTAGTCATCTTGTCTTTAACTAATCTAAAGAAGTATTTTGAAGTGGCTTTGGTAGCTGTAAAAGTTATTTTCCTAAATAGTATCCTGTTAGTCTAAGCCCTTTGGTCTTCAAAGGACTCCATATGAGATTGACACCAAGAGTATTATCGCTACTCCACACTATTTAACTAGGAAGATTGCCTTTTAAAAAAATTAACAAGTCCCATTGCTCCACTCTTCTTACAACCCTTTACATCTCTTCCATATATTTTGATCAATTTACAAGAGCATCCCTCCTTGTATCCAAACCTAGGACGACTTTAAGAGTTAGCTCTCTGAATAGAATGTCCTTGAAGGACACCATTGCTCAATCATTAGCTTTCTTTTAGGAAAGCTTGAGGGACACCCCATTGCCTCACCTATAGCACCTCTTCCCAACCTCACCATGTAGTTAGTGATTTGACAAGGCATAACAGGTGTCAACCCAAACCTTTAGTGTGTGAGGGATCTAGTGTGCCCTTTTGTAGAGCTCCAATCTCCCAGACCCCACCCATCAACAAGTCCTCTTTTGCTAACCAAGTCCTCCCATTGATTCTTCTCAGGCACCATTAGTATCATAGAGCTGCCCCCTTATCTATCTACATGCTTCTCTACCATATTAAAGTTTCACATGAGTATCCATGGATGAGCCCCGTTCAAAACATAGCTGAATTATGTATAAAAAAAATCCTTGAAAAATAAAGACAAGGAAGAGATACCAACTTAGTTTCTACTTAAGTCTTTCTAGCAAATATAAAAAGCAACACAAAAAAAAACTATTTTTAAAATTTCTTTTCTTTCATGATAACGTGAAAAATGGGCCACAATTACACAAGCCATGCTCTAACCTAGTTGACTTAGTGAGGAGTCACGCGTGTTATAGATTGTGTGTGTGACGAACCACTACTTTGTCAAACGGCACCACACGATAATAGGTAAAACGGTTTACCTATTCTCTAACAGGTAAACCGGTTATCTATTATCTAGTAAGTAAAGTCAGAAGACAGCCTGGCCCAATGAAACCGGTGGGGATTTCAGATGGTAGCAGAAGCTAGACAATTGCTAGCAACGGATTGACGTGGCCGTAGTCATTCGACCTCGCCATGCTACCTGAGTGGATCCACCTCACCCTTCCATTGGGCCAACGGGACCGGATGAATGTGATCTCGCCTTGAGTGCGGGAACAGATGCTTGCTTTCAAAGAAGTATCTTCACAGGACCACACAGATCAATGAACTTCTCATTCGCCTACCACTTCACTTAAACAAAAGGCTAATCGTAAATTAGAGCCCTTTCAGATCAATTAAGCCAAATTATGGTTAGTACCCAAAATGATTAATTGGTACACAATTAATTCATAATTGAGCCACGCTAGTGTATCAAAATGATAACATGAACATGCAGTGACAACATATAATGCCTTCTGCACAAAACATCTGCAGATGCAGAGCTTGGAAGGTGATGCTCCCCTTGCATGCCTTGATTGGTTCTCATCCTCCCCTTGCATACCTTAGCTTTTTAGTCCTTTACCATTGGTTCTCATGTTGATGGATGCACACTCAGCCCCCCCAAAAAGAGCTAACCTGTGGAGGCAATTAGCTGCACATTTAAGGAAATTAGCACTAAGTGTGCAGTTAATTATGCCAATCTGCATGCTTTGCTATTCCATCTCATGGCATTTGCACACTTCCCATGCAGCAAGAGAAGGCAAAGATCCCCATCACCTATTAGCCAATGCAGCTCAATCCTGTGAGTCTATCGTTCCTTCAAAGGGCTTGCACAGACCCATTTCAAACAAAGAAGATAATAGCAGACATCATCACTGCCAACATCATGCTCAGCGCCGCTGTTGGCAGGCTCTGCCTGTTATGTGTAGCTAATGAAGGAGAAGACTCGGGGTAAGCGATTTGAATCATGAACTCACAAGTCTGCACAGAAGGGTTCTTTGTGACCACCTGCCCAAGGCCATTAAAATCACATGTACCAAGACCTTGATTCTGCCTTTGGAAGTACTGATTGAATGCATAGGATGCGTTCCCGTTTGAGTCGAGATAAGGATTGCAAGAGCAGCCATAGTTGAGAGATGTGCAATCAGAATTTGTACATGCATAGGTTATGCTGTCCCCAAGTTTGCCTTGATCACCGGAGTCGGGGTTGTATATACACCATTGCTCAGTCATGTATTGCACTCCTGATGCAGCAACAAGATTCTGCCCATTGGCACCTGTAAGAGAAAGGCTATACTTCAGTTTGCCATCAAATTGGAAGATGCCCCAATGCCGCTCGAAGTTCCCGGGGGCAATGCTTTTCATGTCTTCATCAATCAAGCTGAACAAGTAGAAATCAATGGCAGCATTTGGACGCCGAGGTGTGCCACTATTGCTCAATACATGATTAAGGAAACCCTGATTGAACTTCTTTGCATAGTTGAGATTAGCATTAGCATCCCCATCTGTTGGCCATCCAATCTCTCCCACTATTATGTTCATGTTCCCATAAGGCCCTGCAGCAGCTAATGCTGCCAACAATGAATCGTAGCTAGCATCAAACACGTTCTCGTATGTGTAAGGTCCGTCATGGACTGGCGATTCGGTACCATCAAAGAATGCATAATCTACAGGAAAGCTATGGTCATCGTACAAGCTTATGAAAGGGTATATGTTGATGGTAAAGGGGGCATTGTTTTGATTAAGCCAAGCCACAATGCTGTTCATGAGATCGGATATGTCCGGCCTGAAAACCGAGGTGGATGGAAACTCACTAGGTTGGATGACATCGGCATTCATGGGCACAGTGGCTTTGATTTCAATTCCCAAATTGGCTGCATTCAGAGCTTTTTGAACATTCACAAGTGCAGGGTATGTTATGTTCAAGAAGCTGCCATTGTAGCTACGCAGAAAGGGCTCGTTGCCGACAGCAACATGCCTGCATGGAAGAAAGAAATTATCAAACTACCATATAAATGAAGAAAGACAGAAAGGTGCTCTTAGCATCACATGAATGGACCTTGTAGAACACGTGATGATATGTGATCATATAGTGGTATAATGAGGCTTGAACTCTGGTATTTTATCACATGCATATGCTCATGGATCCTGTAGATTATGTAATGACATGTGGATGAGGTTGAGGTGAGCATATGATGGGAGGTTTTGAGCAGTGAACTCTTCCCATGCACATGCCTATGAAGCTTCTAGATTACATGACAACATGTAGATCATGGATTTGAGCTCTGGTTTTAAACCATGTCATAGTATGTGGGGATGTGAGCCATGGTTTTTGAGTTATTAGCCACTTAATTTGGCAAGAGGATTATGATGTGATGAGAGAAACATAAGAATGATGATGCATGTTTTCTCTTACTTGATGCTCACACCGTTTGCGTGCAGGTAGCTCACGACATTGTCCTGCACCCATGCCGTCGCTTTCGCCTGATCGTTCATGCTCTGCAGCTCGTCATTGGGAATGCCTACCATCACCTCGATGTCGGAGTTTGCGAGGGCATTCAGAACGGTGCTATTCGAGTCGAAAAGCTTGACCTTGGCTATGTTGTTGGCCTTGAGCATTTGGACCACAATGCTAGGAAGCAAAGGATGGGAGGCTTGAGTGCCCCAGTTTACCCCCAGTCCCTCCACAGGTCTGCTAGCCATGGCTATTATAGCACATATGGTGCATAGAAAGGGGAGAAGCCATAGCTGTTGCTTCCTTTTGCTCATCTCTAGTGTGCTTGCAGCTGATGCAGCTCACTCTGTTTCTCTGCACAAGAAGAAGAGAGAGATGGGGAACCTAAGAAGATAATGTGCAATAAAAGCTTTAAGAGTTAATTAAATAATTACAGTTGTGTCAAAGGATTATGTGGCCATAATTGTGGGTTATACAGTTAAGTAGCCTAACATAGGCGAGAGGAAGAAAGTAATATAAACACAATGCTGCTAGGATGTATTTCATCATTTTTTAAGGTGTGGGTGTGTGTGTGTGTGTGTGAGAGAGAGAGAGAGAGAGAGTGTGTGGGTGTGTGTGTGGGTGTGTGTGTGTGTGAGAGAGAGAGAGAGAGAGAGTGTGGGTGTGTGCGTGTGTGTGTGTGTGAGAGAGAGAGAGAGAGAGAAAGAGTGTGTGTGGGTGTGGGTGTGAGAGAGAGAGAGAGAGGGGGGGGGGGGTGGTGTGAGAGACAGTGTGTGTGTGTGTGTGTGTGTGTGTGTGTGTGTGTGTTTGAGAGAGAGAGAGAAAGAGAAAGGGAGTGTGTGTGTGGCACCCCACAACCATCGGGTGTCCCGAGGTGTGTGTGTCAGGCCCCCATCTCTATACAATTCTCACTACTCTAAATTTAAGCAGGAAAAATTTTGTTTGTTTCTCATTAATTAAAAAAATCCATCTGCGAGAATGAAGGAGAATAATAATTAAATCTCAAAACTCGAGCAAGGAGGAAAAAGCAACGGAATTTAATTTTCGGGGTGAAATAATAAATAATATTACGGAATGCAAAGTCATGTCAAAAAAGATTCTTGCAAAATACAGTGGATTGGCATTTTGTAAAGAAAAAGCAGGGGGAAAAGGGGAGCGTATAGCTAGCTAGGCTTTATTTAACCGTATTTTGCATTGCTTTTCTTTTCTTTAATAAATCGGTGCCCCTCATCAATGCAGGGAATCTGGAGCGTCCCGCAGGCTCCACCTTATCCTCCTACACACACACGCACGTGTGACACTCCGCCTCGGCCCCCGGCCCCCCCCTCTCTCTCTCTCAGATCTCTCCGCCCACTAAGCTGGCGTCTTGACGGTGAACGCTAGGGAATAAGCACTAATAACCTTTGAAAATAGCTCCTGTGTTAATTAATTAATGCACTTATTGGACGTCCAAATAAGTGCATTAATTAATTAACACAGGAGCTTTTATTTTTTTTTCCAAAAGGCATGAGGGATTATATTAAAACAAAACCGAACCGATTACAAAATGTTTTTTACACACAGAGAAAAGCATAACTCTTTAACGGATAGATCTTTTAAATGCTACAAGTTCTGAAATTTTTTTTATTACTGATTCATCCCTCTGGTTGATGCTCTTCTTCTATTGCTTCCCATGCTTGATTGAAGTGGGAGTTAGCTGCTTGGGTAAGTTTATCAAGTTTCTTGTTGGCTCTACTGACCGACTCTTGGTGCTTTCGTTGGAGCTTCTTCATTGTTAGTTCTTTGTCCAATTCCAATGCTGACTTCTTGGTATTGACAAAACAGCTTTATCCACCTTTGTTAGCACCTATAGCGGCAGACATAGAAGGCTGCTCAAAGTGTGAACCGGGTCCCTGTGCAGGGCCTGAAAAACAACTACATTTCTGGATAACCAAATAAACCATAAAAAGCAAGCTCTTATTAAAGACCATAAAAAGCAAGCTCTTATTAAAGACCATAGATGAGAAGAACATCCGATAGACTCGCCGAGAAGCACTTAAGACCATGATAGAGATGGCCTGATTGGAGACAGGCATTCCAACAGCAGTACACGTGCCTTCCTATTTGCTGGACAGGCCCAAAAAAGATGGGTGACACATTCTGGGTGGTTCCGACATCTGGGGCAGGTACTTTGACCTATGCCCAACTTGGCAGCCCTTTCATTAGTCCATACTGCGTGGTGTAGGATAAGCCAAAAGAGGCAGGAGAATTTCGGGGGAATTAAGTTGGACCAAATGTTTTTGAACCTGTTGTTCCATGTTTTCCTATCCCAAAGGATATTACAAGAGCTATTTTCAAAGATTCTGGCTCGAGGGTTTTCTGCACAAGAGATATAAGGGTTTCTTTTTATTAAAAAAATCTTTTTCATTCTCATTTTTTAATTTTTATTTTGGCATTGCTCTCTCTCTCTCTCTCTCTCTCTCTCTCTCTCTCTCTCTCTCTCTCTCTCTCTCTCTCTCTCTCTCTCTCTCTCTCTCTCTCTCTATGTATATATATATATATATATATACACGCTCATCTGCAAATGCTTTCTCTTCTCTCTCTATGCCAACCACCAAGGTCAATTAGGGTTTCAAATTGTAGATTAGGGTCTAGGTATTAGGATTTGGAACACCTCTCTCTCTCTCTCTCTCTCTCTCTCTCTCTCTCTCTCTCTCTCTCTCTCTCTCTCTCGCACACACACACACACAGCTGCGCAATGTAAAGTGGAGGAGCGCTCTCTCTCTCTCTCTCTCTCTCTCTCTCTCTCTCTCTCTCTCTCTCTCTCTCTCTCTCTCTCTCTCTCTCTCTCTCTCTCTCTTAGGGTGCAAGACCAAGAGTAGGGAGCACACAGTGCTGGAGTGAGGTGTAGCACACACAGGCGCTAGTGGGAGGCGTACAGGGTAGAGGGATCGTAGCATGTACCTTCCGTGTTAAGGGATGCATGTAGCATGAGAGGTGGCACTTTTTTTAATATCATCTTATTCACATTTATGCATCTAAGGTATAATTAGCAATTTTAGGGACTATGGATAACGACAAGGCTCTCAACAAAAAATCATTTAGAGTAGTGGCCCTTTTTATATCCAAATTTTCAAGGCCCATCCACACCTTCAAAGACACCCAAGAGGGACGCCCGGACGACTTAGAAGAGGGTGGCCAGGGCTAGGGGAGCCAAGTTTCATGGCTTACATTTTGGTATCACAACTATGTGGAAACTTTCTAAAGCACGAAATTGAGATGCTATTGCCATGATAGGTTTAGTGTGACATTTTACATTTAACACGTGTGAGATGCGATGGCCATAATAGGTTCAATACGACATTTTACATTTAGTGTTCTTTGCATGAGTTGAAACTAAAAATTTGGCCTTGTTCTTAAGAAAATCAATGGAATTTTTTCATTCCTTGTTATAAGATCGGCATAGATATTTAATTAGAGAAAACCACAAGAGCTCTTAGCTACTACACCTTTCACTATCTCACAAGCTTGCCCTGCCACACATAGACCTCCTATCGTCACAGCACAACCCTGGCACCATTGCCAGCTTTGCAATTCCACCTCTCTATGGATATGCCAACTCTGCAATTCCACCTCTTAAGAGCCATTATGTCCTTGGGTTGGGTTCTGTTGGGTTGTGTCATTGTGTTCACCTACTCTCTCTATGGATGTGCTAACTCCACAATTTCACCTCTTTTAGAACCATTATGTCCTTGGGTTGGGTTGCACCCTCCTCTCTACACGGCTTGCTTTTTTGGGAACAAGGCTTACATTTATTAGGGGGAAGTGTAAGTAGGTACACCATTAGTCTATATCTATTTATGGTACTATGTATCAAATCAAAAAGTGGGTTTGGTGACGACTACAAGATTTAGGTTGAGCAATTTTACCCTACCAAAAAGCAACCAATACTATCTTGAGGTCATCTTTGTAATCTTTGAGGCTCTCACCAAAAAGTATTAACAGCCGAAAGCATTGTGATATCTGCAACAGCATATATGCAAATGTACAATCTAGTATCTTGGGGTTGTCAAGTCTAAACAAACAACTAATTTTCCTTTTCAACCTTTGGTCGGGTTGGCCCATATCTACATTTTAAAAGCAGTTTGCTTACATGGATAACTCTCCTACTATTGGAGTTACGTGTATATTTTTCCTTATATTGCACTCTTTTGGCCTAGTCTTTATAAGAAGTGATTATAGGACATCCACTAACAACCATACTTTTAATGGATTGAAAATCTTAAACACTTCATTTTTAACACTACCACCCCTTTATTTGTTATTGCTTTCCACTACTTGGTGGGGGATAGTGCTACCACTTGGTGGTGGCCCTACCGCCCCACCTAGTGGTGACTTTCTCCTCTTATACATCTAAAATATCACATGTTTATATTTCACATATTGATACTTTTCAAATTTAAGTATATTTATACATACATACATATATTTAAGTATATTTATATATGCATACATACATTTATTTTTTTATTTTTTAAATTTATATGTTTAGGGTTTTAAATACATTAAATCTCTCCCTCTCCCTCTCTCTCTCTCTCTCTCTCTCTCTCTCTCTCTCTCTCTCTCTCTCTCTCTCTCTCTCTCTCTCTCTCACACACACACACACACACACACACAAACAAACACACATATCCTTTTTTAGTACATTTAAAATTTTATTGGAACTT